>NC_140179.1:71985007-72344447 GCF_963971535.1 Notolepis coatsorum
AACAGCGACGCCCGTTAACCCTTTCACTGCCACACGACAGAAGGTTAACCCTTTACTATCACACAACCGACGGTCGCCGGGTTAACCTTCTGTCGTGTGGCAGTGAAAGGGTTAACCGGCTGTCGTGCGGCGTGAAAGGGTTAACATGGGGGCAGTCAGGGAAAGAGAGTCAGAGAGAAAGGAGAGAGAGAGAGAAACGAGAGAAAGAGAAAGAAAGAGAGAGAAATTGAGAAAAAGAGAGATAGAAAGAGATAGAGATGAGAGAGAGAAAGAGAGCGACAAAAAGAGAGGTAAATCACTTACCTTTTCAGTGTAGTCTTGTAGTTCTATGGAGGTAAAGACAGATCAAGTTAAACACTACACTGTAAAAACTGAGCGTCATCTGGTCACTTTTAAACTATCAGCTAATTGTATTCAACTAAAACTGTGTAAAATGCAATTCATAAATGGTTCAAATGCATTGAATTCAGCTCAATTCTATTTCAAACGGCACATAGTCTTTTTTATTATGTATAGGTTACTAATACTTATTTAATAAATATGAATGAACCCCAATCCCAGTTTTTACAGTGTACTAAACATCCTCAGCATGATCCCTATGAACTGAGAGAGACCAGTTCTGACCTGCAGGAAGGAGACGTGTTCAGCGTTCAGCTCCTGCTCTATGGCTCTGATTGTGTCTGAAAGGGTTGACATCTCTCTGTCCAGCCCCTCAATCTTCTCCTTCATCGTCTGGCTCTTCTGCTCCTCTTCCTCCTTCAGTGCAGCTACCCTGACCTCCTTTTCCTTGTGGATAAACTGGAGAAGCTTCTTAAACTCCTCCTCAATCTGCTTCTCTGTGTGCAGGGCCTGGACCTGGAGATTATAAGATAAGATAAGATATTCCTTTATTGATCCCCTTGGGGACATTTAGGCATCATAGCAGCATGGGGGATGGGGGGCAAGGGCATACTTTTGTTTTCAATGGTGGAGGGGACGCCTGAATACTTTCCACAACAAATTAGTGTTTCCGCGTCTCTGATTGGCCACTCGCGTTTCTGGTCATGTGACATGTGCGGCAATTGTGGGACCGCAAGTTTTTGGATGGTTAAGCTTAGGCGCTCTTTCGAAGTTGGTTAAGGTTAGAGTTTGTCTTAGAGCATGGCGATAGAACGCCTGCCCTGATTCCAAACTCTAACCTTAACCAACTGCGAAAGAGTCGCCTAAGCTTAACCAGTGATAAACTAGTCGTTAGGTAGTTTGCAGGCTGTTAGACCCGGAAATAGGCGCAGAACTTGCCGTCCCACGATTGGCGCACATGTCACATGACCAGAAACGCAGGTGGCCAATCAGAGCGCAAAACTCGAATGCAGAAACACGAATTTGTTGTGGAAAGTATAGACGCGGAGGGGACACATTTGTGGGGCGTGGTCAGTGGCTGTAAGGTCGTAGATTAAAAAAAAATCAGTTGTGCAAGTCAATTGTGGTGATTTGTTTCTATATACAATTCACTTATGACAAGTCATAACGCTGCACGAGTCTCGGAACGTGAGAGAGAGAGAGAGAGAGAGAGAGAGAGAGAGAGAGAGAGAGAGAGAGAGAGAGAGAGAGAGAGAGAGATTGTGCTATTTATTATCTACAATGTATAAAACAACAGCCTAGAGCAGGGGTAGGCAACCCTAGGCACGCGTGCCTGCATAGGCACGCGGGGGCATTTGCATAGGCACAGGGGGCAGCATAAAAAAAAAAAAAAAATATTATTATTATTATTATTTTTTTTTGCTTTGAAATATTATAGTGAACTATTTTGCACTGTTGTCGCATTTATCTTGTTGAAATCCTCCCACAGGTTCTTTTTACTACCACATATTTAATTGAGACCCTTTATTTGTTTATTATTTCAATTTAGCTGGAAATACATTGCTACATCATTCAGTAACATTTGCAGAGCCTTATAACAAAAACATTATTACGGTCACCATTGTGACCAGTGGGATTAATCAACAAATTGTATTATTTATTTTTCTATTTCATTGAACATTGCACATGTTAAAAGCCATTTTTTTACTCAAAATGTGAGTATTACCAAGTCAACTTGTGTTCTTAAAACAATGACAATAAACATAGTTTTATTAGGTTGAAATAATGTGGTTGTGTACTTATTTTTCTGTTAACTTATTATGGATTGAAAACTGAAAACCTTAATGCACAGTAACTGAACTCAATATTTTTAAGTTCTGGTAACTTATTATATTTTTTTTACAGTGTAGTTTTGCGATCAATCAAAACTTATTTACACGATATACCTCACATTCACCCTCCATTCACATCCTGGTGTTCTCCATTAGGCCTGTAGGTAGAGCTATGACAGCACACGTACAGTACACACACCAATGGTGTGTGATGTGTCCAAAAATGAATGGGCAAATGTGAGTGAATGGTCGCACTGTATGCAGCTGTTTGTCTGCATTGCATTCCCCCCCCCAACTCAGATTTAGGGTTGATACAACCATCATAATAATATTGTTAATAATAACAATAACAATAATGATGTAATAATGTAAAAATTATCATAAAAAATACCTGATTATGAGAAAAAAATATTACGATGCATGGAATATTGTTGAGGCACACTAGTTACAACTATATTTCAAACAGGCACTCCATGTCAAAAAGGTTGCTGACCCCTGGCCTAGAGGCTTTTCAATACAACAAGGTCATAGACAGATATTTCACAGAGACCAAGCAATGCTGTTGCATTTCATGGCAATCACACAGACCATCGTTCAGTTTCACACCAAACTTTTAGGGGAGGGGTGCTATGTATTTGAGCACACCTGACGACATGGCTGTTGTTGTAATGCAAAGACAGCTGTGCTCGGTACTTAGCGCGCGCACACAAAGATGCGACTCGTCCCTCGCTGGGTGCTCACCTTGTCTTTGCATGACAATGGCTCAGGTCGTCAGAGACCTGAGCTCAGAGATGGAACAAGCAGCCGTTTTCCGTGTGGTCCAAGTGCCACGTCGCGTCTCCGTTTATTATCGTGTAACATTGTTTTGGACAGTAAAAAAGTGCAGGGGACAATAACTGCCATTATAGATCTGTGTTGAGATATAATTTTACAGCTTGACTGGTTCACTGTGACCAGCTATGTAATGTGTGTGTGTCTCTTTAAGAGACTCCAAGGTAATCTCCCAAGCCAGCCAAAGCAAGGTTATTATTACTTCCCGTAGAATGATTTATAAACGGCTCATTGTTTTGTCCTTTAATATTTCCCATTACACTATCTAACTATATGTGCAGTATGCATAAGGTAGTGTTATAATTTACTATCTAACTAACTGAAATATACAGTAGGGGGGTTAAAAATCATGTCTCTCCCACAATGGACTACAAATGTACAATAGGGCACTTATTTTTTCTGTGTGCAGGTTGAGTGCAGCTGCAACCTTACAGTAAATAATTTATCATTAATACAGAATATTTGTACCTTTACGTGTTCTGCTGTGCGGACGCATGTTCGTTTGATTTCTTTAAAGGCTTGTAGCTTGTCACGTAAGGTCTTCAGTGGAGCCTGGAGCTGCTTCTGCAATGGAATTCATTCATTCATTCATTCATGATGTATTTCACTTGAAAGATGCAAGTCTGAGGACTCTGTGCTGCAGCACCGGTTTCAACTCACGGACTGGAGTACGTTTGCCACCCAGGCCACCCTGGACTCCCACACTGACATGGACTCCCACAATGACATGGATTCCCATGCTGACATTGACTCCCACACTGACATTGACTCCCACACTGACATTGACTCCCACACTGACATTGACTTCCACACTGACATTGAATCCCATGCTGACATTGACTTCCACACTGACATTGACTCCCACACTGACATTGAATCCCATGCTGACATTGACTTCCACACTGACATTGACTTCCACACTGACATTGACTCCCACACTGACATTGACTCCCACACTGACATTGACTCCCATGCTGACATTGAATCCCACACTGACATTGACTCTCACACCTCCTACGTTGTGGACAAAAATAAATCAACTCCAACATCAGTGTCTGAATCTAATCCCATCTAATTGTTTTGATTGTCTAATGTTTCTGTATTCATTAACAACGTGACAACAATGTTTACTCTGTGTATTTATTGAGTATAATTAAAGATTGAATAAATTAATATAATAATGATTTTGCCATACCTTGTGATCCTCCGAAGCTTCTTCTATGGGGCAGCAGTTGTGGTGTTTTCTGGAGAACTGACACACCACACAGATGGGCTTGTGGTCATCCAGACAGAAGAGCTTGAGTTCTTCTCTGTGCAGACTGCAGAGCACCTCAGAACCTGCTGGAGCTCCCTGGCTTCTCTCCCTGAAGGCCTCACACAGGTTCTTCAAAGCCAAGTTACGAGGAGGATCTAACATTGAAGGGACTTCCCTACAAAGCGGACAGTTCTTGTCTTCTCTGTCTCTCCAGTATTGTTGCAGACAGGCTTTACAGAAGCTGTGGCTACACAACAAGATGACAGGATCTGTGTAGATGTTACGGCACACGGGACAGGACAGATCCTCTTCACAATGAGACGAAGCCATTTTGTCTCTCAGTAACACTCCCTCCTCTGGAAAGCTCCCTGAAGTTTACTTTAACTTTAGTTATAAACTTACTTAGATTCAGTCAGCAGCTGGTTGAAGTCACTGTTTGATCACTAGTTATGAGGACCGACGTTCCACTCTGCTGGTTAAAGTTGCTTACTCGTGAGTAGTACATTCGTTGATAAAGACAAATAATGTCCACAGCCGCTCCAGTGTAAAACAAATATATCCAAATGGTTTATTTCACTTCCACAGCGAAGTCTTCTTCCAGAAGCGGTCCCAAAGCTATTTTCCTAAATATTCACGTTACTACTAGGTAAGAAAACTGTATTTTCCCAATCACCGCCGACTCGACACATGAAGATTCCTCCACACTGGAAAGCCAAGCTCAGCACTGTTTCAAGATGCACACTGACCTGGCAGAGAGAATTGCTGAATATACACAAACGTTCTAGAGGTTCGGTCATGACATCATACGATGACATCACCAATGTTCTAGAACATTCGGCTATGAATCTTCACCAATGTTCTAGAATGGTCTATTATGACATTATGTTTATCACCTGTATATCAAAGGTTATAATCCTAGTTATGTCATTACTGGCAAAGCGTCTTGCTTCGCCTATTGGACTATGCTCGCGCCTGTGGCCGTTCGTTGAAAGAACTTTTCATGCACCTACCATTCACATAGCCACACCCACCTCTCTAGTATATAACCAGGTGAAGTAGTAACGCCCACCTCTCTAATATATAACCACACAGTAAATTTTGCAAGGTAAATTTTACTCATGAGTCAAATGTACTCAGTTTGAGTAAAATTTACTCTGCGAAATTTACTGTGCAGGTGAAGTGGCCACGTTGAGAGGTTGGCTCAGGATCGGGATGCTTGGAGAACCCTTGTTGACGGCCTATGCCCCAAACGGGGTAAAAGGCGTAAGTAAGTAAGTAAGAAGTGGCCACGCCCACCTCTCTAGTATATAACCAGGTGTAGTGACCTCACCTCTCTAGTATATAACCAGGTGAAGTGACCTCACCTCTCTAGTATATAACCAGGTGAAGTGACCTCACCTCTCTAGTATATAACCAGGTGAAGTGACCTCACCTCTCTAGTATATAACCAGGTGAAGTGACCTCACCTCTCTAGTATATAACCAGGTGTAGTGACCTCACCTCTCTAGTATATAACCAGGTGACGTGACCTGACCTCTCTACCATATAACCAGGTGTAGTGACCTCACGTCTCTAGTATATAACCAGGTGAAGTGACCTCACCTCTCTAGTATATAACCAGGTGAAGTGACCTCACCTCTCTATTATATATAACCAGGTGTAGTGACCTCACCTCTCTAGTATATAACCAGGTGTAGTGACCACACCTCTCTAGTATATAACCAGGTGTAGTGACCTCACCTCTCTAGTATATAAGCAGGTGAAGTGACCTGACCTCTCTAGTATATAACCAGGTGAAGTGACCTCACCTCTCTAGTAGGGGTGTAACGGTACGCGGATACGTACTGTACCGCCTCAATGTGGTCCTCCGGTACAGTACGTGTTGTGCACCGAGCGATTGCAACGGTATGGAACCTTTTTTTGCTGAACTTAAATCCCTCCGGCCCTAATATAACGTGCACAACTAACCGGATGTTGTTTGTTCATTCCACGCAGCGCGCAGCTACACTGAACGAGAGCTGTAATTCAGCATAGCATATTAGCCTTAGTATGGCGAGTCAATACTAACTGACAAGCCAGTTATTGTTCAACTTTATTGCGAACTTTATCACGCATTTGAAACGGCATCACCCGAATGTGAATATCACTGTCTGGTACACGGAAGAAACATATCCTAGTGCAAACCCAGCTCCCTGTTGCAATCCGTTGCATTCAAGCAGCATCTCGCTATTAATTCACACCGGGCCAAAGCAATAACAAACGCCATATGTGTTTTTATAGCAGAAGATCTGCGACCATACTCTGTTGTCGAGAACACTGGGTTCAAGCACATGTTAAAAGTAATATAGCCCGCTACCTAGTTGCCTCTTGTCATTAGGGGGACCCTGATGTAAACAAGACAAACGTCTTTCTCTGGTCTGCATCCCCTTAACAATTGTGTGTATTGAGCCGTACTGTATTGTACACATTCTGCAATCTGTTAAATAAAGTTTTCATTAATTCATTCATTCATTCCGTATTTCAGCCAGCAAGTCATACCACCAGCTCTGTATAAACTAGGGCTCCCCTTTCATGACTGTGATGCAAGCCCTGCCCCTGTATTCAAGCATCACAGTCATGAAAGGGGTTATGTATAAACAAGCACACGCTACAGTTTTATTAAAAGTCACTCCTCATCTCCAGTAGTAAAAAAAATGCAACATTATCGCCACCGACCTGTCCTGTCCTGATGGTCTGCCCAATTCTCAAAATCTGCATGTCACAGAAGTAGTCCCCGCAGCAAGTTGCTTCGTCTTCTTTGTAAAATCAAAATTGGTTAGAAAAACTTTCGACATTATCCTGGATGTGTCTATTTGTGCCTGCAGAGTGCAGACTGCAGTGCAGCGCCGCCACGCTCCGAATGGTGAACGCAAGAATAGCATGCATGTTCCATGCGTATTACGAGTAGGGTATATCTGCAGTGCCGCCCGCAACCTATTGTCTATTACGGTGAATTTGTGCGGAAATCATTTATACATCAAAATAGCATTTATTTTCAGTAATTTAGAGACCCCCCAAAGATTCACAAATCATGTATTCAGGTGAGCTAATATCTGATCTAAGGGAGCCATGGCTCACCGAGCTCCCCTCGTGGATCGCACCCTGCCCCTACTCTCTAGTATATAACCAGGTGTAGTGACCTCACCTCTCTAGTATATAACCAGGTGAAGTGACCTCACCTCTCTAGTATATAACCAGGTGAAGTGACCTCACCTCTCTAGTATATAACCAGGTGTAGTGACCACGCCCACCTCTCTAGTATATAACCAGGTGAAGTGAATTGTCGACGGAATGATACAATATCGCACAGAACCCTTCATTTGGGTTCCTCAGATACATTGCGACCAAAGTGCATGTATTGCATCAGCCTAATTAGTGGTAAGCAGGTGTGCATGACTCAGAGGGAGCTGTCAATCAACTCATTACAGCTGACCTGGCAATGACCTCTCAGGGAGTTAACCCTTCATGGCCCCTCTGTGTAGCAGTACTGAGTTGATTGACAGCTCCCTCTGAGTCGTAGATATTTGCGGGTTGTGGCATTGTACTCAGTAGGGATATCCTCTTTCATTGGTCTATGTTGACCACTCCCCAGATCATTAGACCACACCCCATTAGGCCACACCCCCTTTGTGTATCTCTTGAACCGTTTGTCGTAGCGACTTGCGGGTTGTGGAATTGTACTCAGTAGGGATATCCTCTTTCATTGGTCGATGTTGACAACTCCCCCGATCCTTAGACCACACCGCTTAGGCCACCCCCCGTTGTGTATCTCTTGAACCGTTTGTCGTAGAGACTTGCGGGTTGTGTCATTGTACTCAGTAGGGATATCCTCTTTCATTAGTCGATGTTGACCACTCCCCTGATCCTTAGACCACACCCCCTTAGGCCACACCAACTTTGTGTATCTCTCGAACCGTTTGTCGTAGAGACTTGCGGGTTGTGTCATTGTACTCAGTAGGGATGTCCTCTTTCATTGGTCTATGTTGACCACTCCCCCGATCCTTAGACCACACCCCCTTAGGCCACACCCCCTTTGTGTATCTCTTGAACCGTTTGTCGTAGCGACTTGCGGGTTGTGGCATTGTACTCAGTAGGGATATCCTCTTTCATTGGTCGATGTTGACCACTCCCCCGATCCTTAGACCACACCCCCTTAGGCCACACCCCCTTTGTGTATCTCTTGAACCGTTTGTCGTAGCGACTTGCTGGTTGTGGCATTGTACTCAGTAGGGATATCCTCTTTCATTGGTCGATGTTGATTACTCCCCCGATTCTTAGACCACACCCCCTTAGGCCACCCCCCCGTTGTGTATCTCTTGAACAGTTTGTCGTAGAGACTTGTGGGTTGTGTCATTGTACTCAGTAGGGATGTCCTCTTTCATTGGTCTATGTTGACCACACCCCATCCCCCTTATCATTAGGCCCCGCCCCCTTTTTGTATCTTTTGAACCGGTGGCGTAGAGTAAATCATAGGTGTCAAACTCATGGCCCGCGGGCAAAATGCGGCCCGCCACGTCATTTGATGTGGCCCCCCAAGAGCTCTGGTAATTTTTTTATTTTTTTTTACATTAATCTTGGGTTAAAAAATAGCGGCGTTAAAATAATTGTGGGTTAATGCGTTAAAAAAGCTTTGACAGCCTTAGCTATTACACATTCTTACACATACATGTGTGTTGAACATCTGAGGTATTGATGAAGTAACAAAGGAAAAAAGCCAAAAGCACTTACTCCTCAGACATTCTTTGACAATTTTAGAGCCCAAAATACAAAAAAGATCCAGGCGGAATAGGTAACAAAGGGTTGAAGAAATATTGTCTGAACTGTCAGATGCAAGCTGGCTGTGTGACATAACCGAGCATCTCGCTCAATTGAATAAGAAGCTGTAGGGACGCAAACAAGTCCCACCCAAAACTTGACCAATATAGTTGTGAACTGAGACAACCCTTATTTTGTTATTTTTGAGTACAGTTACAGTTGTGTGTTCATGCAGACACATAATAGCAATTTCATTACGAATTGAAAATGGGGGACCCTGATGTAAACAAGTCGAACGTCTTTCTCTGGTCTGCATCCCCTTAACAATTGTGTGTATTGAGCTGTCCTGTACTGTACCCATTCTGCAATCTGTTAATTAAAGTTAATTAAACTATCTTCCATTAGTTGGATGTATGGCCTCTGCAAGGTTGTGTGCAGCCATTTGTTTTTGTAACATCTGCTACATCTGTCCCACGTGTTCTTTGCAGCTCACAGTTGTTAGTTCTGCCCCTCTTGACTGTGACAAAAAGGTTTTGAACAAACTTAATGTCATAGCTTGTATTTGATGATATTCTTCTTTGTTATTTACTTGAATGGTTTGATCATTGATTGATGGAGTAATATGGGGTTCTGATAAACTAAAATTATTTGTTAAAATAACATAAGCTAACATATATTTTTACATCTATGCAAATGCATATGCAATATGTATAACTTGAATAAGTAATAAATACAGAAACAACATGTTTAACAATATGTAAGTGAGTAGCTACATTTATTTTACATTACATTAACATTTATACGGTCTTTGGCCCTTTGAGGGCAACCATAATGCTGATGTGGCCCTCTGTGAAAATGAGTTTGACACCCCTGCAGTAAATGGTAAATGGCTGCATTTATATACAGCTTTTATCCAAAGCACTTTACAATTTGTTCTTCACATTTTACCCATTCAGTCACACATTCACACACCGATGGCGGAGGCAACAGCATGCAAGGTGCCAACCTGCTCATCTGGAGCAATTAGGGGTTAAGTGTCTTGCTAAAGGACATTTCGACACGCAGCCTCAGAGGAGTGGGAATCGAACCGAGAACCTGCGGATTACCAGACGACTGATCTACCTCCTGAGCCACTGTCGCCCCACACTATAGGTACAGTCATCATGAGAACACGTTGCTTGAACCGCTGATCATTTGCCATAATATAAAAATCTAGTCTATTATAGACAAGTCATTTCCCACCCCACAACTCTACATACATGTGCATAGAGATGCCCCTTGTTAGATGCTATAGGGAGGTGTAGTGGTTACGTCATTGCTGTTTCTGGCCGGTCCACCTCGCAAAATTGCAACGTATTTCCCCATTGCCCATTTCTAAATTGTCTCGTTTAAAACAAATAAACCATGAACATGTGCATGGTGTACCTTTCTGTGCATATTCATCCACAATCTATAGCTCAACAGGAAAATATTCGCAATTAATCGTAAAAGAAAATCGCCAAATTTTATTTCAACCAAAAATGCTTAAACAATAATGTTAGTGATAGAAGGGAACTCATTTTGTGCAAAAATGGAAAGCCTTTCAATGTTCATGAGGCAGAATTGTTACAATAGCCGAGAATCCATTTTCCCAATGATAAATCCCTGTCAGGATGGAGGTAGGTGAGTTCCAATTGTTGTAGGCAATCACAGAGACGGAGAAGGTATACTCTTGAACAGGTTCGACTTTAATAGTAAAGAACACAAAGAGTAATACTAGGATACTATGCCAAAGGCAAGGAACGAGAGAATAGATAATGGAGCTTATAGTGGTGGTCCAAAACTGGAACCGGCCGCGTTATCTCCGAACGCCTATAGTGAAGACCTGACGAATGACAAGCAGAGGAAAGGAATGTTAAATAGCCACCAAATACCAACATTCCACACACACCCCAGTGACAGCCAATCAGAAGCCAACCCCTAAGTGACAGCACTAAATGACAGGGAAAAACAAGTGACAGCAGTCAGGTGACAGATGACAGAGAAGGTGGGTGGTTCCCGACCGTAGTCAGGAACCAGAATCGTAAAAAAAAAACTATACGGGTAGACCTCGCGGGTGGTCCAAAGTGACGGCAGACTACACCTCCCTATGCATGTCATAGACCAGTGGTCACCAACCGTTTTAAGCCCAAGATAACTTATTTTTTTGGTGAAGGCAAGATCTACCTATTGAAGCGTTGAGAGAAAAAGACAGCCAAGATTGTACTTAAAACTAAATTACTTTTATTTGCCTGTATTCTAATTACATGCAATGCTTTGGTCCAACATTAAAACGTCAAAGTAGAACTGTAATATGTACTTTCTCAGTCAGTGCTAAGTGCAGTCATCTTATGCAGCATCACTTTTCACATCAAAACAAAAGTAGAACTGTAATGTGGACTTTCTCGTATTATTAACATTGACAAACATATTTACAATTAGCATTTAATAAAGTAGAACTGTAATGTGTACTTTCTCAGTCAGTGCTAAGTGCAGTCATCTTATGCAGCATCACTTTTCACATCAAAACAAAAGTAGAACTGTAATGTGGACTTTCTCGTATTATTAACATTGACAAACATATTTACAATTAGCATTTAATAAAGTAGAACTGTAATGTGTACTTTCTCAGTCAGTGCTAAGTGCAGTCATCTTATGCAGCATCACTTTTCACATCAAAACAAAAGTAGAACTGTAATGTGGACTCTCAGGGAAAGATCTAAAAAAAAAATAAAATACAAAATTTACAATTTATTTTTTTCAGGGAAAGATCTACAGGGAAGGTCTCAAAGATCGACCGCGGGATCGACGGGTTGGTGACCACTGTCCATAGACTGTCACTCACTCACTGGTAGTCACTCTGCCCCTAGAGGTGGCTCAAAGGCATGGCACTTTGTGTAAGACCAGTTCAATCCATGTGACAATGCATGTATGACACTGTGTTCATGCCCCCCCCCCCCAACTGATCCCCTACAAGATACAGGATACCTTTATTGCCACACAACCAGGTTGGTGGTATTTGTGATCGGTACAGAGTCTGTATTGAAGCTCTGGATATACAGTACATAAAACTGGAACATGGATACATTTACCCCCCCCTTCCCAGCAATAGATACATAATACAGCACAACATGACACAATAAATACATAAATACAGCACAGCACGACACATAACACATGGAGGAGGCTAGTCCATCAGGTCAGGAGCTTGGTTAGTGTAAGGGGGGAGGGGGAGAGGGGGGCCGAGGGAGTCCCCTGCCCCTGAAGTCGTTACTGGGTGTCCCTTGATGTCCATTACCTCACGCCTCTGGTCTCCACAGAGCACAATAAATGTACTACAACAACAACAACAACAACAACAACAACAACACTGCTTGTTCTCTCTTCCCAGCTGAGAAGCTATAGGTGAGGTCGCACCACAAGAGCACTCGAGGGGGGGGGGGGCATAAATGAATAAATACAGTGCTGTAGCTATCCTGGTCGAGACGTCCCGTTCTCACACTCCATGGTGTGACGGATGTCATGCCTCTGCCCACAGGAATAGATGTTTCTTTGGCCGGTGGAACGACCACAGTAGGGGAGAAGAAGAGGGAGTGAAGTGGTTCTGGTGCAGGACAGGGGGGGGGGTAGTAGTGCTTGTGGCCAGGGCCGCCTGGGAGAAATGCGAGGCCCTGTGCGAGATTTAACGCGACCCCCCCCCCCCCCCCCCCCCCCCAAAAGGTAAAAAAAAAAAAAAAAAAAAAAAATTATATATATATATATATATATATATATTTTTTTTTTTTTTTTTTTTCATACAGTCAACATATTCTTAAATAATAGCGCTGCCCGAGGCGGGGCATGATACAGTCAACATATAGCAAAAGAGAGAGCGAGAGAGAGCTCCCGTTCTACAGTCAATATACAGTGTACAGAGAGAGAGAGAGAGAGAGAGAGAGAGACACATTAGAAAGAAATTGAAATGCTATTTGGCCCTAAACAGAGAGTACACAGTGGCAGAATACCTGAGCACTGTGACTGAAGATCCTTGACTATACAGACTCAGCGAGCACAGCCTAGCCATCGAGAAAGGCCGCCATAGGCAGACTGTGTGTGTTAGAAAGAGAGAGAGAGAGAGAGAGAGAGAGCATGTGTGTTAGAGAGAGAGCATGTATGAGAGAGAGAGAGAGAGAGAGAGAGAGAGAGAGAGAGAGAGCATGTGTGTGTGTTAGAGAGAGAGCATGTATGAGAGATAAAAAAGGACAAAGATCAACACTTAAATCCAAAGAGAAGAGGGTCTATAGAGAAACCAAAGCAGCAAGGAGCCAATGGCCGACATCAGCTAAATAGGCTAGCCAGGTACTGTGACACACACAGCTTTGGCCAACGGCCCAACGCTACCCAAGCTACACAAACGACCAAGACATTCACACACAGCACATGTCGTATCTCCAAATGTTGTGAAGTAGCATATGTTTTGCCTGGAAAAAAACATCGTTATTAACAAAACATTCGGGAGGGGAAGGAAGGAAGAGTGGGGTAATGTCATGACATTTTCATTAATCTTACCTGCACGAGGAACGCAGGGCGAAAGGCCGCAACACAGGTCTCCACGTTGACGAAAGGCCTCTCGCTGGCGGGACAAAAAGAAGCTATGGCCAGAGCCTTGTCATGGTGCAGGCCCGACTACATCTTCTGTCAAAGGGCCTGCTATTCTCAAGGCTAACTGATAGCATCAAACGAACGTTCCCAGCTGACGCTAAACAGCTAACTGGCTAACAGTTAGCTCAATCAGGCACCTGGCACACACCGTTAGCTACTAGTAGTATTAGCTAGTCGACCAGTTTGGCTCCAGAGAGAGAGAAAGAGAGATAGGTCAGGTCCACGGCGGGTATATAATCATAGGTTGACTCACCATAACGCAGTATCAACGCCGGCGCCAATGGTAAAGTTGGAAGGAGACTTTCTTGGCCCACGCCACGGTGTAATTTCTTCTTCTTCTTCTTCGAGTACTTTCCGGCAGACTGGACACCTTTCGGCATATTGCTGCCTAACAGATTTATCTGCTCACAAGTTCTCTTCTCCTTCTTTTGAAAAGACATCCACTCGCCTCGCCTCGCTCCTCTGAATAGGTTAGCTAACGCTAGTTAGCCTTTAGCTAAGCTAGCTACTAGCCGACATCATCATGGCTATACCATGACAAGGCTCCGGCCATTTGTCCCGCTAGCGAGAGGCCTTTCGTCAACGTTCCTTGGTGACCGACCGACTGATAATGATGATAATGACCGACCTCTTTCTTCGTCTTGGCTGGCATAACTAAGCATAGTCAAAAGCTGCACGCGCGAAATAGTCAAACGCAGCTGACTCACGCGGCGCCGGCGTACTACTACACATGATGTAAGTAAAACCACTCCCTTCGTTGAAACCAATAGCTGCAGAACCCCAGAGGCTGAGCTCCAATAGTGAGTATGTCTGCAGGACTGCAGACCCAGGAACAAGTCAGACACATTCTACAAACGTGTCTAATGTGAAATATATAAGCATATAAGCAAAACTAGATTTTAGGTCTGTGATGAAAAAGGGCCTCGCGGGAAGGGGGGCCTCGAAAAAAAAATTAAAAAAAAATAAAAAAAAATAATAAAAAAAAATTTATAATTTTTTTTTTTTTTTTTTTGCGAGGCCCCCCTTCCCGCGAGGCCCTGTGCGACCGCACTGCTCGCACACCCCCTGAGGCGGCCCTGCTTGTGGCCCATTCTAGACAAGAACGTGTCTCCAGACCCAAGCTGGCAAATGTTCTCCGAGGCCCAGAGAGTGTGAGAGAGAGAGATAGTGCTCCTCTTCGCGCTGTCGTCTCGTGTCCAACTGTGCATCAAACGTGCTTTATCGACCCAGACGAGCAGCAGCAGCAGCAGCCGCCGCAGTGTCTGAGAGCGCTCACGGCTTAAACGCTCCCACGGGGGGAGGGGAGGCCGGGTCACGGAGGAGCTACGAGAGGGGAAAGTGAGATGCAGAGCTCCTCTCTCTCTCTCGCCCCGGTGTGTGACTCCTGGAGGGGGGGGGGGGGGGGAGTGTGCGGCTGGGGGAGGCCAGGGTATCCCTTCTCCTCGGCACATGCCCAGAATCCATTCAATAACATCTGCCGCCGCGCCGGGCTGGGGCTGCTGCAGGTTAATACCCAGGAAGGATTGACAGATTCATCTCCATGCCTGCCTGGATAGTGCGAGGAATTACAGAATTTGTAGGGAGCAAGGAACTCTTTATAACTCACGGTAACCATGGATCCACATTCAGTAGTGTAGTACAGGAATAATTTACTCAGTCAATGGATCCGGTTATTAACCAGAGAAGATCAAATGTTACAATATAGTTAGAGGTATGGCTGAGTGGCTCTCGTCCAGGTGATCAGCTACAAGACCCAGGATGAGAAGAAAGAATGATGTGGGGAGGATTCCTTTATAGTCAGGAGGGGGAGGGGGAAACCCCATAAGATGGGTCGATTTTATTTATTTTACTACACATTTTATTTTGCACTGTAAATAGTTAAAACGTATAATAAATAATAAAGTTGTCCCCTGAAGAGGGGGGGTGGATGGAGTGCCCTCAAAAAGGGCCGGGAAAAAAAGCAAAAAATAAATAAATAAAAAAGATGGGTCGAACGGGGGGGGGGGAGGGAAGGGGTTAAAGACATGTTCTCTGAGGCGCTGAGATGTGAGGAAGAAATTAGCTCTATATTTCCTCCACAACAGTCTATTAAGATGATAAAGAAGAGGGAGAGATTATTAGAGAAGTGAGATTTCTTGCTGATTGGGGGTAATTAAATTAAAAAAAAAATTGATCAACTTCAAGGCAAATATGTGTCAAAGGTGAGAGTATTTGCGGACATTCTAATTACAGGAAAGTTCAACTGAATTAACGCTGTCCTCCTCCCTCAGACTGTATCTGCAAGTAGCACCGACCTTAAGAGAACGTGAGCTGTTGAATCATTCATGGTTCAGCATGAGGGCTGAGGGGAGCGAGGAGAGCCTGCAAAAGTGAGACAGGATCCATCGCATTATCCAGTCCTTTTAGCAGGCTGTCAATGTGTGTTTTCTTTTCTTTTGTATCCTCACAGCTCAGTACAGGGCTTGTGTCCTTGATGTAGTTGTTTCAGACACCTCTGTCACCATGGAGATGGCTCTTTAACCACTTAAGCATCAGTTACAAATGGGGCTAGTTTATTTTTCCCCCCAACGTAATTTGTGATTTATTATACTTTAAACTTATAGCACATACATGAGTCTGGTCTCTTTTGAAAGATAACATAGAGTAATGAAATAGAGTAACAGTGGTTTGAATACACGGAAGTAAAGGTTTTGTGTACTCACATTTATTTTTACTGGTTGCCACTGCCAGATGCCTGTTTTTAAGTTCCAGCTCAGAGGTAGGAGCTGGAAAACATAATGGTTCCATAGCCTGAAGTATTATGTAGTACAGGTCCAAAGTTTATAAAAATACCAATCATAAGTTACAGACAGGTATACAATATGTTGCAAGGAATGACATTGCAATGGGCAGACATTCTAGGTTCTGCCAGGAGCAGAAAGACTGAGCTTATTTTATGTCGTCACTAGGCCAATGCACATGCTTCTTCAGAAATAGGATCAGAAGACTAGAGTGACACAAGACCAAATAGGAAATAGGTATTGGTCAGCTAGTTAGGATTGTACACACATGTTTAAGTAATTTACAATAGTAGAATTATAGACGGATAGATAAACATATAGATATGATAGATCTATAGATGGATACTTTTATGGATATTCTTATATTAGCACAAACCTGCCAATATCTGACATCATCTACTTTCCTTTTTGCCTTGGAAAGAGACATTGTTGTTAAATTTCCAGTCCAAACAATAGATAGATAAACGGGCAAATAAAATTTGCCGCTCTCTTCTCTGATGAAAACTACCTACAACGCACTGTATGGCCCGCAAGTTTGAGACCCCTGATTTAGAGGCTCTCGTCAAAACAATGGACTTCTCTGTCTTCTTGTGCCACCTTCCCCCATTCTCGGCGCTCGTCTGGTGATCGCTTTCGGAGCAGACGCTCCTTGGCTACAAAGGCGGTCAATCATGTTCACAGTCGGGGGTCATTGGTCCGCTCAGGATAGGGGCAAACAGGACGTGGTCACTTGTCCAAACGGCTTGTCAAATGACGCTCGTCGGATGTTTCGTCTTTCGTAACTCGAGACTGCAAGCATGCAATAGGTTGAGTGGGGTGACGATCCAAAGGCGGCAAATTCAACTTTCCAAACTGCTCCGCCATTTTGAATTGGTTTGCAACGCGGATTTTTGCTAAACGTTCACAGAAAGGTAGATGTCGTATATTTCTAAATGAAAACATGAATAAAGCAAACTATAAATGTACCAAAATATTGAGTTATAAGAAAGAGCCGGAAAAACACCATGTTGGTAGAAAGAGGGTAGAGCCAAGTCGACTCTCCCATCACCCCAACAGATGGCTGACCTTAAGATAATTACTGGGCCCTCCAGGCTATATTAAGATAAGGCAGGAAGGACTCTAGCTAAAAGAGGAACAAAAGCTTACTCAAGAATGACCCATTTGCCCCCACCGGTCGAACCTATTTGGTAATAACAGACAGAAGGAAGGAACTAAAACAAACTGAAAATAACAGTGAGATCAAAAGGTCATATTTACCCTAAGTAAGGGATTTCAGGTTACGACATGGCAGAATGGTTAGGGGACAGAGTAAAAGGAGTGGTAAAAAGAGCCTCTCAGATAGACGAGTCAGCAGCACTCAAGTAAGGCCAAATGTTCAAAATGCATCCAGGATATAGAAAAAACTAATAAGGTTACATGTAGGCATAAACTCTTAGAAACTATTAGAATAACTTAGTCACAATAAAGAAAAGAAACTCTTAAAGCTAGAAGGTAAAACTATACTGTATTGGTCAAATGTTCATCAGGAAAATAAGGTGTTCTATTAAAGAACGGATATATAGGGTTTGTTATCTGGGCACTGTCTGGAAAAGTAGTCTGGTTCTTATCTAGACTATGTAAACCTTTTAGTCATAAGCATGATGTTGTATTACTCAGTGAAAACTACCCTCTCATTAAGTAATGATTAAAGTGTCAGCAGATTCAAACTGTGAAAACCGTTGTCAGAAGACCCAGGAAATTGTGTAACATGTGGTCACAGGACACTCTCAGACAAGTTCTGCTGGAATGTGACAGGAATAGGCAGGGTCTCCCCCCCCTCTCTCTCTCTCTGTCTCCCCCTCTCTCTCTCTCCTCTAATAAAAAGGGCGAATGGCGACTCATGAGACACACGACTCACACCAGAAGGAACCTGGAGAGACACACACCCGGCCACACACACCCGGTGACACTCAGAGGAGACGGAGAAAGATCCCTGCAGAGCCAAGCAGTGACACAGAGGGACTGAGACCCGATGACAGACGAAATCGCTTCGCATCAGGAGAAGCGCTGACACACCAGAAAGGACCTGAAGACCCAGAGACATGGGGACAGACGATGACAGAGATCGAATCGCAACTGGAGCGCTGAAAACCTCCACCGACAGAGGGAGACTCGCGACTCGACTCGCCACTCAGGCTACGGCTGAGCCGATGACACAGAGAGCCAATTGAGACCAGATGACCGAGCCGAGGCTCATAGCAGACCCCACCGAGGGTAGATGAAAACCAAGCGCTCCCAAACCTCCCAGGATCCGAAAGCAGGTTGTCTTGACAACCAGACCAGCGAACCACTAAGAGAGGACTCTGTGTTGTCATGGGAAACCCGAGAGACAACAACACCACCACCGGAGAAACGGCTCTGATCGGCCCTAGCTGATCAGATCATGGACAACAGCCACATGAAAGAGACGATTAGATTGAATGAAAGAGACAATTAGATTGACGATGTACTTGTTGATTCCTAAGCTATGGTATTAATAAACAACCGCCGCCCGTTGATCTTGACCACGTTGTCCGTCTCCCCTCACTTGAACCGAACATCTGAGAAAAATACCTAACCAATGCAGAGGAAAGGGTGAAATAGAACACTATACGATCAATGAACTTAGATAGAGATATTATGAATTAAAGAAGATACACTTCAATTGGTGCCATGACCCGTCCTGCATTGGGCCAGTACCGGTTGAAAAACGACAGCAGCCACTTCTCAAGGACACGGAGAGGTTCTCTCCCCCTCATCGATGCTCTCTACGACTGAGGACGGAGGATCGTCACCGTTGCGACCGAGGCCAGTGGGAATAGGTAAGTAGTACTAATGTGTTTACAATTGGTAAATGGTCGAAGCAGTCTCGCATTTTGGGGTTGCTATTACATTAGGTAGAAATGAGTTGTAAATGGACCAGGATAATGTTGGTGTTGGAGGGGTACCGGGGTCCAGGTTTCACAACCTGGCTCTGGTCTCAGCCACACACCGGCGCTGCACTTAGAGATGTTCAGTTAGGATGCCTAGAATTGGTACAAGGCCGAGTGAGGAGAGGAAATAGATGTCTGTATTTAGCTATATCAGCTTAGGGGATAGGCTAGGGTTTAGGTAAATTATTTGAGGGGACCGGCGTGGGAGCAGTAGAACGGAGATTAGTCACAGATAGCGGGAAGTGGGACTGTGCGTGACGTAGTGGTTCATAAGAAGGGTAAAGAGGAGTAGTCAGATCTTAAAGAGTAGTAAATAGATAAACCGTGGTGTAGCACAGGGCAGCCTGGTTCCACGAAGAGAACAGAGAACGGTGTGTAGTGTAGAGTACTGAGAATAGGATAGCCGTGGTGTAGTACAGGAAATCCTGGTTCCGCGAAGAGAAATAGAGAACAGGGAGGTAATTGGTTGCTTTTTTTTCCGCGCCATCATTCGCGGACTTCACTCTTAGAATCGGCACGTATAACAGACGAGTTTAGAAAGACGTTTTCATACAGATCTGTTGTAGTGTGACCCGACGGAATCTGCTTAAAAAATTCGCCTTTGGTACGGATTTTTAAGAAGGTATTTGGTCGATTTGGGGGTGAGACAGGTAAAAGCTCCCCAAACGGCGCTGAATATGAAGATTGAGAGGCTGAGAAGAGGAATGATGGGGGGGGGGAAAGTAACCTTTGGAGATAATGCACTTGTGGGAGAAATGCGTGGGGTAACTGCACAGGGGATTAGAACAATAGGAAGAATATTGTGTGAAATGAAGCAAGGAAATGCGTTTGGAAGGAATGTGTGCATAAATGAATGGTGTGCTTATGAATGAGACATTAATTTGTTAAGTATATGTGTTTGAATGGATGGATGTTAGGAGCTCTGAGTAAATGTCAAGGTATTTTTTGTATTATTATGAACCAGCTGGTGGCCAAGGCTGCAACGGAGAAACCACACCCCTGTCCTGCCAGCATTAGCTGGCGCGACGGGACTAGCGTGTGGACGCTGTGTTGCGTTGTCGAGTGAATTGAATGAATGTCATGTGTGATGGAACCTAGGAGATGTGTAGTGTGCGTTGAAATTTTTCAAATCGGGGCTGTAGAAGTTTAAAAGTAATGTAGTAAAGATCAAAGGAAACGGGGATTTTAGAGCTGGTGACGTCATAGGGAGCGTCGGAGCTTGGGGTGCGTTAGATTTGGAATAACGGGGCTAGATCGGGAGCGTTAGATTTAAGATACGGAGCCGGCCGGGGCCAAGCGGGCGAGCATGCTAGGATGAGGATAATAATATAGGTTCTGTAAACGGGGGCTTAATAGGATTAAAGTTATGTTACGGGGTGTAGCTGGGGTTGTGTAAACGTCGCGATGTGTTGTGCCGCTCGAGTCAACAGGACTGGGCCGTTTAGGAGAAGTGATGTTGGATGCTAAGCTAAGCTGGTGCTAGCGGCACTGAGCTAACGAAGCTAAGATGCTAAGCTACCTGTGCTAACAATATGGCGTGATTGAACTCTCGGGGAATCTCGCGTGTTGCTACTCTTTGCTGGTGCGGGATCTTAGAGGGGCGGTGGACAGGGGCTTCCGGTATAGAGGGTTCTGGGAATTGTAGTTTTGTGGTTGAGGTGGAACGTCGAGTTCCCGTCTTGGGGTGGTTTACGTAATGACGCACTTGCGGGGGAGGCGTGGGCACCTCCTACAGGAAGTGGTGAGTGCTGTAGTGCGTTGGTGGTGATGAGCGTACGTTCCAGTGGAGGGCGCTGTTGCCTCTTTTATAGTTTCACCTATACAGGTAAAACGGGGTGCAGTAGGCAGTAGAGAAGGGTTTTGTGATTATTATAGGTTTTGAGTAAGCGATCATTTGTGGGGATTTATAAATTCTTTATGTTCGGTTTTTTCTGTTGTTGATGATGGGGGTGTTTACTGGTTTGATTATAGGTCTGTATTTGTTATGGGCCAGGTGTAATGGCGCTGGTGGGATTGGCGTGAAACCCCCCCCCCCCCCTTTTTCCTCTGTCTCTTCCTCCCTCGTTCACACTCCCTCCTTCCCTCCCTCCCTCCCTCTCTCCCTCCTTCCCTCCCTCCCTTCCTCCCTCCCTCCCTCCCTCCTCCCTCCCCCCCCCCGCCCCCCTCCGCTCCATCCCTGTCTCCCGGCTTAACTTTGTGAGGGGACAGGTGCACGAAGGGAGTTTTTGTTTAGTATAGATTGCCTGATTGATTGATTGATTGAACATTTTTATTGACGGATTGTTTAATGGGTACGATACGGTACAGCTCAATACACACAATTGTTAAGGGGATGCAGACCGGAGAAAGACTTTCGTCTTGTTTACATCAGGGTCCCCCATTTTCAATTCATCATGGGTTTGGAGGATTGGTTATATTAATATAGTGTTACTTGCTAAAATAGGATTACATAAGGATTAGGGAGGGGATTAGGCACCCCGAACCTCTAGTCCTTAACAGGCGGCAGTGGGCTCGCAAGAGTCTGGGCGCACGTTAAACACAAATCTATAGTGCTGGGGAGAAACTGAAGGCCCTCGTGCGTAACGAGGTATGAATTAACATACCACTGTGGTACCGTCTAGTCGGCCCTGATGTCGCATGTAAGGTAAATGTTGGCACTGGGTGGTACGTGGGCGACAGTCCACACCTAGGAGCAGGGCGGTGCACCGGAGGGGGCACAGCGCCTGCCGTGAACAGGCAAGGCTGGCGAAAACGGTCAATATTTCCATGCCCAGAGCAAGCGGGGTGGGGACAAGACCGTCGGTTTCTAAACTGAGTGGCTGATAGGTACTACGGACAGTCAGCCGCTTGGGGTCCTGACTTGATGACGGACTATGAGGTCGCTATCGACTGGGTCGTCAGCCGGTTGGGAGAGCGTTATGGCAGAGACCATAAATGCACCTGGCTCAATGTACAGTCAGGCCACAGTAACCTTACTAGCCGATACAGGGTTAGTAGGCGAGTTGTGCTTCTGTGATCAGTGTTTTTGAAAAGAAAATGCTGGGAAGCAGAGGGATGAGGGGTGTCAATTCAGAGGAATCTGGATTGTCTCTCCTAAGATTGGAAAGGGACCCAGCCTTAAACTGCACCTGAAAGTAAAATAAGGGGACTTCTTCCGTTCATGAGAGGAGACCTTACCGCCGGAAGTGGAGACCTGCATCTCTGTGGGGGGAGAGGGGCCGGCGTCGGACAAGGCAGCCCTAAGAAAGGAGCTGGTTGTACCGTCGTAGCGGACTGCCTAAACCTTACGGGGAGAGGTGCATCTAAGTAGGGGAAGGAGTGCATCCGAACGGGAGGAGGGTACTCTTAACTGGAAGGAGGTTAAAAGGGTCAAAGCGAAATAGAATATTCGTGGTCATTCTTTTGGTCTGATTAGAGTTAAGGTTGATTTAGACGGTTTTGGTAATAGTTAATGTTGCATTGTGTGCCCCCCCCCCCCCCCCCCCCCCTTTCCTCCCCTTAGTCCCTGTATCCCTGTATCCCTCCTTCCTTTTTCTTTTCCCTTCGCCCCCCCTCTGTCTATCCTTGTGCTTCGCCATCCCTAGTTTGCGGCGTGTGTTGTGGGCATTTGGTTGTAGGTTTATTTAAACTACGTTGTTATTGAGTATGTGAAGTAGTGATATTCTTGGTGTGGTAAAGCTTGGGGTGTTTCCGTTCAGGTTCGAAACTGAAGGGAGGACGCTTTGGGCTGTGAGTTGACGGTTCTTTGTATATTCAGAGAACTGGGTGAATATTGCGGTGGCATAGTGCGGGTGTCCATGAAATTATTAACGTGGCCAGCTGTACTATGTGTCGGTCAGGGTTTTAGTGATCTGAGTTGCTAAAAGTTTATTGTTTTCCCTGATTAGGTGGTTGGTAGCAGTAGCAACACTGATTAATTTTTATTAAGTGTTGTGGGGGGTAATGGTTGTGTGTAAGGAGTATTAGACAATGGATAGGAAGGGGATTAATGATTATATTTCCCAGGAAACTAGGTGAAGAGAGCACACAGGGGATTGGAAAACTCCAGTGTTCCTGTTGAAGGAACGGACAAAAAACAAGATAAGCTGTATCGTTATTTTTTCAAGCAAATCACACTGTGTCTCTTTAAAATATTAGTATAGTGTTGCCCGACATTTCCAATGCGTAATGAAGAGTGGAAATAATAAGGGAAATGCCACTGTCTGGATTTCTGCTTTCTTTCTATACAGATGCTCGGCCGGACAGATGCTCTAACGACTTCCACAACCATCTAGGGAAAACGGCTTTAATGCGCCTTGGTATAAGTATGAATGATAAGCCAGTTATCAATCCTTGTCTGCACAGTAAAATGTTGACAGTGTGAGTGTTTTAACTCAAGTAAGTAGAAAATAGTGTAAGACGGAGAAATTTGTTTTTTCAAACGGTGATTACAAGAGAGTGTTGAAAGTGGAATGAATGACAGTAACATAGGAAGTTCACTTTAGTGGGACATTTGATAGGAACAACTGAAGCGTTAGATGCAATAACAATAGAATAACAACAACGACAATATGGAAGAGGGCCTTAGTGATCGGGCCATTGGGGGGAGTAGGCCGAGGGCCTCTGCAGACATTTCCCAGATAGACTATACCAGTGATGATCTGATTGATTTGAATATGGACTTCTCTCATGTGACCAGTACGACAGAAGGACTTGGAATGATGACTTTGATTCCAACACAGGGGAGTGAACCAGTGACAACGGTGTTACTCCAACCAGAACCGATTCAAGCTGGAGTGTCCATTGCAGGCGACTGCGGTTTAACCAAGGGGCAGAAAAAGAGACTGAGGTTACAGCCGTCCCACGAAGTCCACTCTGGCCGGATGGCTGGAACTGAGACCGACAGCAGGTATGGAATACACGAACAGTTTCTACGGCCCACCCGTTTCCCACATCCATCCTGCCCTCAGCACCAAAGCCAAGATGAGAGGCGGAGCCCAACGGTGGGACGACAAACCGCCGGTGCTGAGATGGGGGAAGAGGCAGCATACTATAGACAACAGAGAGCGTTTGTGACAGCGTTCGAACAACACGAGGCAGTTCATCGAGATCTGATGAAGATACAGCTGGAGATCGGTCGAGCCGCACACGAGACTCAGAGACTGGGACGAGAACTGGCGAGAAAGACTGTGCTACTAGAAGCGACAGCTGTTGAGATCATGCTTCGGGCGTCTGACCTAGGCCGCTGTGATCAAAGAATGCCCTGCGCTCTGTTGCCCGGACAGGGAACTGGGCCGCAACAGGGTGAACAGAACCGCAGGAGGGGTGAGTTTCCAGGCCCCTCCCAACAAGAGAAGGCCCGAGGAGAGGCAGCAGAAAAGGACAGGTATGCCCCTCTCTCCTCCAGGCAACAGGACATGCGACCGGAGGACAGGAGAGGGGTGGACCTGGCGAGGACTGTGGGGGGCCAGCCGAGAGACTGTGGGAGTCGTGGTGAACTGGAACCCCTGGGATGGCCGGCGTCGGCTGTGTGCTGGGGTTGTGGGGAGGTTGGCCATTTCGCTCGGTCATGTGACAAAGGGTGGAGGCCTCAGCGAACGTCCAGAAAAAAGAAATGAGCCAAACAGGGTTGCTGGGAATGTGGAGAGTTGGGACATTGTCAGAGGGGGTGTCTGCATAGGTCATAGGTTAATTAAGAACGAGGCAGGAATGCACAAGCGGAGCTAATAGTGCTCGGGAAAATAGAGTTATTAATAAGTTAAAATGGGAAGAAGGACTGATTGGAATAAAAATAGATAAAAAATATATAGGAGCGTTGATACATTAGATTATGAGTGGAAGCGACTAAGATGGATGTGCAACTAACAAGGAGAGATGAAATGACTGACAGATGCATGGGCCAATCGTACTAACAGTTAATTAATAGACAAATCATGGGTTTTCCTTTTTGCTACAGTGTGTCTGATCAACTCTTGCTGTGGCAGTGAGGAAAACGTAAGGGAGAATGGTATGGTGGACGATTTTTGGTATCTCCCACCTGTGCAGCCTGGCCCGGCTGCACAGATTGGAGAGAGAGAGAAAGATGGTCACCGCAATGGCTCTTGTGGTCATGTGAACTCTGAACCAGAAGGTGTCAGAGAAGAGTTAAATAGTTGGTTTTAGACAGGAACAATGGAACACATAATATTAGACAGAGTTAGAAACAAAGGACTATTTATAGTAGTGATTACAATACTTGATCAAAGGGTGGTCAAGGTTGAATAAAAAAAAAAAAAAAAAAAAAAAAAAACAACAATATTATTATTTCATTACTTATTTTATTTCTTTTTGGATTTCTAATTTTGCTGTCTTAGTTTTGCGGGGGTATTTATGCCTCTGGATGATAGTTTAATTCTGTTGGATGGGTGTGTAGCATGTAGGCACTCACAGTTTTTTGTTTATTTTTAATTTTCTTTGTTTTTGGTTGACTATATATTTTTTTAGGAACTGGCTGGCTGGGAGGGTTCTCTCGCCGGTCAGGGGTAGCAGGTGGTGGTGACACAGCGAGACTGGTAGGAGGTCTGATATAATGAGCTGGAAACTGAGGATGGACGGGAGCTGGTTCATGGTTTGTTTTCCGCTCATTAAGGCTCCAGATGTAGAATCTGGAGGGTTGTGTCACTTTTTGGGTTATGATAAGTGTTGGGGGAACATATTTCTCTGTCTATAGGAAAGCTCTGTAGGTTGTTGGTCGCAATTTGGCCAGTTAGTGTTCATGTAGGGTGCAGACATGTGAATTTGATGATTGACTTATGGAAGACTCTGCACCGGCTTGTTGAAAGCTGGCGGAGTGTGTGTGATGTGTGTTTAAAGGGACTGTGGTTTGTTGACCATGCACATAGGATCTGTTGGTGATTGGCCTCGTCTAGAGCTGACTGTCCGGACCGAGGAGCTGTCGGGAAACGAGGTATTTGGAAGTGAAATAATGGTTATTCCACTGTCAAGGGTGGAGGTAGTTGTGTTGATCTTAAGATATTTGATCTAGTAAAACAGTACAGCACAAAAAGAAATGAGACAAAGATGATTTGATTGAATGCTAACGTAAGAAGCTGTGAAATACATAGATAAGGAATTGGAGAAGAATGTATTGTCAAAATGCAGAACAGTAGAGAATGTATCTGCGAAAATAACTGTTTCCAATCTATTGTGTGTTTTGTAAATAATAATCCAAAATGCAAAAAGGACAGAGGGAAAATCGATTCCTTCTGTGGAAAATCGGAGCAGTACCAGAGACCTGCATACAACGAAGAAAGAGGCGGTGGTTAGCACAAGATACAACAAGAAGAAAACGGTCAAAAACGAGTTAGCAGTAAAGGCCTTAGGAAGTTTAAACAGGGATAACTGACAGGGATGAAAGCAAAGGATAATTGAGGCCTCAGTGGTCTTTTCAAAGAGAAGAAATAATTTATGTTGCTTGTTTTAATTTCCCTCAAATGTTTAGAGAGTTAATCTTTTAGTGGTGTGATGTATTAATCTTTTCTTGCAGAGTCCATTACACAAAATAGACATTTAAGCTAAGTACATGGATAAATATAGTCTTAAACGAAAAGAAGCTGAGAATGGTACGATCATCTCTTTGCATAGAGAGACGGACCTAGACTGGATGTCATAATAATAACTGATAATGTATATAAACTGTGAAAGGAGGAAAAGGTAGGTGAAATGATGATTTTGTAACTGTACAGATGGAAAGGGTTTTGTAGTTCGATTTGGGTAAATTTTGGATTTTTTTGAAAATTTTAGAAAATATTAGCAAAAATTATGAGAATGATTTTAAACATGTTTAATTTAGAATATTAATGTTGTATAGGAGGTTATTAAACCCCCTAAGGGTGGATTGTCGTATATTTCTAAATGAAAACATGAATAAAGCAAACTATAAATGTACCAAAATATTGAGTTATAAGAAAGAGCCGGAAAAACACCATGTTGGTAGAAAGAGGGTAGAGCCAAGTCGACTCTCCCATCACCCCAACAGATGGCTGACCTTAAGATAATTACTGGGCCCTCCAGGCTATATTAAGATAAGGCAGGAAGGACTCTAGCTAAAAGAGGAACAAAAGCTTACTCAAGAATGACCCATTTGCCCCCACCGGTCGAACCTATTTGGTAATAACAGACAGAAGGAAGGAACTAAAACAAACTGAAAATAACAGTGAGATCAAAAGGTCATATTTACCCTAAGTAAGGGATTTCAGGTTACGACATGGCAGAATGGTTAGGGGACAGAGTAAAAGGAGTGGTAAAAAGAGCCTCTCAGATAGACGAGTCAGCAGCACTCAAGTAAGGCCAAATGTTCAAAATGCATCCAGGATATAGAAAAAACTAATAAGGTTACATGTAGGCATAAACTCTTAGAAACTATTAGAATAACTTAGTCACAATAAAGAAAAGAAACTCTTAAAGCTAGAAGGTAAAACTATACTGTATTGGTCAAATGTTCATCAGGAAAATAAGGTGTTCTATTAAAGAACGGATATATAGGGTTTGTTATCTGGGCACTGTCTGGAAAAGTAGTCTGGTTCTTATCTAGACTATGTAAACCTTTTAGTCATAAGCATGATGTTGTATTACTCAGTGAAAACTACCCTCTCATTAAGTAATGATTAAAGTGTCAGCAGATTCAAACTGTGAAAACCGTTGTCAGAAGACCCAGGAAATTGTGTAACATGTGGTCACAGGACACTCTCAGACAAGTTCTGCTGGAATGTGACAGGAATAGGCAGGGTCTCCCCCCCCTCTCTCTCTCTCTGTCTCCCCCTCTCTCTCTCTCCTCTAATAAAAAGGGCGAATGGCGACTCATGAGACACACGACTCACACCAGAAGGAACCTGGAGAGACACACACCCGGCCACACACACCCGGTGACACTCAGAGGAGACGGAGAAAGATCCCTGCAGAGCCAAGCAGTGACACAGAGGGACTGAGACCCGATGACAGACGAAATCGCTTCGCATCAGGAGAAGCGCTGACACACCAGAAAGGACCTGAAGACCCAGAGACATGGGGACAGACGATGACAGAGATCGAATCGCAACTGGAGCGCTGAAAACCTCCACCGACAGAGGGAGACTCGCGACTCGACTCGCCACTCAGGCTACGGCTGAGCCGATGACACAGAGAGCCAATTGAGACCAGATGACCGAGCCGAGGCTCATAGCAGACCCCACCGAGGGTAGATGAAAACCAAGCGCTCCCAAACCTCCCAGGATCCGAAAGCAGGTTGTCTTGACAACCAGACCAGCGAACCACTAAGAGAGGACTCTGTGTTGTCATGGGAAACCCGAGAGACAACAACACCACCACCGGAGAAACGGCTCTGATCGGCCCTAGCTGATCAGATCATGGACAACAGCCACATGAAAGAGACGATTAGATTGAATGAAAGAGACAATTAGATTGACGATGTACTTGTTGATTCCTAAGCTATGGTATTAATAAACAACCGCCGCCCGTTGATCTTGACCACGTTGTCCGTCTCCCCTCACTTGAACCGAACATCTGAGAAAAATACCTAACCAATGCAGAGGAAAGGGTGAAATAGAACACTATACGATCAATGAACTTAGATAGAGATATTATGAATTAAAGAAGATACACTTCATAGAAAAACTAACTGCGTTCTAATTTATGCCAATAACGTTCCGTTTTGTGGTAGATAATCCCGAAAAATAAGAGAAATAAAGAAAATCATCCACAAGTAATTTGCTTGACAGAGGCTGGCATGAGCTGGGTAATGGGTAATGTTGCGCGATCCTTAAGTTGTTAACCGTGCTCAGAAAATGTGTACAATGCACTTCTGTGGAAATTGCCTACAGTACGTGCGTGACAATGACATTTTTCTGATGTAATTTTCAATGTAAAAATGCAAGGAGACACACAGGTGTTTCTTTCAGCCCCCTCACACACACACACACACACACACACACACACGCACGCACGCACGCACGCACGCACGCACGCACGCACGCACGCACGCACGCACGCACGCACACACACACACACACACACACACACACACACACACACACACACACACACACACACACACACACACACACACACACACACACACACACACACACACACACACACACACACACACACACACACACACACACACACACACACACACACACACACACACACACACACACACACATCTGTATATCATGTATTGTGTACTAACTAGTAACTACTGCATTGTAACGATAAAACTGCCTGTTGCCAGCATTGGAAATTGCAGGTTTGCATTTTTTATTCTGGGCAGACCCCCCCACCCCCCTTATCCTTTTTGTCACTGCATTTAAACCGAGTCCGATCTTCAATCGGGGCTCCTTTCAGCTACACTTTGTAAACTCAACTGAGACTCTGTGAAGTCTATAGAATGGGCTCCTAGTCCTACAGTTATCTCACTTATCAGAAAGGTAATCCTGTGTCACAGGCATCGCATCTACGAGAGGAGAGGAGAGGAGAGGAGAGGAGAGGAGAGGAGAGGAGAGGAGAGGAGAGGAGAGGAGAGGAGAGGAGAGGAGAGGAGAGGAGAGGAGAGGAGAGGAGAGGAGAGGAGAGGAGAGGAGAGGAGAGGAGAGGATCAACAAAGATGCTCAGAGGCTGCAGAGGCCTTTCTGGATCTCCATGATTCAGCTGAGAACCAGAAAACAGAGGACATCACTAAGATGTTACATGATCGACAAAGTAAATTAATTGACAAGTGTAGCTAGTATCTTAGATTATAATTTTGTTGGATGAGTGTAAATATATATAATAATATAATATGCAATCCTTAAATTAGGTTTATACAATGTTGATAACTATGATCTCAATGAACTAATCTGGTTAAATAAGACTCAAATTTGAACCTTTGTAAGAATGTTGACAACTAAGAAGATAAGAATGTTGACAACTAAGAAGATAACTAGACAACAACAATTCACATCATTAATCCTTTGGAGAGTGATTTACATAACTAATCCCTTTCCCTATTTCCATATTTCCATGCAGATGCAGGCTGCGAGACAAACCTAACCATGGATAACATTGAGAGAATGGAGGATTTTCTGAATCAAACCACAACAGAGCTGGGTGATTTTAGGACTAAAGCATTGGGCACACAGTTTAGTCTTTTCAGAAGAACATTCAGACAGCGTTTTACACTGAGCTCCCCAATATCTTAGTTTTAATACAGGTTTTTCAACCGTGTGAGCCTTATATCCCCTGTAGCCGTTTGTCTGTGCTTTCTAAATCTTAACAATTTAATTTGAGTTTGGTTGAGGTTGACACTAAATTAAACTAGGTTTGATGTTGCTTGTTCCACTGTTTCTAGAGTTTGGCACAAGGTACTGAAATTGTCATACTTCACGACAGTTTGGAGTTTGTAATTGAGTGGCCAGAGCGAGAAGCACTTCAAGCTACATAACATAACATAACAGTGCCAATGACATTCAGGCAAGCATTTGGATGTAGAGTTGCTGTGATTGTAGACAGTTTAGAAGTATGTATTGAAAGACCTTCTAATTTGCTTGCTAGAGCACAAACGCGGTCAAACAATAAGCATCGCCACACTGTGACAGTTCTGATCGGTGTTGCTCCCCAATGATATGTCTCTTACATAAGAGTTAGTGATGAGCATGTTACTGAAAAGAGTGACCTCTGAAAATACCTGGATATATTGGACCTCATTCTCGAACATTTTCATGAACAAAGTGCCACTGATTCTTAATTTGAATGTGCATTCTTGTACACCTGAATTTGCATATAATATATGCAAATTCAGGTGTACAAGAATGCGCATTCAAATTATTTATATTATAAACACGCTGCCAGCTTGTTATAAGAGCATGCAACCACAGAACCATGTACACACAATCCACAGGCAAACGTGAAAACGATTTGCGGCTGATCAAAAGATGATAGATTATATTCAAATGTATTGTCATTACACAGCACAACGAAAAAAAGTTTGGCATCCAACCAGAGTGCAAATGTAACAGTAAAGTGCAATAGTAATATACATGTACAGGTGATTAAACTGGGTAGAGAATATATAAATTAGTACTACTGGATGTAGTGCTAATCAGATCAGAGTTTTAGTATTAATATGTACAGTGATACAGGTATAAAGACAGTATGGTCGTAGTCGTTAGGGATGGGACCCTAGTCACTGTTACCGGGACCGAATCACGTCGTTACTTCCGAGTATATGCGTAAAATCGTATATTCTTGGTTGAGCACACTTACTGGCCTAATAATAATAATAATAATAATTTAGGACCTGCTCCGAGGTCACCATTTGGCACACATGCGAACCATGCATACAATGCGTATCTGCGATTAACCCATCCCGTCGTCCTTCCCCCCCAAGGGCAGCCGGGAGCAGACAGGCGCCACGTGAGCCGCGCCAGGGGACCAATCCAAGTGCTCCTGTCCGTCTTCGTCAAGGACGCCACAGCGTTAGCGATCTTGTTGTTGTGCATGTTTTTCCATTGGGTTTATCTTATCGGGGGGGGAAACCCTTGCGAGCACGGGGAGAACATGCAAACTCCACACAGAAAGGCCTGGGAGATACCCCACCTGGGTAACTGGCATCATGGAAACCTGGTCCCCAAGCGGGATTCGAACCCTGGACCTTCTTGCTGTGAGGCGACAGTGTTAACCACTACACCACCGTGCCGCTTCACTAGCCACATTCATATTTATCCTTTCCCTCTTTTGTAATAAATGAGATTACTGCTTCCCTCCAGGAGGGGGGTATCTTACTCTCCTTAAGGACCCAATTAAAAGTGGACTTCAGCACAGGGATCAGCAAATCTTTCATTACTCTGTACCACTCTGAAGGGAACCCGTCTGGGCCCGGGGCCTTATTCGATTTGAGATGAGCTATAGCTGTGCTAATTTCTTCCTTCGATATTTCAGTTGCGAGCTGATCACTCTGCTCACTAGTTAATTTAGGAAGACGTGCAGCTTCTCTGGGAGAGGGACATCAGTCACGCCCCAACATCCTGGCCGGCGGTACGGTGGTTGAAGACCCCCTTGAACTCTGAGAGAAAAGTAGCATAGTTAAAGTAGCATAGTTGTTGAATAGGTCGGGCAGGAGCTAAGGGTAGACTAAGCCCAACTTAAAGTGCAACCAGTGGTGAGCTTAGTTAGGTAAACCACACGGTGGAGAAAAAAACTGATTGGGTTGATGAACAAAAATTTACTCAGATTGGAGAAGGAAACCACGGAATTGAGTGAATGTACCGTCAAAGGGGCGGGGGCTGGCGAGACTAGGTTCACGGGACTGACCGGTTGGATGAGTGTGAGACGGAGCAACGGAGGGTGGTGATACTGGGGACTGGGCAGAAGCAGTGGGAGGAGTAGGTGACAGCGTGAGTGTGGCCACCTGCCCCGAAAGTACCTGGATAGCCAACAGGAGATCCCTCATCTGAATGGTGCCCCCCTGCTGGAGAGTCTCCTGGGCCTGTAGTCGATCGTTCAAGGCTTGGACGGTAGCGGAGGCTTCACGAAGCAAGCGTCCATGGTCAGCAAGGACTCCTGCCTGAGCCTGTAGAGACGTCCATGTCGTCGAGTCCCCCGTGTTGGCTGAGCCTGTTTCCATGGTCAGATTTTCTGTTAGGAACCGGTTACAGGTAGGCTCAAATGCACAACACGGGAGACAGAGGAAAGTTCAACTTCGAAGGGCATTTAATAATACGTTGCAAAAAGTTAACGCACTCCAGTGCGGTATGTGTGCCTTGAGCCTGGCGGGTGGGTATCCGTGACCGGGCGGGAGCAGGGGGTTGAAGCTGTGGGGATAACGGAGAGAGAGACGGGGTAAGTTATAGTTCATTGGCTACGGTTTTCTGCTTCGCTCTATGGGATACACTCAGTGCCTGTGCGCGTCCAATGAAAATGTCTCACATGTACCTTCCATTTGCCCGACCACGCCCACCTCCGGCCACTCAAAGCCCAGATGTGCAGTCTACTTCTCCCTTCCTCATTGTTTTCAGCTAAACAAATGGCTCACAGGCCTTAGGCAGTTGAAACGGAAATTGGTTAGTTAGTTAGGTGAGATATGTAAGGCTATTCCACCAACGTCCTTTTACAGGACTTCCCCGGCACGTTCGGAAAAGGGAGTGCTTGGGACCGCTGCTTGTTATGGAGTTTTCCTAGCAGACCGGCAGTTTCTCTTACTGCTGGTATGCTGTGGTGCTGTCGGTGGAAGGCTTCGAGCACTGGCGTGCTGCCTTCCGTGCTTTTTAACACCGCACGGAGGGTTAATTGCAGGCTTGACGTGGCAAGGCGCGTCTCGGGGGGACGCGCGTCAGAGGGGATCCCCGACAAACGGGAGGGTTCCCCAGCCCTCGCCAGGTATGGGGGAGAAGCACGCGGCATAGCAGAAACAGTGTCTGTCTGACGGGCATCTCTGCGTGTAAACATTGACGCTTTGGACGTGTTTTGTGAAACGTCCAGAGGAGCTGTGCCTTCATTCAAGGAAAAAGAGGCGCGTGACCAGCGGCAGGTGTACATCAACAGGTGCGTGCTGTGCTTGTTTTGACCTTGTGGTGTGTGTCCTTTGTCTTTCGAGTGCATAGGACCCCCCCCCCCCGTCATTTCCTGCTGTGTATTCTCAGCCATTATATTCTACTGGCTTGGTGTTCTGTGTTTTTCCTTGTGTCCGCGGCCCGCACTTCTTAAGAAGTGGCGACGGCCTGGGCTTTTTTCCCCTTGTGTTATGTATCACGTCAACGGGGAATTGTATGTTTCGACATATTTTTATATATGTATATATATGTATATGGTGTATTGTGAATGAGGTACACTGGGGGACATAAGACTATGTCTTCCCCTGGTCTACATCCCTCTACCAATTATGTGTATTGAGGCGTGCTGTATTGTACCCATTCTGCAATCTGTTAATACGATTTTCATCTGTATTATGTTTCGTTTTCAATCTATGTATCAGGTTGGCTCACGCCTTATATCATCTGTTTTTTGAACAGGGTGAGGCACCGCGCGGGGCCATACAGTGTGGCGCATTCCCCACTCGTGTTTTGTCAGGAGGACACGGAATGGTATGAGGGGCCCATTTAGGCGATATACTGTCTGTCTATACATATTGAAATGTGTCTCGTATGTCCACACTCCCCACTTGTGTTATGTAATAGCACAACAACAGGGAATTGTGTTTTTGGACATATATGTATATATATATATATATATATATATATATATATATATATATATATATATATATATATATATATATATATATATATATATATATATATATATATGGTATGTTATGAATGAGGTACACTGGGGTAAATAAGACTATAATGTATTTCCCTTGGTCTGCATCCCCCTAACAATTGTGTGTATTGAGGCGTGCTGCTTTGTACCCATTCTGCAATCTGTTGATATGATTTTCAATCGATATTATGTCAATCTATATGTCATGCTGGCTTGCGCCGTGTATCACCTGTTTTTAACAGAGTGAAGTGGCGCACGGGGCCATACGGTGTGTCCACATTCCCCACTCGTGTTTCATGAGGACGGGGAATGTATGAGGGGCCGTTTAGGCCATATACTGTACCATCACTGTCACATATTCATATTGAAATGTGTCTCGTAGGTCCACACTCCCCACTCGTGTTATGTAATAGCATGATGGCGGGGAATTGTGTTTTTGGACATATGTATATATATATATATATGTATATGGTATATTGTGAATGAGGTATGCTGGGGTACATAGGACTATAATGTATTTTCCTTGGTCTGCATCCCCCTAACAATTGTGTGTATTGAGGCGTGCTGCTTTGTACCCATTCTGCGATCTGTTGATGCGATTTTCAATCACTATATCATGCGACTCGCGCCTTGTGTCACCTGTTTTGAACAAGGTGAGGCGCCGCAGGCCCATGCCGTGTGTCCACACTTCCCACTCGTGTTATGTATGTGACAACGGCGGATTATGGATTTGGGCATATGTATATATATGGTAGTTTGAAAACCGTTTGCCATGTCTGATGTGGTGCCAGACAATGGGTTTCCCCCCCTGTGTTGTGTTCACGTCAACGGGGAATTGTATGTTAGACATATATTTATATATGTATATATATATGGTAAAATTGGAAATGGGCTGCACTGGGGTAAATAAGACTATAGTAGTCTTTCCCTGGTCGGCATCCCTCTGACAATTGTGTGTATTGAGGCGTACTGCATTGTACCCATTCTGCAATCTGTCGATACAATTGTTGTCCCCCGGAAGACCGGGACTACAGGTTCGCCCTTCGGGGGAACCGTGGATGGGCCATTACACAAAGGAGGTGAATAGAAGGAGGTAACGGGTTTCCCTGTTGCCCTGAGTGGTTTTATGTACGTATTGTTTTGTTGTTGGGTGCGACTGTGGTAGTGGGACGCTGGAAGGCATTCCCCCATCTCGCCCACGTTGTACATAATTCCTCTATTCTTTGCACTGTATACGTTTATGTTTGTTGTGGTTTACGTTGGTTTTTTGTAATAAAAAAGCCAGAGTGAAACCGGCAGGTTCTGTTCAACAAACGTGCAATTATTCCTCCGTTACCATGTCTGATGTGGTACCAGACGATGCCACGATGACCTTTTCTCAGGTATGACGTTTTAGTCATGTCCCCATGAGAAAATGCCTGATATGATGCTAGACGGCTTAACGCCATTTTGCCTCCCCTGTGGGGAGGCCCAATGGTAGCAGGTCTTGCGTTTTTTGTCATCGACGGGTCCTTTTTCAGAGTAAAAATGCCTGTCTGATGTGTGGGTTTTGGTCAAGTGCTCCGCCGTTCTATTGTTATTGTAATATGTTTGACCCCGCTGCCTCCTGGCGTTTAGCCCGGAGGGCTGCGAGCGGTGCTGAGGTTCCATTTCTTTTTATTTGAAGACTTGGAACTGGCGTTACACTCGGCGGGGGCATTGCACTTAATCATGTGTGTTGGATATGGCGTTTTAGTCCTATCCCCCATGGAATATGCCATTTTTCCTCTCCTCTGGGAGGTGGAATGGTGGCGTTTCTCGTGCCTTTTCCGTCAGCAGGTCCTTTTTCAGTAATGTAAAATGACTGTCTGGTATACTGGTTTTGGTCAAGTGCCCCACCGATTCTATTATTATTGTAATGTGATTTGACCCCGCTGCCTTCTGGCATTTAGCCCGGAGAATTGCAAGTGGTGCTTGGAGTTCAATTTTTTTTTATTTGAAGAATGGGAACTGCCGTTACACTCGGTGGGGGCATTGTACTTGATTGTGTATGTTGGATATGACGTTTTAGTCTTATCCCCCATAAGAATATACCTGGTATGATTTCTGACTGTGTCTGATACTAGATTGTTCAGTGACCCTGCAGTCTGTGTTGTTTATAATAACGTTAAAGCCGCTGTATCCGGTGACGCTCAGCCCAGAGGCAGGCGGGCAGTGTCTGGTCCCGTTGTTTCAAATTGGGACCGGCGTTATAACTGAAGGGGGTCCTTTACAATCTATTCATATGTGTATATAACGTTTCGGTCTTCTCCTTCGGGAGAAGGCCTGATGTGTGGGGCTGTGCTATATTTATTCATTAAATATCTTACATCCAGCTCCTCTGGTCAACCATGAGCGCGGGCAACACGCCGCGTTGCCGCTCCCACTGGGAGAAGGTAAGCGGTGACGTATGGTATTTACATATCTGTATTTACAAATCTGTCCTTTGCATAGAAGGGGTTCCCCGAGGGCGGCTGGGTAGGCAAGGTGCTCGCCACCAACGCAGGAGATACTGGTATTGAGCCCAGCTCTCTGCGTTGCTTCCGGCTTGGCCGGCCGTCGTACTAACGCAATTGGCAGTGTTAGAGGGTGGGAAAGCCGGTGGGTGGGTCCTGGTCGTAAACAGCGACTCCTACAGTTCGGTCGGGGCGCCTGTTCAGCGAGGAAAGGATCTAAGGGGGGTAGTGTGATCCTTCCTCGGTCGGGGCGCCTGCTCAGCGAGGAAAGGATCTAAGGGGGGTAGTGTGATCCTTCCACACGTTACACCCTCTCAGTGAGAGTGCGCGCTGCCAGGCGAAAAGAAGCGGTTGATTGGCTACACATGTGTCGGAGGAAGCATGTGATAGCCTCCACTCTCCCAGACTGACTGTTGGGGGTAGGTGCGCAGCAACAAGGAAGGGGATTGGGAATTGGCATAACGACTAACATTGGGATGGGAGAAAAACGGAGGAAAAAGGTGAAACAAAAAATAAAAAAAATAAGGGGTTCCCCGCTATCCGTCGGCGGATATATGGGAACCCTCGCTAGCTTGCGTGCGCACCTCCCCGGTTCGGGTTGTTTATTCAGGGTTGTTTTTCGTCTTGCTCTGTTTCTGGCTCTGCTGTGGTACAGCAGGTGTCACAGTCACGACGGCCAGGCAAAATCGGTTTCATTCTGAATTTTGTTTGGCGAATTAGGTCGATTTTCCGGTCGGGGACTGGTTAAAGGGTTTGCCCAGTGATTCAGACCCATGCCACGCATGTCTCCCGATCGGTTGATTTTGGGAGGAGGCATGGTGAAGGTTTCCATCCTCAATATGGGCTGTTAGACAGCCCCCCCTACTGCTGCAAAGGGGGATAACGTCTGCCCACACAGAGTGGCCCTGCTTGTCATTCAAATATGGGCTTGAAAGACGCACAGTGGTACTGTGCTGTGTTTTTCTCCCTGACTCGTATGTGAGTGGATGACGAGTAGAGGGTTTAGACTATAGGCTTGGGCGGTATAATTTTTTTCATACCGTCATACCTTGCTGACAGGTATCAACGTTAGCTCCCGGAGCGATAGGCAGGTAACCCTCTGCTGGCGCGTGCTGTGCACTACAATCAACTCCGTGTCAGTGTAATAGCAGTCTGTGACGTCACGGTATTGAGAATCATACTGGCGGGATTTCGAAATATCCTGGTATACCGTAATACCATCATACCGCCCAAGCCTAGTTTAGACTGAGTTCCACATCTCTGATCGTCTTTTACAGCTGTGTGTATTGAGATAGATAGATAGATAGATAGATAGATAGATAGATAGATAGATAGATAGATAGATAGATAGATAGATAGGTAGGTAGGTAGGTAGGTAGGTAGGTAGGTAGGTAGGTAGATAGGTAGATAGGTAGATAGGTAGATAGGTAGATAGATAGATAGATAGATAGATAGATAGATAGATAGATAGATAGATAGATAGATAGATAGATAGATAGATAGATAGATAGATAGATAGATAGATAGATAGATAGATAGATAGATAGATAGATAGATAGATAGATAGATAGATAGATAGATAGATAGATAGATAGATAGATAGATAGATAGATAGATAGATAGATAGATAGATAGATAGATAGATAGATAGATAGATAGATAGATAGATAGATAGATAGATAGATAGATAGATAGATAGATAGATAGATAGATAGATAGATAGATAGATAGATAGATAGATAGATAGATAGATAGATAGATAGATAGATAGATAGAAGATAGATAGATAGATAGATAGATAGATAGATAGATAGATAGATAGATAGATAGATATAGATAGATAGATAGATAGATAGATAGATAGATAGATAGATAGATAGATAGATAGATAGATACTTTATTAATCCCCTTGGGGAAATTCAGGGTATCTCGCAGCTCACATAGTATACAGACATTGACCGTTCCCATACAGTTATTACACGTTATGTCTGCATCATGAATTAAAAATAAGTACATGATAAAATTCAATTGAATCATACCCATCAATATTAAATATGAGCGTGATTAGATAAAAGCAGGTGTATAAAAACAGTGTGTAAAAACAGATGTAAAAAACAGATGTAAAAAACAGGTGTAAAAACAGGTGTGTGGGTCAGAGGTCAGGTCCCCCGCACTATAATACGCTGTTGTACAGTCTGATGGCTGTGGGGACAAAGGACCTCCTGTGCCGCTCAGTCCATGAGTGCAGGGAGATGAGCCGGCCGCTGCGACTGCTGCTCTGCCCCACCAGGGTGTGGTGGAGAGGGTGGTTGGTATTGCCCATGATGGCCAGCAGCTTGCTCTGAGTGCGGCTCTCCACCACGGTCCCCAGTGGGTCCAGTCTCCTCCCTACCACTGAGCCAGCCTTCTTGACCAGCTTATCCAGCCGTCTGGTATCCCTGGCCGTGGTATTACCACCCCAACAGACAGCGGCGTAGAGGAGCACACTTGACACCACTGCCTGATAGAACATAAACAACATTTCCCCACACACATTAAAAGACCTGAGCCTCCTAAGGAAGAACAGCCTGCTCTGTCCTTTCTTGTAAAGCGCTTCCGCGTTAGCAGCCCAGGCCAGCTTATCGTCCAGGTGCACGCCTAAATATTTGTATGTCTGCACCGTCGCCATGTTGTTTCCTCGTATGCTGACTGGTTGCAGAGGTGGTTTCGACCTGCGGAAATCCAGTACCATCTCCTTGGTCTTTTTTGCGTTCAGGAGAAGGCCGTTCCGTTCGCTCCAGTCGCTGAAGGCTCCCACCTGGTCCCTGTACTCTCCCTCCTGTCCCTTCCTCACACACGCCACAATCGCTGTGTCGTCCGAGTATTTTTGGACGTGGCAAGACTCAGAGTTGTAGTTGAAGTCTGCCGTGTAGAGGGTGAACAGGAACGGAGCGAGAACAGTCCCCTGTGGAGCCCCAGTGCTGCTGACCACTGTCTCCGAGACACAGTTGCCCATTCTGACAAACTGTGGTCGGTCTGTCAGGTAATCTGTGATCCAGGAAGTGAAGGAGGGGTCCACCCCCATCTTCCTGAGCTTGTCTTTAAGTATGGGAGGTTGAATAGTATTAAAAGCGCTCGAAAAATCTAAAAAACATAATCCTCACATAACTCCCCGGCTCATCCAGGTAGGAGTAGGCCCGATGGAGCATGTAGAGGACCGCGTCGTCCACCCCGATGCTCTCCCGATACCCAAACTGCAGGGGGTCAAGGGCGTGTTCAGTCTGTGGCCTCAGATGGTGTAGGAGCAGCCTCTCCAGTGTCTTCATGATGTGTGACGTGAGGGCCACCGGTCTGTAGTCGTTGAGCTCGGCCGGGCGCCCAGCTTTGGGTACCGGCACAAGACATGATGTTTTCCACAGGACCGGCACCCTCATGTCCCGCAGGCTCATATTGAAGAGCTTCTGGAGCAGCTCAGCCAGTTGGTCTGCACAGAGATTCAGCAGCCTCGAACACACGCCATCCGGGCCAGCCGCCTTTCCTGGACGCAGTTTCCTAAGTTCCGCCCTCACCTCATCTACTGTGAGGGACAAGGGGGGGGGGGGGCTGGGTGACACATGGGGGGGGGGGGCAGGTGACAGGGGGGGGGGGACTAGGTCACTGGGGGGGGGGCTAGGTGACAGGGGGTGGGGCCAGGGAACGGAACTGCAGAGTTGTGGTTGTAGCAGTGAGGAGGAGATGGTGCAGGGGGAGGAGCTGCAGCTGGAGAGGTGGGTACCCGTTCTCCAAGCTGTTAAGTTGGAATGAAAAGGTAGTTTTCAATTGGTTGGTCAATCATTGATGTGGGACCTCGGCCACTGGGCTGTGTCACATCTCACATGGCGGACTTCGCTGACTCACTCTAACGTGGGGTGCCGGCCCAATACAGTGGGGAGGTAGTGGGCCTATTCTACCTCCATACGGCCTAACGTATTGGTAATTAGAGGTCAGTGCTCCCGGGTTCCGGGTGTTTTTAAACACTGCCGTTAGGAACCGGGCATGCCCCCGGATCTGTCGGAACAGCATAGAAACAGCGTTTTCTACGTGTACAGATGGGAAGGAGGGTTTTTTATGTAGGTTTCCCTCGTCCGGGCTGACAGTACTAAGGTATTGGTGAGCCTGTACGTCCCTGTAAGCCCTGGGGGGCTCGGTGAGAGGGCTCGTCTGGTTAGACACAGCCAGAGACCCCCAAGAGAGGGTGATGGGGCAGGCCACAGGGGGGGGGGGGGGGGGCACCTGTGGTGGTCCAGTGGAATGCGGCTCACGGGCGGTCAGTCCCGGGGTGTCAAACTCATTTTCACAGAGGGCCACATCAGCATTATGGTTGCCCTCAAAGGGCCAAAGACCCTATACATGTTAATGTAATGTAAAATAAATGTAGCTACTCATTTACATATTGTTAAACATGTTGTTTCTGTATTTATTACTTATTCAAGTTACACATATTGCATATGCATTTGCATAGATGTAAAAATATATGTTAGCTTATGTTATTTTAACAAATAATTTTAGTTGATCAGAATCCCATATTACTTCATCAATCAATGATCAAACCATTCAAGTAATAACAAAGAAGAATATCATCAAATACAAGCTATGACATTAAGTTTGTTCAAAACCTTTTTGTCACAGTCAAGAGGGGCAGAACTAACAACTGTGAGCTGCAAAGAACACGTGGGACAGATGTAGCACTTGTGTACTGAGTGTGATCTCAGAGCCCTGTCACTGCTTAAAAGCAGAACCTCAGCCTCTCCTGGAATCACTCTGTACTACATTCTGTTGTGGAAGGACAGCTCATTCACTGAGAGACTTACACTGCATCAGGGTAAGACATTTTAAGTCATTTAGTAATATCTTTAAACTGAGACTTGATTGCTGACTTGACCAGCTGACTTGATTAAGGGGCGTGTTTAAAGCGGCCATTTTGTTTCCTTAAGTGACCCATTAAAAGCTGCTTCCTGCTTAAAGACAGCACTTGTGTACTGAGTGTGATCTCAGAGCCCTGTCACTGCTTAAAAGCAGAACCTCAGCCTCTCCTGGAATCACTCTGTACTACATTCTGTTGTGGAAGGACAGCTCATTCACTGAGAGACTTACACTGTATCAGGGTAAGACATTTTAAGTCATTTAGTAATATCTTTAAACTGAGACTTGATTGCTGACTTGACGAGCTGACTTGATTAAGGGGCGTGTTTAAAGCGGCCATTTTGTTTCCTTAAGTGACCCATTAAAAGCTGCTTCCTGCTTAAAGACAGCACTTGTGTACTGAGTGTGATCTCAGAGCCCTGTCACTGCTTAAAAGCAGAACCTCAGCCTCTCCTGGAATCACTCTGTACTACATTCTGTTGTGGAAGGACAGCTCATTCACTGAGAGACTTACACTGCATCAGGGTAAGACATTTTAAGTCATTTAGTAATATCTTTAAACTGAGACTTGATTGCTGACTTGACCAGCTGACTTGATTAAGACATTTTAAGTCATTTAGTAATATCTTTAAACTGAGACTTGATTGCTGACTTGACCAGCTGACTTGATTAAGGGGCGTGTTTAAAGCGGCCATTTTGTTTCCTTAAGTGACCCATTAAGGGCCAGGTGTTAGAAAGCACTAATTAGTGATAGGGATTTAAAGGCCTGCTGGCTTAGCGTCAGCAAAGCATCGAGAAACGAAGAGGGACAAAGAGGAGTTTTCCTGGAGTTAGCCGCCGAGGAATCCAGGGATCCACCCAGCGCTAAGTACATCATAATCCTATCTTACACTCCACTCTGAAAAATCTCCCTTTCCCTCCCACTCTGCCATTTCTCTACTTCCTCCCTGCCACTCTTGACACCACAATGTGTCTCATATCCACAATCTGCTCCCCCAGAACAGACTCAACCCACCCACGGCAGTTTGCTAGCAACCCGGCTAATCTATCCTACCCTCCTACAGCCACTAATACACCTGTCACAGTACAGGGAGGCCTATGGAATTGTCAATCAGCAGTCAAGAAAGCTGACTTCATTACTGCCTACGCCCATAGTCAAAATCTGCAGCTCCTGGCTCTAACTGAGACCTGGATAACCCCCAATAACTCATCAACACCTGCAGCATTATCTACAAACTATAACTTCACTCACACACCTCGACCTTCCAGGCGGGGTGGAGGCACTGGCCTCATGACATCTCCTTCATGGACTACAAACTTAACACCCCTCCCAGCACTGTCACTCTCCTCTTTTGAATATCATGCAGTATCTGTCTCTAATCCTTTCAATCTCACCATTGTTACACTCTACCGCCCTCCAGGTCCGCTCGATCACTTCACAGATGAGCTGGACATGCTTCTAAGCTCCTTACCGGAAGATGGTACCCCTCTCCTTCTATTGGGCGACTTCAACCTGCCTGACTCATCTCAGTCAGTCATAGTAGTCTCCCTCCTACAATCATTTGACCTGACTCCCACTGCCATGCCTCCCACCCACAAAGCAGGCAACTCCTTGGATCTCATATTTTCCCGTAACTCCAGCATCATTAACACCACGGTAACTCCCCTACATGTATCTGACCATTCCTTCATATCCTTCTCACTAACTCTCATGCTTAACCGAAAGGTCTTCACCCCAACTCAAACCGTCTCACTCAGACGCAACCTGCCCTCCCTATCCCTCTCCACCCTCTCCTCTGACATACTATCCACTCTACCTTTGAGTGACACCTTCTCTGCTCTCTCCACAGAGATGGCAACCTCCACCCTCCTCTCAGCCCTTGCAACCTCCTTCGACAAGCTCTGTCCCCTCGTTGAGAAACCTGCCCGCCGTTCCCCACCCAGTCCATGGCTGACAGATCCAGTGAGAGAACAAAGACAGGTCCTGAGAGCAGCTGAAAGGAAGTATAGAAAGTCACGCCTCACTGCTGACATCGACACATATCACAACCTCTTGTTAACATTCTCCAAAACCATTACTAATGCCAAAGCTTCTTTCTTTCACCATAGGATCGAGGCCTCTGCCAAGAATCTTCGCAAACTGCATGCTACCATGTCCTCCCTCCTCACTCCCCCCCCACCCCCCCCTCCCTCATCTTTCTCTGCCGAAGACTTTGCAATCTTCTTTGAGGAAAAAGTGGAGAACATCCGCAGCTCCTTCTCCCAACCCCCACCCATTCCAAATGCTGAATCGAGAACCTCATCCTTCACTCTGTCATCTTTCTCTCCCATTACAGAAGCCGAGACCCTGACACTGGTAACGTCGAACCGTCCGACTACATGCCAGCTGGACCGGCTACCTTCCCCACTCCTCCAGTCCATAGCACCAGACATCCTCCCATTCCTAACTGCAACCATCAACTCCTCACTCAACTCGGGGGTGGTCCCCACCTCCCTAAAACAAGCCAGAGTCACGCCCCTCATAAAAAAACCATCCCTGAACCCTACCGTCATAGGCAACTACCGTCCTGTCTCTCTTCTCTCCTTCCTTTCTAAAACACTTGAACGTGCTGTATCCAACCAACTTACTGCTTATCTCTTACAGAATGACCTCCTAGACCCTAATCAGTCAGGCTTCAGGACTGGTCACTCCACAGAGACAGCCCTCATTGCGGTCACAGAGGCACTTCACTTAGCAAAAGCGAAAGGCCTCTCCTCTGTCCTGATTCTCCTAGATCTATCTGCAGCCTTCGACACAGTCAACCACCAGATCCTCCTCGCGGCCCTCGCAGGAATGGGAGTGGCTGGCTCTGCGCTGACATGGTTGTCATCATACCTCAATGACCGCTCCTACCAAGTGTCATGGAGAGGGACCCTGTCGGCCACCCGCCCCCTGCGGACGGGTGTCCCCCAGGGCTCGGTTTTAGGACCCCTTCTCTTCTCCCTCTACACTAAATCACTGGGTAACATTATCACGTCTCATGGCTTCTCCTACCACTGTTATGCCGACGATACTCAACTCTTCCTCTCCTTCCCTCCCTCAGATATCCACGTCTCTGAGCGGATCTCGGCCTGTCTGTCCGACATCTCCGCCTGGATGACGACCAACCACCTCAAACTGAACCTAAGCAAAACAGAATTGCTCCACCTGCCGGCCAAATCCTCCCCCCTGACCGACCTTTCCATCACAGTCGAGAATGCAGCTGTGACCGCGTCCCCGACCGCCAAGAACCTTGGTGTTGTCCTCGACGACCAGTTGAACTTCTCTGCTCACATCGCAGCGACAACCAGAACCTGCCGATTCCTCCTGAGCAACGTCAGAAGGATACGCCCCTTCCTGACAAAAGAAGCCACCCAACTCCTCGTCCAATCAACAGTCATCTCCCGCCTCGACTACTGCAACGCACTGCTCGCTGGCCTCCCGGCCACTGCCACTAAGCCTCTTCAACTCATTCAGAACGCAGCGGCCCGCCTGATCTCAAACCTACCGAAGTCGGCCCATGTCACCCCACTTCTTAGGGACCTGCACTGGCTCCCCATTGCTGCACGAATCCGCTTCAAGGCCCTTGACCTAGCATACCGTGCGGCAAAGGGAACTGCTCCCGCCTACCTCCGGTCAATGGTCTCTAACTACACACCCTCAAGACCCCTACGCTCTGCATCTTCTGGCCGCCTCAGACCTACTCCTATCCAAGCTCCGGGAGGGTCATCAAAGAGAAGTCGCCTATTCTCAGTCCTTGCCCCACAATGGTGGAATGAACTACCCACCCCAGTTAGGACAGCCGAAACACGTCCAATCTTTCGCCGTCGACTAAAGACTCACTTCTTCAACCATTATCTGAATAAAAAAAAAAAAAAAAAAAAAAAAATCTAACCCTAACTAACCATACTGTCATGCACTTGTCCTAATAAACTAACCTACACTGTAGCACTCAACACTTTGATGAACATTGTTACTCAGCTGATAGAGTTGTGCTCTTCCTGATGGCTTGTCGTACAGAACTTGTAAGTCGCTTTGGATAAAAGCGTCAGCTAAATGACTAAATGTAAATGTAAATGTAGCAGATGTTACAAAAACAAATGGCTGCACACAACCTTGCAGAGGCCATACATCCAACTAATGGATGTTTAATTAACTTTAATTAAAAGATTGCTGAATGGGTACAGTACAGTACAGCTCAATACACACAATTGTTAAGGGGATGCAGACCAGAGAAAGACTTTCGTCTTGTTTACATCAGGGTCCCCCATTTTCAATTCATAATGAAATTGCTATTATGTGTCTGCATGAACACACAACTGTAACTGTCCTCAAAAATAACAAAATAAGGGTTGTCTCAGTTCACAACTATATTGGTCAAGTTTTGGGTGGGACTTGTTTGCGTCCCTACAGCTTCTTATTCAATTGAGCGAGATGCTCGGTTATGTCACACAGCCAGTTTGCATCTGACAGTTCAGACAATATTTCTTCAACCCTTTGTTACCTATTCCGCCTTGATATTTTTTGTATTTTGGGCTGTAAAATTGTCAAAGAATGTCTGAGGAGTAAGTGCTTTTGGCTTTTTTCCTTTGTTACATCAATACCTCAGATGTTCAACATAAATGTATGTGTAAGAATGTGTAATAACTGTAAGATTCTGATCAAACTGGCCAGTATCACGTCTTCATCTGTTTTGGCCCTCCATCCAATTCCTCTGCGTTGTGTCATTTTAATGGTCCTGACGTCTCCGATACTGGTAAATAAGATCCTTATCTCCCCCGTTAGTGCAATCCATAAACCATAATAATTCTCCACCTCCGTAAGAATTCGACACTTCGACAACATGAAATACCTTACAAGGAAAAGCGTGGTTTTATTTCTCTAAACAGAAACCTCAGCTCAGATGTTAACAGATTGTATTGTCCTTGAAGAGTCTATATTTTTTTATTTTTTTTTATTGATCTTTTCCCCCCTCCATTTTCCTCCGATTTTCTCCCATCCCAATGTTAGTCGTATGCCAATTCCCAGTCCCTTCCTGGTCGCTGCGCACTTACCCCCCACAGTCAGATCATCTGGGAGAGTGGAGGCTACCACGTGCTTCCTCCGACACACGTCCAGCCAATCACCGCTTCTTTTCACCTGGCAGCGCGGATTCTCATCGAGAGGGCGTAGCGTGTGGGAGGACCACACTATCCCCCTCAAGTCCTATCCGCGCTTAGCAGGCGCCCCGACCGAACTGTTGGAGTCGCTGTTTACAACGACCCGGACCCACCCCGCCAGCTTCTCCCACCCTCTAATACAGCCAATTGTATTAGTGCAGACGGCCAGCCAAGCTGGTGACAACCCCGGAGCTGTGAGCTGGATTCGAACAGGCGAATCCAGCTCACAGCTCCGGCGTTGGTGACGAACGCAATCTCCGCTCGGCCACCTAACCGCCCCTGAAGAGTCTATTTCTAATGATCTTTCGGTGTGTTCGTCTATCGTCCTTTTGTTATTCAGTCCAATAGTGTTCAGGCCTGTTCGTCAGCCTAACCCTCCTCGTGTTAGCCGAAGCTAATGATGTGTGGCATTCTTCCCCCCCCCCCCCCTCCGTGATAAGAGGAGAGAGAGTCTTCTGGTTTCTTCCATCTTAGTCTCAGTCAGATTTTAGTCTGCTCAACACCCGGAAACACCGTTCGACTTATAGATGTTCGTCGTCGCAACGGCGGCCCCGCCTTCTGGTTGTCATGCGACGTGTTGTCATGACAACTGCGTTTAACCTTTACACACACTTCAAAACGTTTCTCTACTGTTGCATTAAAGAGGTCACCCCTCTCCCTCGCTCTGGGCCTACAGTACACTTGCTCTTATCTGTGTTCTTCCAAGGAATGCAAAACAAAACACCCTCGCTGGCAGTGTATTCAATCCACTGGTCACCGTTCTATCACCGTCTTTCATGCACATTTCGATCTACCATTTTAGCTGTGGTCCCCCCAATCTATACATCACATACATTGAAAAAGCACCCCAAATCCTTCATAACTAAGGCTGTCAAAGTGAAAGATTTATTAACGCATTAACCCACAATTATTTTAACGCAGCAATTTTTTAACCCAAGATTAATGTTTAAAATAAAAAAATAAAAAATAAATGTCCAGAGCTCTTTGGGCCGGGGGCCACATCAAATGACGTGGCGGGCCACATTTTCCCCGCGGGCCTTGAGTTTGACACCTCCTCTGTGACTTACGGCCAGGACGCACACCCCCTGTCTGTTTTACGGGGGGCAGCTGCGTTGGGGACACAGGACTCGCCTTGGCCACGCCGGGTGGGGTCGGTCTTATCCTAGTGTCATCCAGGTGTCAGCCATGCTCTGCTGTACTCGTCACCTGTGGGCCCCGGCATTCCAGGAGGCTCACTGGCAGCGGACTCGGCAGGCCTGGCCAGCGCTTCCGGTGTGGGGATGGCTGGGGCAGGCTTGCCGTCGACCCTCTGTGGCTCATCGGTCAAGCGCGTGCGCACTCCCTCTCTCGGCGCTCGGCTCGTTAGGGAGCACGGTGGCCCTGGGGGGGGGGGTAGGGAGCTGTCGTAAATCCGGGTGAGGTCTTTTGGTCCTCATCGGATCCTTCAGGGGGGTTCTGTCTTGCGACCATGGCCGGGGGCCCCTCCTCTGCAAAGCAGGAGTGCGGCTCTTAGAGCTGGAACCCCTTCTGCATCCCGCTGCCGGGCGGCTGGCGGGGTGCATGGTGGGGTAGATGGCGGTTTTTCGCATGATCTACTCACCTTGTGCGTTTTGGGGTAACTGCGCCCCACTGCGTATGATTGGTGTCCTTCTCTCCGCTCCTCGTTAGGAGGCGCGAGGGGGTCGGACCCCACCCCATGTTTTTCTGATGGTCGTGAAGGGGCCTCAGGGGGTGCATTTGTCGGGGCTACGCACCCTGCTTCGCCCGTTGTCCCATAGAGCAAAGCAGAAAAGCGTAGCCAATGAAATTTAACGAAGGTTATCCTATAACCCTAGTTATATGATTGGCGTAGCTTTTCTGCTTTAATCGCAGTCCTGAGGACCCTTGGCTGGGTTTTGCTGAAATTCAGACTCTGAAGGGAGAAGTAGACTGCTGATAAAGCATTATTTTCTTGACCTTGAAAGATGAGGAGAGGGTGTTAGCAATCAAATATGTATTACAGAGTGAATATTCAATATTACAGAGTATTTACACAAACAGCTGAGAGTGGACACGGTTCTACTTAGCTTGTTGATGGCACAGCAGAAGTGTGTCCCCGGCCCCCATCACATTGTCATTTTATAGTCAGCTGGTTGGTGTTCTGAGCGAATGAGGTGGCTTTCTTCCAAATTAGCAGCGAGGTTCAGGGCTTTAAACAATGCCTATATAAGGTAAACAGTTTGAAATGGCAAGGATCTAGAATTACGTCTGCCTCTGTGGTTTTCAGAAGGACAGCTGGTCATGGTGACACATTTTGTTTTTTTAATACCATATAATAATAACACATTTTAATGGTACACACATTTGTAGATATTTGTCTATAATGGTCTTACAATAGATAAATGGATTGATTCATAGATATTATACATTATTGTAGATCCTGATAATGCTGCCTGGTCAGCCAAAATCGTCACCTAATCAGTTCTTGGGCCTGTGGGGCTTTTTAGCAACACCTGCAGTGACCCTTCCGGTCCCTAATAGATTTTGACACCTCAGTTGGCCACCTCAGTAGAAACAGACATGCTCAGATAAATACAGGCTGAGACATGAGACATGATACAAAAATATTGGTAAATGTATTTAGGGACATAAATAAATGGATTTTAGCCCACACTGCACACCTGGGCCCTCATTCATCAACTCGACTTACGCACAGATTTGTGCTTAACCTGTGCGTACGACCATTTCTAAGCAAAGAGTGGGATTCATCAATTTCAACTTGAACTTGACTCCGTGCTTATGTGTACGCACAGCTTGGAGCACACTTAACTGACGCCCAGTGGTAGAACATCATTACTACGGCATAAGCGTTCCTCAGTTCTGCATTAGTTTCAAGGCGGAAATAAGCTTCCGTGCATTAGTGTTCAACTTCTGTATGACCCGTAATTCATTATAGTTCATTATAAAATAGCGACAGTAGTGTAATTATAACGGGCTCACACGCGAACAAGAGGTTGGCCTGCTTGTTTGGCATGGGGGGGCAGACGCAAAACACCAACCTCCAAACGCGATTAAATATTGTTTCAAATAAAAAGCGAATTATTTTGTGTTTCATGTTTCCAAATAAGATTGGTCACGAAATGCCTTCTACTTCAATTTGTTGGTTAGAATAGATGACCTCCGTTGAAACTTCACTGAGACTAACAGTCTATTTGTGAGCTCCCGCTCAGATGTGATAATAATAACAATAATAATAATAGCTTCATTTTATATAGCGCCTTTCAAGAGACCCAAGGTCGCTTTACATAGATAGGGGGGGGAATAACAAAGTAACAGACATAGTGGACAGACACACAACATATAAATATGATGATGGAATTCATTCAAGATCCTCTCCACCCTCGGGTCTTTGCCACCGGCACGGTCCATCGTGATATTGGAGATGGATCGAGCAATAGACTGTTACTGTAGCTGTCAAAGCTCCATCACAAATGCAGTTATGTGAATAGAAAGGGATTCCACTAAGTCAATGTTGCGATGCGCATTTGCCTGATACATGTTGTTGCTGCATGCCGGGAGGAAGGCGATGCTGAATGTTTTCAATTCATTAAATAAAACGGATACTTTTTGCAAGGGTTTACTGACTATCATACAAATAATCAACTAACTACATACTGTAACTTTTCAGTGCACGTTCTTATTTACATTGTGACAACAGCCTTGTGAGTTCCCGCAGTGACCCGCACACAGACATGATGGAATTCAAGTTCAAGTTTGTATTGATCACATATAGGCAGGCTACACATGGCGTATCGCTACATCATTGGCAGTGAGATTCATTGTTCTTGTATATGCTCTCGTATTATTGCTTATATAGGCTACCCAATACTGACTGAATTGTATGACTCTAGAAATCATATGCAGCAGGTAGAAAATGTACGGAAAATCCGTCGCGATTTGGAATAAAATTGAGGAGAACTTTAATCCCTGGGTATTAATCAAACAAAACGGGAAAAGGCAGTCATATTCCAGCACGGTCTTTATTAGTGTTTGCGCTGCCCAGGCAGCAATGGTTAATAGATATCATATCCGACATCTACGTGTACACGTCTGTCAGCCTGTCACATAACACGCTTCCCTCGGCTTTGTCCATTTTTCCACATTTCATGGGGGTATTCCATTACCGTATATGGTTAATCGGGGCGGTTCTGGTATGCAAATACTTAAAACAGTGCACAAGCTCAAACGTAGGATCAAAGTCATATTCATCATGACAGGTGTGCGTAGAACCTGCGTACGCACGTGTGGTGAATCCCGTTTTTTCTGTGCGTGCACTGATTCTACATTCTGTGCTTACGTGTGGAAATAGAACATTTTCTACGCCACGTTGATGAATGAGGGCCCTGGGCTTTGAGTGGCCGGAGGTGGGCGTGGTCGGGCAAATGGAAGGTACATGTGAGAAGTTTTCATTGGACGTGCACAGGCGCTGAATGTATCCCATAGAGCGAAGTAGAAAAGCTATGCCAATCATATAACTAGGGTTATAGGATAACCTTCGTTTTCCACAGAGAAACGAGGGGAAGCACAGAGAGAAAACACGAGGTAAAAACACTGGGAAAACACGAGACGTCAAAAATCATGGAACGAGTGGAGACACGAAAAAACACAACAGGTGATAGTATAAAACTGAGTTCTTTGGATTGATATGATGAGCCAGCTGGACAGAGAATGAGGGTGAAGTCAATCGATGGTCTTTATTGACAGGAACACAGAGAACGAGGAACAGTGCTGGAGACCACAGCCCTCCATGGGGGCTGTGAGGCTCTAGAATGATGACACATCATGGCTTAAATACTATGTGGGTTCCAAATATAGCGAGCCACTGGTTAATAAATAGATGATCAGACAGGCTTGGTCATATATGGTAGTAGTCTAAGGATGAATCTTGTTTTGCTCCTCATAGTATAAACCTGGCCTGTGCCTGGATACAGCCATGCATTAGGTCACACAGGTTAATGTATTCTGGGTTCCTGGCTGGCGTCGTCACTCGACCCACTGGCCACATGCAGTGTGAGGGAGACGACCAGAGGAGCTTAGATAGAAGAGCTTAGAAGATATTAGATATTAATGATTATATTAATGAAATATCTATCAACCCCTCTTTTGACATGAATTAAATATGTCAACACAACAGTTCATTAATGGACCATACCTGTCGATTATCAACCATTAAACACATCATAAGAAAACTAAACAACAGTTAGAGAGGTGAGAGAGAGAGAGAAGAGGGGGGGAGTGAGAGAGGGAGAGAGAGAGAAAATAGAGAGAGACACAGATTTGCAACTTTCAAAATAATTACACCTAACCCTGAACCCCCCTTACTCAGGTGCACCCCTTCCGTTCGGATGCATTCCTCCCCTTACTTATGATACACCTACCCCCAAAAGGTTGAGGTAGATCCTACGTCAAACCAACCAGCCTTGGCTGCCTTGCATTCGCCCGCAGACCCCCTACCCCCCATAGAGGCGCATGCAGGTATCCCTTCCCAGGGCAAAGTTCTCCTTTTTGAACGAGAAGTCCCCATTCCAGAGTGCGGTTCCAAGGCAGGGTGTCTCTTCTGGTGGTCTGCCTCAGTGTCTTTGAGCTGTCTTCTCCGCCTCTCCCCAGCTGATACCCCGTCTCTTCAGCTCTGCCTCAGTGTCCCTCCTACTGCTGTTCTTTCCTTCTCGTCGTAGATTATTTGTACCAGGTGGTGGTGTTTGGCCTCGCTGGGTGGAGGAGATATGGGGCTTAGCTGCCTCCTCCTCCAGCCTGTAGGTCGGTCTCCACGGAGGACGGCGAGGGCCGTCTGGTGGTCTGGGTCTCTGATGTCTGAGGAGCTGCTGCTGGCATCTCTCCCCTGAGGGAGCCCTTCCTGACTAGCACAGACTGCTGTCTGCCGACCCCCCTCTTTGCCACAGCTGTTAATGAATGTCTGGACCTTCTTGCAATGTCTTCTTTGCCATTCTCCATGTTTCCTTTCCTTCTGATGTCAGGAGTTCTCGTTCTGTTACTGAAGAAAAAGCACCAGCGGTCCTTCTTTGTGTCCGCCAGCTGGCCCAAATCAATCTCAGCGGAGCCTCCATTTGATAGTATAAAACTGAGTTATTTGGATTGATATGATGAGCCAGCTGGACAGAGAACGAAGGTGAAGTCAATCGATGGTCTTTATTGACAGGAACACAGAGAACGAGGAACAGTCCTGGAGACCACAGCCCTCCATGGGGGCTGTGAGGCTCTAGAATGATGACACATCATGGCTTAAATACTATGTGGGTTCCAAATTTAGCGAGCCACTGGTTAATAAATAGATGATCAGACAGGCTTGGTCATATATGGTAGTAGTCTAAGGATAAATCTGGTTTTGCTCCTCATAGTATAAACCTGGCCTGTGCCTGGATACAGCCATGCATTAGGTCACACAGGTCACACAGGTCAATGTATTCTGGGTTCCTGGCTGGCATCGTCACTCGACCCACTGGCCACATGCAGTGTGAGGGAGACGACCAGAGGACCTTAGATAGAAGAGCTTAGAAGATATTAGATATTAATGATTATATTAATGAAATATCTATCACAGGAGTAAGGTTAGCATGATGATGAAAAGACGGCAGGTGTGGAGTCTCCATCCATCAACGTGATGATTATCAGCTGTGCCTTTTGCCCGCCCGTAAAGCATGCGCCGAAGTGCAGGGAGTGAATGGGACAGACACAGAGTTAGAGACAGACACGGGGGTGTGTGACAGAGAGGATTGTGCAGGTGAAACCATAACACACAGTGATACAGGTAAAGACCCTATGGTAGTGAGTTATACTGGCCAGCAGCGTAACTAGTAAGAGTAGGTAAGGATCGGGTTATGTACAGATATGTAAAAATTATTACATGCAGGTATGCACAGACAGATGTGGAGTATAACAGGAGGAGTATAACATAAGAGTGACATCGTATTTAGTAGTCTCAATACGGGGTACAAGGCCACCCCAAAAATAGAGGCATGGGACAAGATAACAGGTGAGTTGAACGTGTCAGGAGAGGGGGCGCACAGCGGCTGAAGTGAAAAATAAATGGGCTGAGGCCAAAAAAGAATCGTCAAACACAGGAGAGCATCGAGGCCATCACGGCCACCACAGCAGTCGCCGTGCTGCATCCAAACACTGCCTCGTACAAACACATCCAGCGTCTCTTCAGCAGTCCGATGCTGCACTCGACAGTGGCTCTCGTTGTAGGCCACTTCCTGCTCCGTCTGAGTGGTGAGTGAGGTCAACAACCAGGGGGCCAGCGCTTATCCGCTATATCCTAATAAAACATAAAAAATAAAACGTTCTGTAGAATCTGTTTTCTCTACCATGTAACTCGGGTATTGCAGATTAAGTATTGATTTTCCTATGTTGGCTTAATGTTCTTTTCGGGAACGTTTTTTGTTGATTGTTTTATTTTGCAAACTTTAACTTTTTTTGTTCTTTTCAGGATCGGTTTTTGTTGATTGTTTATTTTGCAAACTTTAACTTTTTTTGTTCTTTTCGGGATCGGTTTTTGTTGATTGTTTATTTTTTTTATTCTTTTATCTACTTTTTCTCCCCAATTTTGCATTTTCCAATTCTACCCTCCCCTGTCTCGAATGTTGTTAGGCCATGCCTCCCACAAGCTGGCTGCAATGTGGACGAAGCCTTGCATCACGTGTCCCCTCCGGTACTCGAGGAGGCAGCCGTCGCATCTTTTCACCTGCACAGCGCGATCTCTCAGCGGCGAGGGTCTGCGTGGGAGGGACACGCCGCCCTCGTCGCTTCCTGATTCTACTGCGCAGGCGCACCAACCGACCTGTAGGAGTCGCTGTCCACAACGTCCGATCCCCACCCACCAGCTTCCCACCCCCTAATACTGCCAATTGTATTAGTATGAACGACCGGCCAAGCTGGTAGCAACGCCGAGAGCTGGGCTCGAACCCAGCATATCCTGCATTGGTGGCGAGCGCCTTGTCCACTGCGCCACCTAGCCGTTCTTGATTGTTTATTTTGCAAACTTTTTTTGAATTTGTTTTTGAATTAGGGGTAGGTTGTTCTATAAGCCATTTGGCTTCAAACCTATCCTTTTCACTTGTTTATTTGTAAACATTTCGAAAAATTCGTTGTTTATTGTTTATTTATTTGTAAACATTCGAAATAAAGAATTCATTCATTCAAGTCATTAGAAGAATAGAAGCCTATTGTTGCTGGAACAATTAATTACGCACAGATACAGATTTGATGTATTGTATGGCCAGTTGTATGATTCCATCCACGACTCGCCGGAGGGCGCGGCTTGATGGATGGCTGAGATATGCCCACCTTGTCTCCTACAGATCCAGCTCTTAAAAAATTGCACCTCTACTGCAAGGGTGCAGTATCGTTAACGCCTCATTAACAGCACTGACATGTTAATGGTGCATGATTACCGCAGTAGCAGTGCAGAGAAGAGCTCAGAGTCCTAAGAGCTGCATCTCCTACAGTAGCTCCCTCTGGAATGTCCCAGAGGCTAAAAAGCCCACGGTGGACAGTACTTGGACATGTGGTGTGGTAGCCAACACAGGGTTTTGAGAGTCTGGTCCGGCTCCTCAGTGCTGGCTCCAGGATATTGCACAGCTCCATTAGGACAGGTCTTGGTAGCCTGAAGTGTTCCACTAGGTACTCGCTCTCTACTCCCTCCCTCCGTGCACGATCAGCATTATCCACCTGCAGCAGTAGATGTGCCATATTGTGTGTGTGTGTGTGTGTGTGTGTGTGTGTGTGTGTGTGTGTGTGTGTGTGTGTGTGTGTGTGTGTGTGTGTGTGTGTATGTGTGTGTGTGTGTGTGTGTGTGTGTGTGTGTGTGTGTGCGCGTGTGTGTGGTGTGTGTGTGTGTGTGTGTGTGTGTGTGTGTGTGTGTGTGTGTGTGTGTGTGTGTGTGTGTGTGTGTGTGTGTGTGTGTGTGTGTGTGTGTGTGTGTGTGTGTGTGTGTGTGTGTGTGTGTGTAGGTCTAGGGTGCAGACTTGGCCCTTTTAAATAGCGAGATTGATTAATTCAATCATGGTTCAATTTACATGATTGATGTTCAAGTCCAGGTGCAAGTTCAATGTTTTATTTGTCACATGCAACATCATACCAGTAAGATGAGCAGTGGAATGTTTCTCCACTGGTTCTTACAAGGTGCAAACTAAGCACACACAAAAAAAATTAAACCAACGATAGAAAAAATACCATAGAGAACAAGACGAATATTAATACAATATGGCAAATATATAGCATACATGAAATTAATGGAATGTGCTGAGAGCAGAATGTAAATCATGTGTGTCTGTAGATGTGAACTATAGATGTGAACGTAGTCACCAATGATTTCTCACAAATTAAGCCCTTAACTCTTTAATAGCCAAACCCGAGATAAGTCGGGTTAACTCGCCATGCGTTGGACGTCAGAACCCGAGATCGGGTTTTGGTCGTTTATTCTTTTATTCGATATTTGTATTCATTATTCATCCAGGGACCTTGGTGTTACCATAGGGAATGAGTCTGAGATCGCCAAAGTGCAATACCGGCCCATCCAGCTAGACAGCGGTATTGTTGAGTCCTTTAGATTGATATATATATGAGCCAGCTGACCAGAGATTCAAAGGACAAAAGTTGAATTCTGTGTCTTTATTGTCTGCAAGAACACACAGAGAAGAAGAACAGTCCGACCAGCCCTTCCACGGGGCTGAGAGTCTCTCATAGAATGATGACACACATGACATTTATACCTATCGTGGACAAAGGAAGAGAAGGAAGGGGTGTGTGTGTGCGTGTGTGTGTGTGTGTGTGTCTGTGTGTGCCTGTGTGTGTAAAAGAGGGGGCTAGGGGGTTCCAGATGTCCAGTGTGTGGTGTGTGTGCTAGTGTGTGTGTGTGTGTGCTTGTGTGTGTGCTTGTGTGTGTGTGTGTGTGTGTGTGTGTGTGTGTGTGTGTGTGTGTGTGTGTGTGTGTGTGTGGAGGGAGCCACAGACGACAACCCAAACAGGATGTACGGGGGGCCCCGCTAAGGGTGCTGTCCTACAGCCTGCACATTGGGGAGACAATAGCTTAGATATAAGATATTAGACATCAATTAGACATCAATGAACTAAAACCTATCAGTATCGAACACCCTTTGAAACCTTATATCTTGGCCTGTGCAATGGTCAAATGTCTCCGGGCGCAGTTTTCTGGGTCGGACCAGTCGAGCGGTTCTCCCAGTTGCATTGAAGCGCGTCAAATGCTCCCGATCCATATGTTGTGGTGGGTTTTGTCGTGGACCAAATGGACATCGGATGGACCAGATGGCGATCAAACAATTGGAATATTACTTTTGGAATACTCCCAAACACAGGTAAGGGCTATCTGACGTCAATTCTGGCTTGATCGTGCAATGCTTTTATACCGATCGAGCTGATCAACACTTTTAGTGTTCAATACGAATGCCGTTACTGGCAATCAAATAATCAGAAACGACCCCCCCCCCCCTTTCATGCATTCATGATGAAACATAATACCCATTATATAGATTTGATTTGGGAATAGTAGCGTGTCCAGGCAAGAAGCGGCAACGCTTATAGTAGGAGTCACGTATGAGGCTATAACTCAGCCTTTGGGGAATTACCCCAGACTCTAAAACTATACTTATATTCACCACGGTATAACACAGGTCTGGTCTCTTTTGAAAGGAAACATTCCTTTCTTCCACAACAAAGAGGAATCACTCTGAGTGCTAATGAAATAGAGTTACAAAGGTTTGAACACACTGAAGTAAAAGTTTTGTGTACTCACATTTCTGTTTACTTGTTGCCAGATGCCTGTTTTTAAGTTCCAGCTGAGAGGTAGGTGCTGGAAAACATAACGGTTCCATAGCCTGAATTCTTATCTACAGTACAGGTCCATAGTTTATAAAATCCCACTGAAAATGAGTTGAGCTGATGTGTGTGCCAGTGTTAATTCGGCATGATTATCCAAAATGGCCGTCCTCTTCCATTGATTCTCTACTCAAAACAAAATACTTCCCTGGCTTCTTCTACCCCTTTCTCGTTGCGATCAGCCCCTGCATGGGATATCGTTGGCTCCAGAATTTCATTGGCTACAAAGGTGGTCAATCATTTTCACCATCAGTGGTGACTGGTCCGTTCAGGACCCGGTCAAACCGGACGTGGTCACTTGTCCGAATGGCTTGTGAAATGACGTTCGTCGGATGTTTCGTCTTGTAACTCGAGACTGGAAGTATGCAATAGGTTGGGTGAGCTAAGATCCATTTATTCATGTCCCTAGATACATTTATCCATGTCTTTTCCTTATCATGTCTTCAGCCTGTGTAAATCTCAGCCTGTGGTCAAGATCTATTTCTGACCAGAAGGACCTGGCCACCTGTTGGTGAAGTCACAGACAGCGGTATTGTTGAGACAGCAATTTTGACAGAGGATCTGCAATATATAATATCTGTGAAATCAATCAATTTATCTATTGTAATAATGCATAGACACAAATATACAAATATGTGTACCATTACAAAGTGTGCTGTTATACTGTATTAAAACACAAGCAAATGCCTGTGTAGTGAAAGTCAGGAGACCAACTGTAATTCTAGATCCTTGCTATTTTAACTGTTACCGTGTTAATAATAATAATAATAATAATAATAATAATAATAATAATAATAATAATAATAATAATAATAATAATAATAATAATAATAATAATAATAATAATAATAATAATAATAATAATAATAATAATAATAATAATAATAATAATAATAATAATAATAATAATAATAATAATACATGTAATTTATTGAAGTTCCTATGTCTCTGTGCCACCTCCCTCCGCCATAACTTTACGAGATCATTTGTTCTTATAGTAACGAGTGATCCTAATAAAATGTATATTCGATTCATGCATGTCTGACTGTTAAACAAGTAAAAAATTATGTAAATATGTTGTTAGAATGGTACAAATATTCATCTGGTGACATTCTTCATAGCATTAATACATTTATTGACCCAGAAAATGTGAAGTTTGACACCAAAATTGATATTCTATGTTCAACATTCTAACAACAAACCCTAACCCAACATAAAATGTTTTGGCAGTTGTTAGAATGTTCGACACATTTGTACCACATGCACAAACCTGCTTGATTATTGCCCCAAATAGCATGCAAGTTGGACAAAGTGGGTATTTCTGGAAAGAAGAGGCTTGTGGGTACCTATAAAACCAATGTTCACTCTGATATATTCATGTGAACGGCCAAGGGACCTTTTGGAAGATGAGCATGGAATTTTTTTCTAGGCGAAAATTGAACATAATTTTGAATCATTGCCTATTAAAACCCCCTTCCCAACAGTTGGGCTTAATGAAACTGATACCACTGGAAAGCTTACCTTCTCTAGTTTACAAGGATACCAATAACTTTGTGTTCGCTCAAATATTGAGCGTGTTATGGACCAAGATATTTATTAATGGGCAGAACCTTGATTTTACATGGCGGCCATCTTGAAATCCATCATGATGACGTGGCCCCTACCCCAAAATGAAAGCTATGATGATGAGGAACACGTGGGAAAAATTTGGTGCTTTTGTCCGGCGCGTTCACATCCTTCTCAGATCTGGTGCTAAGCCACCGCACTATACAGCAAGGAGTAAGGGAATGGCCATTAAAGGCCCTATACATTCTAAACTAACATTTGAATAGGCAAGATTCAAAACACATTGTTTATTACATAGTAATTGGTGAAAAGGTTTGACAGACCCCCAAGACCCACACCCCCTGTCCCCCAAAACCATGTCAAAAGTGTCTATGTCTAAGAGGGTTAATGTAATACTGTATATATACATTATAATAGGGTCTGAACAACACCAACACACAATGTACTCACAGGCGTGTATGGTTATAGCTGCCAGGAGACAGCATGGCCCATTTTGAACCGAAGGTAATGCGTTTATTTGAGTCCAATCCGTTGCCCTTTTTAAGTACTCTCTCTCTCTCTCTCTCTCTCTCTCTCTCTCTCTCTCTCTCAACTTCTCTTCTCTCATAAGGCACTGTTTGTTTCTCCTGTCTGAATAATTTCCAATATAGCAAGTCATTGTGTCGTCAGTGAAAGATAACAAACCTAATATAGTATAGCCAATTTAATTCAATGTAGAGCCTCAGAAGAGGGGGTAAATTGGTATTGTAATGGGCAAACAAAACTGTGGTATATGTATATATAAGCTATTTTTATTTGAAGCCCTGAAATTTTATTCAGACTTTTATTCCCTGTCTGTTTCATTTCAATTTGCGATATCTCGTTCACGCTCCTGGAGACTATAATGAACTTTTGAATGATTTCTTCATTTTTCATAATGGCATGACAGCAAGTTTGGCATTCTCATTTCCCAACCTCCAGGGAAAAGGGTTTGTTCTGAATGAACAAGATAGAGGAGGGAGAAAGAGAGGATACTTAGAACTATATTAGTGCCACTATTGATCTCATCTGGTGACTGCTCTTTTTGGAACTAGTGGCCAGTGTCCTTTAAAGGAGCATGCCGACATTATGGAAAATGCGCTTACCATCTTCTCCAGAGTCAGACAAGAAGATAGATACCAATTTCCTTTTTGTGTATTCAGTAGTAATCTGTCCGTCTACAAGCTAGCCTACATTTACATTTAGTAATTTAGCTGACGCTTTATCCAAAGCGACTTACAAATTGTGAACAACAAGTCAGCAGGAAGGGTACATGTCTGACAGCTAAGGGTAAGTGATATTGTTCATCAAACAGTGTTGACCTTGAGAACAACACTCAAGTGCATAGTAGTATAGACATATTAGCATGGTATGTAGTAGTATAGGTATATTATCATAGTATATACTGTGACAAGCCTGGTGTTGTTCAAGCTTGACACGGATCAAAACAAACTATTTCAATGTCCACACAAGCACAATTTCAATAAATAAAAGATATTTATTGTTTATCAGCACAAGTCCAATGGGCAATAGGGTATTCCAAAAACAGTCCAGGGTCAAAATATGTATCAGGCTCTCGTACAAAAGAAAGGATTGTTCAATACTCAGAGTTACTTCCGGTCCAGGGTCAGTACACATGGGGGTTTCTCAGCCAGTCTAGGGTCCAGTACACAATGAACACCTTCTCGCCTTCACCTCTCCTCTCACTACCTCTCACCTCACGTCAACAACAATCTTTCTCAATATCCTGCTCCTACCTCACCTCCTCTCAACTCAACTCTATCTGTCCTAGTGTATTATAGTGTGTGTGTGTGTGTGTCTGGTGTGTGGGATGTGGGTGATCTAATGGTGCACAGGTGTGTTCTATCAGTACTAATCAGCTGCCTAATTGCTTCCACTCCTCCCGTGGCAGTAGTACCTCCCATCCTTCACATATCCATGAGACAGGGGGTGATATCTGCCACAATACTTTATATTTATATTTTACATCTTGTCATTTAGCTGACGCTTTTATCCAAAGCGACTTAGAAGTTCTGGACGACAAGTCAGCAGGAAGGGCACAACCATTTCAACTGAGTAACAATGTTCTGTGTTGAAACGTGGGTGCTGCAGTGTTGAGTGCATAGTAGATAGTGGTAAAGTACATAATAGTAAAAGACAGTTTTTCTTTTTTTGTTAAACCCTTGGGGAGAGGTGTTTTTGGCCAACAGCTAGGCTAGCTTGCAGATAGCCCCTTTCGTGACTGCGATGCAAGCCTCGCTTGAATACGCAGTCACTGGCTCCCACGTTACTAGCCATGTTAATGTGCGCCTCAAGCACTGCTTAAAAGCGAGCGGTGGGTCCAAAATATATAAAATATATACATTTCAAAGGTACCCACCGTTGCATTAGGGTTTCACAGGGTTTGAAAGCTCGGCATTGCTAATAAACATTTAAAATATTTTTTATAAACTGGTCAACACTGCTCAAAACGGCTGTATTTCCGGCGTTGGGTGCATGATGCGCATGTACTGTGATGGGCAGCCAAATACGGAAATACAGCTTGCATCGCAGTCATGAAAGGGGCTAGCTTGCAGACAGAAATTGGTATCTATCTTCTTGTCTGACTCTGGTAGAAGACTGTAACTAAGCGCATTTCCCATAATGTTGTGTTCCTTTCGAAAATCGAGTCTAGGGAAATGGTCAACGATTTCCCCCTGCATTGAATCAAAAAGCTACAGGAAAATGTTCATAGATTCCACATCATACTGGGACTTATGGTGAGAGTTGGCCAGTCTCCATGGAACTGTTGTAGCAGTGTTTATGGGAGTTGCAGGGGATGGGAGGCGGGTGCTCTGTATGTCTTCTAACTTAGGGTAGACTTAGATAGATGACTACAGTACACTTTCAATAGAGAGAAAATTAACCGTGATGTAGGTCAGCCGACCCAGGGGTCTCTCAGAGTATTCTAGGGTGCATAGAATGAACTGCATAACTGGGCTACGGGGGACTATATTGCTTTGGCTTGTTTGTTCAAGCGGTTTGTTTGGAAAATCGGACAGGTTACCCAAACATTTTCTATAACGATGAGTAGTGGTGTTTAGTTAACCTCTTTAGCCCAAGCGGTCCATCGGCGGACCGCAAATTACATCACGTCATAAATCAATCTCTCCAGACTGTATGACATTAACTCATTCTGCGCCAATCACGGAAAAAGTCGAGTTAACTCGCCAACTGTTCAGCGCCAATCACGAGAAAAGTCGGGTTTTAAACGTTATTTCTTTTATTAGCTATATCCATTCATTTTCATCCATCCAGCCTGATGTTATCATTGGGAATGGGTCTGAGCTTGCAAAAGGGCAAATACCGCCGCCTACGCCTTCCAGCAGGTATTGCACTCTATTAGAAATGGTGTATTCTTAACCGCACAGGTGGGGTTTAAATACTCAGACGAGGCAGGTGATGGCAACGATGGCATGGAACAGTAACCCCGCCCGCCCGTTCATGTGTAACGCTCGGTAATGTGGGACGGACCTCCACAAGCAGTATTTGGAATGGCGATCAGATAATTGGATTATTTCTTTTGCATTACATCAGATACCAGGTAAGGACTCTATATATAAAATCTTGCATTGATCTGATATTTATTTCTACCACGATCGCGGCTGTGTGTGTGTGTGGCTGTGTGCCGTTGGGTGCAGGAGGGGGCTGGGGGAGCCACGCGCTACAAGGCCATTTTCAATCTTGCATGAGGAAGGATAATAACGATCATCTAGCGTTGATTTCAGGATGATTAGATAATCAGGCGAAAAATAACAACGTGTTTAGTGTATTCCACTAAAGGGCTATTATCGCGTATTTTCCTGGGATTACTAAGAATCACCAAAACTATATTCATATTCAAAAGGTCATATTCACATGGTCAACACACATAGACACAGTAGTAAAGAAGGCGAAACAGCGCCTCTACCACCTGAGACAGTTAAGGAAGTTCAGAGTATTGGGGAAGATACTCCAGTCCTTCTACTCAGGAGTTGTAGAGAGCATCTTGACTGGAAACATCACTGCCTGGTATGGGAACAGCACGGCACAGGACAAGAAGGCCCTACAGAGAGTGGTGCGCTCAGCCGAGCGTACCACGGGTATTGCACTACCTCCCCTGCAGGTTCTATACAACAAGAGGTGCAAATCCAGAGCCTGCAGAATAATGAAAGACCCCCACCACCCCAATAACAGCCTGTTTCAGCTGCTGAGGTCAGGCAGACGCCTGCGAACCCCAGCTACTAGGACAGAGAGGCTTAGGCTCAGCTTCTTCCCCCAGGCCATCAGAGTCTTGAACAATGAACATTGAGTACCACAGAACACTGAACTATCCACACATAAGCACATATGAGCACACACACGACACGCACGCTGTGCACGCTCACACACTAGCAGCCACTTTAACACTTTAACATGAACGGGCACACACTCATGCCGCACACACCCACACTTATTGCCAAAAGGAAAGGCCACTTTAAATTAGTATTAGCAACAGTAACAGTGTATTGCACTACCAAAGCTACCTAGCATGTCCTATATGCTCTGTAAATAACTATGTACAAATACCGAGATGTCACACCATGTTACCTGTTACCTGTTACCTGTTATTGCACAATGTTTTTTGTATTGGATTCTATTATATGTTGTACCACTGTATTGCACATCGTTGCGGGCAAGACCACCCGCATTTCATTGTACTTGTATGCCGTGACAAATAAAACTCTTGACTTGAAAAAAAAGGGGGATAAAACGGAAATGTACGGATGAAAAAAACAATCCGTTTTGTACATGTTGACTGGAAGCAACTCACTGATAATCGACGGGTGTATTAGACCCATAGCTATAATATAAGATATATTTTAAGCACTCGCAAGTGAACAAAGCGCCCCATTGACTTACAATCCTGGCATAATAGCGCCCTCTGGCACGCGACTCGTATTGCAGAATGAGTTAAGTAATGTTTTTTTCAAATGTATCCAAGAGTAAAGACCCTAACCATGTCACAACAGCAGACATAGTGTATATTTTCAGCAATATGTTTGTTTACCAATAGGTTAAAGTGTTATTAGTGAGATTTTAGTTCATGGAATGTCTTAATAATTTAGCGAATATCCGCCATTTTGAATTAGCGGCGCATCGCCAGTTGTAATCATATGAGGAGAGGGTATCCAGAGCTCTCAATGAGCGTTGCAATTTCGTTGAAATGTATCTTATTTCTCGGGATTCTCTATCACACAACTGAACGTTATTGGCATAGATTGGAGCACAGTTAGTGTGTCTACCTTCTGTGAACATTTAGCAACAATCCCTGTTGCAATCCGATCCAAAATGGCAGAGCCATATCCATTATAAGAATGGAACTGTACATACAGTAGATTTCATTCACGGTTCTTCAGTGCACGCCTGGAGATACTAAATCCAAATGTAACTTTGCCATTTGAAAGAGGAGATTTGGCCCGATCCATAGATGTGCAAGTTGGCTATAATAAGGTCATTTATAGGCCTGGGCCCTCATTTATCAATGGTCCGTACGCACAGATATGTGCGTAACCCGTGCGTACAATCATTTCTAAGCAAAGTGTGGGACTTATCAATTTGAACGTGTGCTTGACTTTGTGCGTATATATACGCACAGCTCAGACTATGCGTACCTGGCGCCCAGCGGTAGACTATGAAGACTGCACGCACCATGAGACAGACTTTCATGCATTAGTTTACTTTCAACACTGACGTGTTCATATGATCCGTAATTCATTATAGTTCATTGTAAAATAGCGACAGTAGTGTAATTATTGTCAAACCCTAGCATTAGGAATAGGTATTTCTTTCCGAATGAATGCAACATGGTTTATATATAGCGTTATCGGAAAACAATGGGGTGCACTGACTACGCTACGCGTAACTCAACTCGTTATTAGATTGCAAAAATACAGGAACATTTTGATTATATTTAAAAGGCTTTGACATTGTAAAATGAAATAAGTGGAATTTCGAAGCTGTAAGCAGAATACAAGTCATATGAACACCCACAATATAGTGTTCTTCCCCCTTCCTACTGTATAAGAAAGAATTAAAAACGTATTGCAACGAGAACAGAGGATGTTTGTTGAGTTTATGTGTATTACAAAACCCTTGCAATAAATGTGTCTTAAATGGATGAAAAGCATACATGCTCTGGATACAGGTAGCATATATCGTGTGGGTGATATGAGTTGTATTCTGCTTACAACTTCAAAATTCCACTTATTTCGTTTTACAATGTCAAAGCCTTTTATATAATCAAAACGTTCCCGTATTTCTGCAATCTATGCGCAAAATAATAACGAGTTGAGTTCTAACAAAGAACGTATTACATGCTGGGTAGGATGATATAGTGTATGAGCGTTTTCCCGAGGGGGGTCCGATTCTGGCAGGGAGTCCGAATTCGGCACAACACCGGCTATGGAAACAATCATAAATAGACTACTGTACATAAAATAGCCTATAACATTATAAAGGATATAGGCTATAGCAGGGGTTCCCAACCTTTCTTCCCCGAGCCCCACGATTCCTTGGAGACATATAGGAATATGATAGGCTGGCTATACATGGGTCCGTCAGCGAGGAGATTTAGCCATTGAGAATAGGCTATTATGTGGCTAGGTGGCGCAGTGGGCAAGGCGCTCGCCACCAACCAGGATATGCTGGGTTCGAGCCCAGCTCTCGGCGTTGCTACCAGCTTGGCTGGTCGTTCATACTAATACAATTGGCAGTATTAGGGGGTGGGAAGCTGGTGGGTGGGGATCGGACGTTGTGGACAGCGACTCCTACAGGTCGGTTGGTGCGCCTGCGCAGTCGAATCAGGAAGCGACGGGGGCGGCGTGTCCCTCCCACGCAGACCCTCGCCGCTGAGAGATCGCGCTGTGCAGGTGAAAAGATGCGACGCTGCCTCCTCGAGTACCGGAGGGGACACGTGATGCAAGGCTTCGTCCACATTGCAGCTGGCTTGTGGGAGGCATGGCCTACCAACATTCGAGACAGGGGAGGTAGAATTGGACAATACGAAATTGGGGAAGGGAGAAAAATAGAAAAATGGGGAGAAAAAGTAGATAAAAAAAAAAGAAAATAGGCTATTATGGCCAAACAAGGGCCTATAGCCTATAAATATTATGGAATGTTTTCATAAGCGTAAAGATACAAGGACAACAGTTATATTAACGATCAAGTTAGTTTACTGTATGCAGGCTTCGCGGGGCTCTGTGTGACGTGTCTGTGCCATGCTGCGTTATGCGCAAATTACTGTTGCATAATGTAGGCTATGCTGTTATATAATTTATATAGGCTACCTACGTAATACCGACATCAAAATAGATTGTATGCCTCTACAAATCATATTAAACCATGCAGGTAGAAAATTTACTGAAAATCCGTCGTGATTTGGAATCAAATTGACGGAGAACTTTAATCCCTGGGTATTAATCGAACGAAACGAAAAAAGGCAGTCATATTCCAGCATGGTTATTAATGACACCAACGGCAAACAGTGGTTAACAGTCTTTATTAGTGTTTGCGCTGCCCAGGCAGCAATGGTCTTTAGGATGTTAATAGATATCATATCCGACATCACCGTGTACATGTCTGTCAGCCTGTCGCGTATTTCTCCCATAACATGCGTTCGCTCCGCTTAGTCCATTTTTCCACATTTCATGGGGGTGTTTCATTACCGTAAATGGATAATTACGGGAGGTTCTATATGCAAATACTTAAAATCGTGCACGAGCGCGGATCGTAGAACAGGTGGCATTTATCAACACGGAGTACTTGCAGGTGTGCGTAGGACCTGTGTACGCACGGTTGATAAATCCCGATTTTTCTGTGCGTACACAAATTATAAATTCTGTGCGTAGGAACGGAAATAGAACACTTTCTACGCATTGTTGATAAATGAGGGCCCTGGTATTATATAATATATTATATAGTATATATATATATATATATATATATATATATATATATATATATATATATATATATATATATATATATATATATATATATATATATATATTATATATAGTACTGTATATACTATAATAATATTTGTGTCCGGATGGCAGAATTCAGTACTGTATCTACAAAACATCCTGTTTATTCATCTTCCATTTATTTATGTACACATGATCTCAAGAAGGTGCTGAACGAGCTCAGTGGCAGTTTTTCATGTCTGGTCATTTCTAGCATGGTGGTATTCACTGTCAAAGATGCAAAGAAAAATCATAATTTATATTCTCCTTTGTTTCATCACAATTTACTCAAGCCTAGTAACAGACACAATATTTCAATACATCCCATGAGATCCATAGATGTCCCTAGATACAAAGAACATGCAAATGGACCTTGTAGAAGTGGAGCAATCTTCCATTTACTTAGGTATGTATTTTTAGGCGGATTTTCTGAAAATAGGGCTCTGGGCTTATAGGTTAATAGGCTATTTGTTACATCTGTCTTATAGCCTGTGTCTTTTGTACTAAACCTTTCTGTATTAACTATTTATTGTCACGCCACACCGTCACAACAGCGTAATGTCCCCTCAGGGACAATAAAGGTCTTGGCTTATCTGATCTCATTTCCTCAAAGGGTTAAATAACTGTATTATCCCAGGGAGGTGATATTGCATTGTTATCAACAGAACCACACAACACGTTCTGGGGCGAGAACAGGTAAATAAGAACACAGGGAAGATAAGCGAATAATATAATACAATATAATGAAACAGATAAGAGACACAAACAGATTTAAGTGCAGGTCTCTTTACCTTTCCTGTCGATATACATCCCTACATTTTAATTAGACTATAAATTCATATTGTGACCAAGCTGGTTTTCACTTTAAATATATATATTTTTTTAAAGGAGCAATATTGTCAAACTTTTAAGATGGTAAGTTAAGAGTGTTGGAAACACTTAGATAGCGGGAGGACAGTTCATGGCCAGGGAAAAGTGGGGGCGGGCACAAGTGATTCAAGATTCAATGTATTCGTCACATACATAGAAAGTAATAGAATAAAATAGAATAGATAATAAAATAGACATGATAAATGATAAATGAGAATGCTAAGCTTACAAGTTAAAAGATTTGGATTGACGTTACTACTGCATATGCATGGGCTGTTCCAACGCATTAAATGGCAGTGATGTAAATAGGTACTTGTACAGTTCAAATCTGAGAGGACTCACTATCAATACATCCAGGGGATGCATGCAATTTTGTTGTCCATTACATTTTTCATCCAATGCCACATGTTTAAGAGTAAATAAACTCACATGGATGCTGTATTCCTTGTATCCCTTCATTTCACTATATGTCTTGTCTATGTGATGAATAAACCTCTTGAATCTCTTGTATTCATTCATGTCAATGACCCGATGACGCCACAGAATTTTTTTTATAGGAGCACCTCACCCAAAGATTGTGCATTATAGTCTCAGTACTTCATAAACACATGCATTTTCGCTAAAACCTTGCTAACGAAAACATTTCCGGTTTAAGTGCTGCCTTCAAATGGAACTCGTGTTCATGAGAGTCTGTATGAACCGCCCACGTGGTATTCACAACGTTGTAAGTGGAAAGCCTCAGTGGCTTCAAGGCACATTTCCCAGTTGCCTAGCAACGGTGTCCTCACAACCTCAACGCACTTGAAGTCGAGACCACAAACTCACAAGTTCCATTTGAAGGCAGCATTAAACCTGACCTTTTTTTCGTTACCAACGTTTTAGTGAAAATGCCTGTGTTTGTGAAATACTGAGCATATAGACTTGGCTTATACTACACAACTTGTGCAAGTTTGTGAATGGATATTTCTATATAGTTTTGCTGTTGTTAAACCAAATCTCGATTAACTTCAATTCATCAAGTATTTCTGCAGTTTTTTGGATTCTATACTGTGGATCGCATCACAGGGTGAGTAATTGATTTACAAATTATCTCAATTGTAATTTTTTTGGGTGAAGTGTTCCTTTAAAATGTCACCAAAGAAAATGATCTGCTGGTCAAGTATTGCAGGTAGACTAGGGATGTGCCTCTGAATATGTTAGTTTGAAAAGCACAGATAATATTTCTTCTACCCAAAGTTGCTCGTTATTATTTGGAAAAAACGGAGATGGGCCATGATTGACATGTCTGTGCATTAGCTGTTATGTTACTTCAAATGGATTCATATCATTGTGGATGGTCACAAGAATAAAAATGTGCTTGCAACATATGACTTTTAGTTCAGTAAGTTTAATTCACTACGCAAAGAGTTGTGCGATCCAACCTGCAGACTTGACTCGTGGTTATTGTGTTGCACCTCTCTGTGTCAGACACAGGCTGCTGGGCCCTCAGCTCTGCACTGCCCCCCCCCCCCCCACCCCTCTATCTTGCTCTATCTCTGATTCAATTCAAAGGGGCTTTATTGGGAAACATAAGTTTACATTGTCAAAGAAAGTGTAGAAGTCAAAAAAGAGAAATACAATTTACTGAATACAAACTGAAAGATTTAGATTTTGCGATTAAAATAAATATATACAGTATAACTTATACTGGGGGGGGGGGAGGAATTAGTAAATAACCATTATATCATCAAACACAGGTTTAACACATTTTATTGGGGGACCCACTCAATTTCCCTGGGGCCACTCAAATGACCACCTGTGGGCGGCTGTGTGGCGCAGCGGACAAGGCGCTCGTCACCAACGCCAGAGACACTGGTATCGAATCCAGCTGTCAGCGTTGCTTCCGGCTTGGCCGGCCGTCATACTGGCTCGATTGGCAGAGTCAGCGGGAGGGAAGCCGGTGGGTGGGTCTGGGTCGTTGTAAACAGCGACTCCTACAGTTCGGTCGGGGCGCCTGCACAGCAAGGGAAGGATCTGGGAGAGGTAGTGTGACCTTCCACACGTTACACTCTCTCAGTGAGAGTCCGCGCTGCCAGGTGAAAAGAAGTGGTGGGCTGGGTACACATGTGTCGGAGGAAGCATGTGATAGTCTCCGCCCTCCCAGACCGACGGTAGGGGGTAGAGTGCGCAACGACCAGGAAGGGGATTGGGAATTGGCATAACGACTAACATTGGGAGGGGAGAAAAACGGAAAAAGAAGGGGGAAAAAGATTTTTTTTTAAATGACCACCTGTCGATCCCTAGGGACTCACTACATTGAAAACCTATTTACATCAATGTCATGGAGTTATATGATTCTTCATTGCAAGAATTCAATTATCGAGTCCAATTGTGATGGGAGAGCAGGGAGAGCAGTCTGCACAGATGTAGAAATGCGGCAGGTGGAATTCTTTTTTATAAATCAGGGCTCGCATGACACTGGAGTTTTGGTCACATGCACGTCAACATGCACGCTTGCGGATGGACCAGCTGCAAGCATATAAAGATCCCATCTTTTCTTTTCCCTCATAGCTACTGTTGAAGGCAGAGGTTCTGTGTAAGATTGTTAGTAACTGTCATATAACTGTTTACACTAGTAACTGTCTACCTGCATATATAACTGTTCCCACTAGAGGCACCCTAGGCGGAGACACTCAGGAGTACTACCAGTGGCTAGTATAAATAGCTTTGTCTCCTCCCACTTCGTTCTCTCCCCCCATGTCTCTCAGTGAGAGAAGACCCATAGAACTGCTGCTTTTCATGTGAATAAATAAACCATGCCGATTAAGGGCTCAAGATAGAAACCATGCCTCTTGACCACATTATTGTCGCCCTATAGCCAAATTCTGTTAACAGCTACCATCCCCTCTGTGTGTGTGCGTCGTTCTGTGTATCTCAGTATCTCTGTGAGACCTCTCTCTCACTTTTGCTCTTTCTCTCTAACACACACACAGACGTGCCCACCCACCCAACACACACACACACACACACACACACACACACACACACACACACACACACACACACACACACACACACACACACACACACACACACACACACACACACACACACACACACACACACACACACACACACACACACACACACACACATGCACGCACGCACACACACACACTGACACACACACACACACACACACACACACACACACACACACACACACACACACACACACACACACACACACACACACACACACACACACACACACACACACACACACACACACACACACACACACACACACACACACACACACACACTCTCTCTTAGCTGTCCATCGTGTTCGATGATGACGCTTGCTCCAGGGATGGGGAGAGGGGGGGGTGGGGAGGGGAGTTAGCGACACTGCCGCTGGTGCCACTTCTCGTGGGCGTTGAGTCCGATCCTTGAGCCGCACACCCGTCCACAGATGGCGCAAGGGAAGCCAGATACCTGGGGGATGCCAGCCGCCCGCTGGTGTCGTTGCGTGCGCCTCTCAGATCTTCGGTCTTGGTTCGTTTGGTGTATTTGGGAAACTGCAGTGGCACAAGTGACTTGCCAGGCTGATCTGTCGAGTGCCAGAGTTTCAAGCTGCGTGATGTTTGCACACTTTAGGAGGTCCCTGGTGTAGTCCTTAAAGCGTCTCTTTTGGCCTCCAGCAGCCCGCTTTGCTCCTCTCAGTTGGCCATAGAGGACTTGGCGGGGCAGGCGGTGGTCAGGCATACGTATGGTGTGCCCTATCCAACGAAGATGTTTTTTGGCCACAGCTGCGGCCATACAGATTGAGTTGGTGTTGTTGAGGATGTCTGTGTGGGGGACTCGATCTTCCCAGGTCAGGCCGAGGATCCTTTGGAGGCAACGGATGTGGAAAGCGTCCAAGTTGGTGATGTGCCGGCGGTATGGGGTCCAGGATTCTGCTCCATAGAGCAGAGTGGAGAGACATACTGCGTTGTAAACGGCAACCTTGGTGCTGATCTTCAGGTTTCGGTTTTCAAAAACCCTGCTGCGTAGGCGTCCAAAGGATGATGCCGCTTTATTGATACGTGTGTGTATCTCCGCGTCAAGGGAGCAGCATGAGGACAGAGTGGAGCCGAGGTAGGTGAAATGATCCACTGTTTTGAGTGGAACACCGTTTATGTGAAAACTGGGAGGTGTAGAGGTTCGGGAAGTGAGTTGGGACATGACTTCGGTTTTTTGTATGTTGACCTGGAGACCGAAGGATTGGTACAGGCTGGATATGGTGTCGAGAGCATGCTGCATAGACTCTGGACTGTGAGCTAAGATGGCACAGTCATCAGCGTACTGTAGCTCACATACTTGGCAGGATTTTGTCTTTGTGTGTGCCTGGAGCCGGCGGATGTTGAAGAGGCTACCATCAAGGCGGTATTCCACATGGACACCGTCTTCATGTCCCATGGCTCGGCGGAAGAGGCAGGTGACGGCAGAGAGGAGGAGATTAAAGAGCACCGGAGCCAAGACACAGCCCTGCTTCACCCCAACATTAACCTTAAAGGATTCTGACTGGAGTTCACCCGTCTGGACTCTGGCTTGCATCCCGTCATGCAGCTGCTGAAGGATGGAGAGAAACTTGGGTGGTACCCCAAGTTTGTTGAGGAGTTTCCAGAGCAGCTCACGGCTGATGGTGTCGAAGGCTTTGCTTAGGTCTATGAAGGCTATGTAAAGATCCTTGCGATGCTCTCTGCTCTTCTCTAGCAGCTGCCTCAGGACAAAGACCATGTCGGTGGTGGATCTGGTCTTCCGAAAGCCACATTGCGTTTCCGGAAGCGCAGCTTCAGAGATGTTTTCCACCAGCCTGTTCAGCATGATCTTCGCCAGCACTTTCCCTGCGATGGAGAGGAGAGAGATTCCACGGCTGTTTCCGCAGACTGCTCTGTCCCCTTTCTGCTTGTAGATGACCACAATGTTTGCATCCTTCCAGTCCTGTGGGAGGGTCTCATGTTCCCAGATGTTGCAGATCAGGAGGTGCAGACGGCGCGTGAGGAGGTACCCTCCGTGTTTGAAAACCTCTGCTGGGATGCCATCGGGTCCAGGGCTTTTATTGTTCTTTAGACCCGCAATGGCTTGACTGGTCTCAGAGAAGTGTGGTGGGGTGTCCAGGTGCATGACTGGTGGCATGTCTGGGAGATTATCCAGGATATGTGGGTCAGTGGGGTTGGTGTGATTGAGTAAAGACTCAAAGTGGTTTGCCCAGCGGGTGAGGATCTCATGTCGGTCCTTAAAGAGTTTAGAACCGTCGACTGATCGAACTGGAGCAGTCGCCCGCTTCCTGGGGCCATGCAGTGCTTTGATGGCATCGTAAAAGCCCTGGATGTTGTGGCAGTCTGCCAGGCTTTGGATCTCCTTCGCCTTCTGTATCCACCAGGCATCCTCCATAGTCCGGAGGGCTCGCTGGGTTGCTGTTCTTGCTGCAGCAAAGGCAGCTTTCAGGGTGGGAGAACCAGGGCAGGACAGGAGGGCTTTGTGGGCTTCATGCTTGGTTTTTAGCAGGGACTGTATCTTGGCTGAGTTACAATCAAACCAGTCCTGGTGTCGTTTCCTCGTCTGGCCAAGTGCCTCAGAGGCTGCGCTGTGGATAGCCTGGCGCAGAGCTGGCCAGTCAGCTGATTCCTCCGGGATCTTATTGAGGTTTTCAGCAAGGAGCTGTCGGAGGTGGTTTTTTGAGGTGGGGGTATTCAGTGCTGCAGAATTTAGTTTCTTATTAGGTGCTACCCTCGGTCCACGGGGTTGGATACTCATGACACTCCAACACACACACACACACACACACACACACACATACTTGCACTCATAATCCAATAAATATTTTCAAGCATGATGGATTGAAATATGCTGCAATAAAGCAAAACAGAACCTCACTATGATGCTTTCTTTGCGCAGGTAGGTGCTGGGAAGAGGTATGTATGTTGATTTTGTGTGTGTGTGTGTCTTTGTCTCCCTTTCTCAGTATCTGTCTGTCGGCCAGACGTTTGTTCAGTCTCTCTCCCTCTGTCTTTGGTTTCTCTCTCTTGATCTCTCTCTCTTTGTCTGTCTGTTCACAGCAACTAAAGCCTTGTGGTTGGCACACACACACACACGCACATGCACACACACAGTCTAGCCAAGCCAGAATTGATGGGTGCTGCTTTCTGCGATCTGGCCGCATCTCAGACATTTCTTCTGTGATTTCTTTTCACTCCTTGTTCTTTGTGTTTGTCATTCTATCTCTCCTTTCACACACCCTATCTACCTCTCCATTCACTCACCCTCTCTATCTCTCCATTCATAGTCATATCTTGACACCTGCCCCTCCATCCCTCTCTTTTACTATCTCTCTTTCTCACTCCTTTTCAATGGGGCTTTACTGTTCTTCAGAGTAGAGGCTACTGGTATGGATCAACAGGAAGTATACACTTTCATAATACTGTCGTCAAATATATGTATCTATACATATATGCATTTCCATACATCACAGCCATATGTAAGGTGTCATATGGTAAGTAGTTGCTTAAATTTACATGTATATTAAACTTTGCATATACACTGGATGGAAATTGGATGAGATGGACCATTTTCAGTGGAAACTGCATTGTTACCCAAAAACAGAAAAATAATAAATAGATTGAACTTGTCTTGGACAAAGTGCAATGCATGTGAGGCGCCACTAGGGGCAGCGTGGCTAACCGTGAGCGAGTTAGTGACAACGCTTGTCTATGTGTAACGTGTCACCCATCCATGGACTGTTCTCCCCTGCTCTACCTCTCCCCATCCCTGTATGTTTGTTCCTTGTATCTCTGTTCCATAGTATTCTTTCCCTTCTCTCTCTCACACGTCTTCAGGTTCACTGTTTAGTCTTTGTGTTTGTAGTTACTGTCTTGCTGCTCCCTGCTGGTCTCTGACAAGAACAAGTTACAGGTTGAAAAAACCCTCAGCTCAGAACTAGGCAAAATCTGCATATGGCTCGCTGATAACAAACTATCATTACACATGGGCAAAACAGAGTCCATTCTCTTCGGTTCAAATAACAAACTCAGCAAGACCGACGGCTTCTCAGTTACAGTGGGTGACAATATTGTCACAAGGAAAGAAGATATTACCTACCTGGGTTCCATCCTAGAGGCAAATCTTTCCTGTGACAAAATGGCATCGAATGTAATAAAAAAAGTCAACCAACGAACTCGATTCTTGTACCGGATCTCCTCACTGGTAAACAAGAATACCCTGAAGACTCTAGCAGGAGCACTCATTCATGTCCGCCCCGTTCGGCTGCCTCTCTGTTTGCTCCGTCGAGACTGTGTTTACTTTTGTTAATATTTATAGTTTTTAGAGTTTTGTGCGTACCAACTGTTGGTGCATTTAATGTATATGACCGTCAGTCACTCATAGACATTGGATTACGGGAAACTTACCAACTGGATTACTCGCTGGATCAACTTTCCGAACCACATCAATGGCCGGAAGAAATCCTCCGGAGACTAGGACCAGATCCTTTGTTCCCAGAGCCCAGGAAAAGACGTCGAGGAAAAAGGGCTGGGATCCGAAACAGGCTGAGATCCAGACGACACCGTACACCACTTCCCAGTATATTGCTAGCCAATGTACAATCAATAGACAATAAACTGGATGACATCCGAGCAAGGATTCAATATCAAAGAGACGTTAGGGACTGCAATGTCCTTTGCTTCACCGAAACATGGCTAACACCGGAGGTTCCAGATCACGCGATTCAACCAGCGGATCACTTCTTTATCCATAGGAAGGATCGGACACAATCAGAGTCCGGTAAACAACGTGGTGGAGGTATTGCCTTCATGTTTAACAAAAATTGGAGTGATCCAACGAATGTGAAGGAATTATCCAACCACTGCTCCCCAGAACTGGAATATATAACCATCAAGTGTCGTCCTTTCTTCCTCCCGAGGGAGTTAACGGCGATCGTCTTGGTCGGAGTGTATATTCCACCGCAAGCCAACAACAACGCCGCGCTCTCCAGACTACACGACGAGGTAAATAATATACAAGCGACGAACGTTAACGCCGCCATTTTAGTACTGGGAGATTTCAATAGCGCCAATCTGAGAAAGGTATTGCCTGATTTCTACCAGCATGTGACTTGCAACACCAGAGGCGGTAACATCCTAGATCACTGTTACACGCAATTTAAAGGTGGCTACAAGGCTCATTCTGATAGTGGCTTTGGCAAGTCAGATCACGCATCCATTTTCCTTACACCAAAGTACAGACAAAGAATTAAAAGTACTCCCGTAGTCTCGCGAGAGGTGCAGAAATGGGATGTGACGTCAGAGGATACAATCCGGTCAGTGTTTCACAACACAGACTGGATTGTATTCCGCGACACAGATAACATTAATGCCTACACGGAGACAGTGCTGGACTATGTCTGTACTAGGGTGAAAGAAACAATCCCCACTACCAAAATGAAAGTTTACCCAAATCAAAAACCCTGGGTAGACAAATCCGTCCGTGAAGCTCTGAGAGAGCGCACCAAAGCATACAATGACGGCCTAGTGGCAGGCAACATGAATGACCACAAGGTGGCGCAACACAACGTAAGGAAGACAGTGTCAGAGGCCAAACGGCGCTACAGGGATAAAATTTAACTCCAGTTTGAACAAGCTGACTCTAGAGCTATGTGGCAGGGGCTCAAAACGATGACAGACTACAAAGGCGCCTCCCTCAAACTGAACAGTGACATCTCCTTAGCAAACGACCTCAATACCTTCTATGCGAGGTTTGATGCTGGTAATAACAACACCAGCTCACAAGCCCCGGCAATGGGGGGGGGGGGGTCGGCTGCTGATGGAGGCGCAGTGTTCAGGGTAACAGAGCATGAGGTGAGGCGGACCTTTAAAAAAGTGAATATCAGGAAGGCAGCAGGTCCGGACGGCATCCCCGGCCGCGTCCTAAAAGTCTGTGCCGACCAACTGGCCCCAGTATTCACTGACATATTTAACCTGTCCTTAGAACAGGCTGTCATCCCCACCTGCCTGAAGAAGTCCACTATTATCCCTGTACCCAAAAAATCCAAGCCTGCTTGCCTCAACGACTACCGCCCTGTAGCTCTCACCTCCATAGCCATGAAGTGCTTTGAGAAGCTAGTAAAGGGCTACATCTGCTCCTCCCTCCCCATCAACATGGACCCCCTGCAATTTGCATACCGCCCCAACAGGTCCACGGAGGACGCCATATCCCATGTGCTGCACACAGCAGCATCACACCTGGACAAGAGGCAGGGGAACTATGTGAGAATGCTATTCATCGACTACAGCTCGGCATTCAATACCATAGTCCCCTCCATACTCATAGCCAAGCTCAGGGACCTGGGCTTGGGCTATGACCTCTGCCAGTGGGTCTTGGACTTCCTGACTGGCAGACCCCAGGTGGTGAGAGCAGGCAACTGCACCTCCTCATCCATCACCCTCAACATAGGGGCCCCCCAGGGCTGTGTTCTGAGTCCCCTCCTCTACTCCCTGTACACACACGACTGTGTGGCTCAGCGGAGTAGCAATACAATCGTCAAATTTGCTGACGACACAGTGGTGGTGGGCCTGATCTCTGCCAACGACGAGAGGGCCTACCTGGAAGAGGTCAAGGTCCTGGCGGGATGGTGCCAGGAAAACAGCCTCTCCCTGAACGTCAGCAAAACAAAGGAGATGATTGTGGACTTCAGGAGGTCGGGGGTCAAGGACTACAGCCCCCTCAGCATCGACGGGGCACCGGTTGAGAGAGTCAACAGCTTCAAGTACCTCGGAGCCCACATATCCGAGGACTTGACATGGACCATACACATTAACAGTGTGGTGAAGAAGGCACGACAACGCCTCTACTTCCTCAGGCGCCTAAGGAAGTTCCAAGTCAGCCAGAAGATCCTTAAGAACTTCTACTCATGTACAATAGAGAGCATCTTGACTGGCAACATCACCTCCTGGTTTGGGAATAGCACTGCAAAAGACCAAAGCAGACTACAAAGAGTGACACGTTCAGCCGAACGCACAATTGGAGGGGGGCTCCCCACCCTCCAGAACATTTACTACAAGCGTTGCAAGGGGAAGGCTAAGAGAATTATTAAGGACTCGAGCCACCCGAACAACTGCCTCTTTGAACTGCTGCCGTCAGGCAAGCGATACAGGAGTCTCAAGGCGAGCACAGAAAGACTCAGAAGTAGCTTCTATCCCCAGGCCATCAGGCTGCTAAACGAACAATGAATGAACACTACACAACAACAACCACCAAACACACATAGCACACACATCCACACGCACACACTCACTTTAAACAAACACACTGTAGCACCCACTACACACACTTTATAGCACACACACTTTATAGCACACACCCACTTTAAACAAACACACTGTAGCACCCACTCCCCACACTTTATATTTATGGATGAAGGATTGCACTACAACTCGTACACCTTACTGTAAATTGTACCTAAAATTGTACCTCATCCCATTTCTGCTTTGCACTAGATAGTACTGTACATTAGTACACTGCATAGTATTGTGTATTGTATATTATATGGTAACTCAGAACATTGTACATATGTCTATACCGAACAACTGTGACCTCATTTTCTTCTTCTAAATTCATGCTATATTATGTTATTATGTTATTTGATACTATCTTGTCTAGCACAGTCTCTGGAGCGTAACAGTAAGAAGCATTTTGTATGAAAGTATTCTGTACTTCTGTATGACAACTATTAAAGAACTTGAGAACTTGAGAACTTGAGGGTACTACGACTATGCTTGCACCTCATGGTACCAAAGCACCTCAAAGGCGCTAAAAACAAAATTACAAACATCTCAAAACAAACTGGTCAGACTACTGCTTGACCTTACTCCTAGAACCCACCTCACCCCTGCCCACTTTGACAACCTAGGATGGCTTAGAGTAGACGACAGAGTACAGCAACTTGCAATGGGCCTGGTCTACAAGATACACTACACGACCAAGGTACCCATGTACATGACAAAATACTTCCCAAAGGTCAGTGAATACCACGATCACAACACCAGAGGGAGCTCCACAAATCATGTTAAACCCAGATTCGGCTCAAACAAGGGACTAAACACGTTTCGCAATTATGCCACATCAATGTGGAACGCCCTACCCAAAGCTGTAAAGGAATGTGAATCACTACCCACTTTCAAAAACACTCTCAAAAAACACCTAAGGGAGACTGCAACTCGAAACTGGCCCCTGTAAATGTCCGAACACAACCCCCTCCAATGTACAGTAAATTACCAAGTATGGTCTTGTCAATAATCCAATGTACAGTGTTGTTTGTACAGTTGTACAGTGTCCCCCACCCACCCCTCCTACCCAACCCCCCCCCCCCCCCCCACCCACCCAACCACCTCCAATGTACAGTCCCCCCCCACCCCCACCTACCCAATCCAATGTACAGTTTCTACGCCTAATGTATATACTCTTTTCTTTCTGGACTCTTTTTGTATCACAAACAGTACTGTAATTGCAAATCTGGTATGTCATAAATGTATAGATGTAGCAGTACTGTCTATCTGTATGTCATGTATGTCATATATGTTACGATGAATTGAAAATGGGGGACCCTGATGTAAACAAGACGAAAGTCTTTCTCTGGTCTGCATCCCCTTAACAATTGTATGTATTGAGCTGTACTGTACTGTACCCATTCTGCAATCTGTTAATAAAGTTTTCATTCATTCATTCATTCATTGTATTAGGTTCTCTGTTTAGTCTGCTTGTTTTGTCCCAGTGTCTGGTGTTTGTCTACCGTCCATTGTTGTAGTTCCTTGTGTTGTTTTCTTGTAGTTCTTTGTCAGTCTGTTTCCCCTCCCAGGTGTCTCCAGTTGTAATCAATCATCCCAGGTGTTTCTCGTTTGTCATTATTTGAGTTCCTTGTTTCCTGTTCTCTGTGTCGGTCCATTGTCTATGTTGCACTGTCTCTGTTTACAAGTAATTGGTCCCCTTGTTTGATGTTCTGGTTAGAGTTTAGAGTTAGTTATTTTCTAACTTTTTTTTTCCCCTCTTCCAGTTTTTACTGAGAGGTTTTGTTTTTGGTGTTAGTTTTTATGTACCCTTGTTCTGTTTGGTATCTATGTTTATTAAAAACCCTTGGACCCGCTGCACACCTTCGTCTTGTCTGCTCCTGAGTCCTGTCGCGCCTCCACACATTGTGACACTATGGGATGCTTCACATCTAAAAGAAAGAAAGAAAAAAAGACATAAACGATGTCACATTAGTAATTACTGCACTCAAAACATGCTGCTAATGAATATAGGGGGACAACCTAACATACGCCCACTTCAAACCAATAATAGCAGGTATGTCTTTGCAAGCAGCTTGGGGAGTGTCGAGGGATTCGATCCAATGGTGGGTATGATCTTTATTCATGCTTCATATAATGAAGATGATGGGACCGCCTAAGGCAGGACGATTCACCCACTGTCAATGGAATGGAAACATAAATCCCAAGAGTGGGGGAGAAGAGAAAGAATATTGCATGCGCATGTTGATTGATGGAGACTAAAGGAAGAATATAGGTTGTAGTGACATTTTGGTAAAAAAAATATTAAAACTATTGTGACAGATCTAGAACACACCTGCACAGCATTTAGTCACACATCTCACATAATCAAATGAAATGTATTTGTAAGGCGCGACAACACACGTTAATGTCCCGGACACGTCTTCTTTAAACAAGTCAAGAAGAAACATCACAATAAGTCAAGAACAAAACAAGAACACCATAAGGTCCAATTTTTTTTAAATAAATGCAAAATAAATGCAACACTCCCAGACATACCCCACGCGAAGGTAAGGAAAAATTCACTAAAACCTAGCAATAGGAAAAAATGCACCACAGGCAATGTGGAGGAGAGAAACCTTAGAAGGGCCATGCAAGGGGGGATCTCCCTTCTTAGATGTCGGTGATAGTAGTGGTGCAGTAAAAACAGGCAAACAGTTGGTAAGCATGCACTCATGTGTGTAGTGAAACACAGATGAGTGCATGCAATAGCAACTGAACATTTTGAAAAATTAAAGATAGAGCTGATAGCGATAGCAACTGAACATTTTGAAAGATTAAAGATAGAGCTGATAGCGGATCTATTTAGTAGTTGGCGCCGAGGAGAGTGGCAGCCTTTTCTTAGCAGCTCCCACCCCCTTTACTTTTTATCGCGTTTACTACTTTCTTAATTATTCTTTTTGTGATTATACTTACATAATAGGTGTATAAGTGACTGTGCGTTGCTTTAGACCAAGTTAAGGCATTTGTAACAACTTCTGTGAAGTTAGCTGAGTTAGGAAAGTTCGGTCGAGCACAGCTCTGAACAATGGACAACAACACCGGCGGCGGGCTGGTTTACCCGCGGCAGCACAACAACAACAACAACAACAGCAACAACGGCGGGCTGGTTTACCCGAGGGAGGCTCTCCTCTGCTTTCGAAACAGAGTTGCAGAACCACCGAGGAATCTACCAGCCGAAATAAGGATTCGCAGACGGGGAAATCGAGCTGGCACGAGCGTGAAGGACAGGAGAGAGGACAGAAGGAGATTCAAGCCTTACCTGCCCGCTGTCGTCATGGGGAACGTGCGATCGCTGGTCAACAAGACCGACGAGCTCTCATCCCTGATGATCAACCAGCGTGAGTACAAGGAGGCAAGCCTACTGTGCTTCACCAAATCCTGGCTGAACGAGAACATCCCGGACAGTGCAATAGAACAGGAGGGTTTCACGGTGGTGCGCGCCGACCGGAGTAAACAGAGCGGCAAGCGGAGAGGCGGAGGGCTTGTTGTCTTTGTGAACTCCAAATGGTGCCACCCGGGGCACATCACCATTAAGGAACGTATCTGTTCCCCCGACATTGAACTATTGGCACTGAGTCTGCGGCCATACTATTTACCGCGAGAAATAACACATGTCCTGGCTCTCACTGTTTACATCCCTCCCAGCGCGGCGGCGGCGCAGGCGAGTGACGTCATACACTCCACCGTCGCGGCGCTTCAGACAAAACACCCGGATGCATTTATTTTTATCAATGGGGACTTCAACCATGTCAGACTGAACAAGACCCTGACAAACTTCACCCAGTATGTCACTTGCAAAACCAGGGGAGACAAAACTCTGGACCTCCTGTATGCTAACGTGAAGGAGGCTTTCAGTGCGACTTCCCTGCCCCCCCTCGGCCAGTCAGACCACAACCTTGTGAGGCTTGTATCCACATACACGCCTCTCATTAAGAGACAGCCCCCGACCACCATGTCTGTCCCACAGTGGTCTGACGACGTCGAGGAGGAGCTACAGGAGTGTTTCAGGTCGACAGACTGGGATATGTTTGAGAGGGCTTACGGTGATGACATTGATGGACTATCCCACTGCATCACAGACTACATCAGGTTCTGTGAGGAGAGCATCGTACCCACAAAGAGGGTACGCTGCTTCTCAAACAATAAACCCTGGATTAGCAAGGACATTAAACACCTGCTAAACAGGAAAAAGAGGGCCTTCATGGCAGGGGACACTGAGCAGGCCAGGGCTGTCCAAAGGGAGCTCAAAAAAGAGCTAAGGGCAGCCAAGGTCAGCTACAAGGACAGGCTGGAGGGCAGACTACAGGCCAACAACACCAGGGAGGTGTGGGCGGGGGTTAGGAAGATCACTGGTTTCAAACAGCAGGGCACAGCTGTGGAGGGCCCTCCAGAGCGTGCAAACGAGTTCAACTCGTTTTTCAACCGCTTTGACCAGAGTGGCCTCCCCACACCCCTCCCCCCACCCATCGACACCAGCACCAGATCACACCTACAAAGCAGCCCTACCACCCCCCACCCCCCCACACCCATCAGCAACGGCACCCCACCCCCAACACCAGCAGACTGCCCACCACCCCCAACCCTGACGATCACAACACGCACCTGGAAAAGCCGCGCAGCTCAGTGAGGATCATGTTCTTTGATTTCTCCAGCGCCTTCAACACCATCCAGCCGTCACTGCTAGCGGAGAAGCTCTCTGCGATGCAGCTGGAGCACGGCTTGGTGGCCTGGATCAAGGACTACCTCACTGAGAGGCCACAGTACGTCAGACTAAAGGACAGTCAGTCTGACGTACTGGTGAGCAACACCGGCGCCCCCCAGGGAACTGTGCTGTCACCCTTCCTCTTCACCCTCTACACCTCAGACTTCTGCCGCAACTCCAGCGGGTGCCACCTGCAGAAGTTCTCAGACGACTCCTCCATCGTAAGCTACATCACCGACGATGATGAGGAGGAGTACAGAGCCCTGGTGGAGAGCTTCGTGGGGTGGAGCGACAGCAACCACCTCCAACTCAACACCAGTAAGACCAAGGAGCTGGTGGTGGACTTCCGGAGGGGCAAGAAGAGGCCCCCCCCGATTCCCATCTCCATCCGAGGGGTGGATGTGGAGATGGTGGACTCATACAAGTTCCTTGGGGTACACCTGAACAATAAACTGGACTGGTCGGACAACACAGAGGCCCTCTACAGGAAGGGACAGAGCAGGCTGTTCTTCCTGAGGAGACTCAGGTCCTTCAATGTGTGCAACAAACTGCTGCAGTCTTTTTACCAGTCTGTTGTGGCCAGCATCCTCTTCTATGCTGTGGCATGCTGGGGAGGCTACATCAACTCAAGGGACACCAACAAGCTCAACAAGCTGGTGAGGAAGGCTAGCTCCGTGGTGGGAGTCGAGCTACCTAGACTTGAGGTGAAGGTAGAGAGGGGGATGATAAGGAAGCTGGATGCCATCATGGAGAACCCCTACCACCCCCTCTACGACGAGCTAGTCAAGATGAGAAGCTCGTTCAGCCACAGACTCATCCCCCCCCGACACTCAACTAACCGCCTCGGACAGTCCTTCATACCAGCGGCCATCAGGCTCCACAACAGTGGGCAGCGACTAGCAGCCTCCAGGCCCCACAACAGGGGGCAGCGACAGCGACTGCTACCAGACATTGACCTGGGACTTATAGGAACCCAAGGGGGACAAAGTAGACTACCCTGGTACTTTGATTAATGTATACTCAGTAGATAGTAAATTATTATAACACTACCTCTTGCATACTGCACCTCATGTGACACTGTGAATAATGTGAATATTCCTCAGCTAGTCAGATAGTAAATTATATTGACCATATTGATCAAATTGTTTACACTGCCTGTGTTGTCTTTTACTACCTGTATACTGTGTTGTTTTACTACCTGTACCCCTCCCCCCCATGCTGCTATGATGCCTGAATTTCCCCAAGGGGATCAATAAAGGAATATCTTATCTCTCTTATCTTATCTTATTTGAGGCACAGGGGCGGCGCAAAGAGGGTCGTGTCCTCCCGGTCTTAATCACGGGACGTTCAACACTCCAGTCATCACTCCGAGACAGCCGGAGACAGGGGGTGGCGCAGAGAGGGTCGCATCCAGGGTGCGATCCACGGGGTGAGCTCGGTCCGCTATAGCTCCCCTAGATCAGACATCAGCTCCCTTGGGGGTCTCTAAAGCTCCCCTGGGGGTCTCTAAATTACTGAAAATAAATGCTACTTTTGCCATGCATTTCTCATTTTTCTGTAATTTTCTGTATCATCATCGTGTATAATAATAAACGTATGCTATTTTGGATGTATGATTAATGATTTGCGCACTAATTCACACGTAATATGGCAACATGCATGCTATTCTTGCAATTACCATTCGGAGCGCGGAGGCGCTGCAGCCTGCTGCGACTATTATTAGTATTACAACTCCCGGTGACCGTGCCGGCGCCTGCGGTCGGACTCGTATCAGAACACAGGATAGGATTAGATACTGTAGACAGTGTTGGATGATGATCTATCATCTAATTAAATGGATACTTTTTTTTTTATCATGGAATGTGCTGTGGAAGCCCAGACCGTCCACACGGCCGGACCTCAACAAGCGAGTTGTCTAGTATTATGTGTTCTGTAGAACTGATACTGATTGAATATGTGACAGGATTCAAGAGGTTTATTTGTCACATACATACATACACAAGGTCTACAGGCTACAGGCTACATTAACGTCTGCGATCACAGTATCCTCCAACAGTCTGACTCCTCCCTGAGAGGCGCGCCACGCGCCCCCCCCCCCCCCCCCCCCCCCCCCCCCCCGGCGCAAAAAATATTATTTGGCTCACCCAAAGGTGGTTCGCACACTGCTCCCGGTCATCATCACGGGACGTCCAACACTCCGGTCATCACTACGAGACAGCCGGAGACAGGGAGACAGGTGGGCACGCAGAGAGGGTCGCATCCTCCCGGTATTCATCATGGGACGTCCAACACTCCGGTCATCACTCCGGGACAGCCACTCACAGGGAGACAGGGAGATGGGACAGGCGTTAGACAGCTCGCATGATTGTGATGGGCGGACATAGCAATAGATACAAGTGGTAGGCATATATGTGAATAGAATAGATATATGAAGTAAGCATATTATGTGAATAGAATAGAAGTACTTAACCCAGCAATGAAACCACGTTGACAGACCACGGACAGAAGATGGTAAGAAGCTGCTCCATGGCCTCGGTGCACGTAGAACAGCCACTGCAATCTTGGCCAAGACCCCGAGACATCCACCACCATGGTCAGCACTACGACGAGACAAGTACTCAGAGAGATGGGAGGGGGGGTTGGGACAGGGGTTAGAGAGTTCCCATGTTCATAGTGGGTGGAGATGGAGCAATAAATACATGTAGTGAGCATATGCATACATGGTGACAGTAGAATCATAGTATATAAGAAAATTGTGAAATAGAGTAATAGATAGAACTACTGCAAGCGTATGGATACAGGATGAGATACAAGACAATATCTCAGGGCCGTATGCCCCGTGGGGGCAGGAGAAGTCACTCAGAAGGTTCAGCACTGCAGGCCAGACAGAAGACGGTATGAAGCTGCTCCATGTTCCAGTTGCAGAAAAGCAGACATGGGAGCAAATAGACATCCTAACTAAACTAGACAGATTAATCTAAGGGTCAGTCCCCGACGAGGTGAGATCAGGGTAGGTTGAAGGAGAGAGAGAAAAGATGGGTCTAAAGCAGGGATTTAAAAGCTTCGACAGAGCAGGCGCCCGTGACGACGGCAGGTAATTTGTTCCACAGGTAGGGAGCGCGGTAGACAAAGGCTCTGTGGCCGGCGGATTTCTTTTTAACCCTAGGAATCGATAGAAGCCCCGCATTTTGTGAGCGCAGAGCACGAGCGGGCGAGTATCGGGAGATGAGATCGGATAGATAGAGCGGTGCAAGCCCATTTAAAATTTTGTAGGTGAGGATCAGCACTTTAAAGTCAGATCTGGCTTGAATAGGAAGCCAGTGTAGGGCGGACAAAACTGGTGTGATGTGATAACATTTTCTAGTTTTAGTTAGTATCCGTGGAGCCACATTTTGCACGAGTTGAAGATTTTTGATCCTTGAATTAGGTAGGCCTGAAAAAAGTGCATTACAGTAGTCTAGACGTGATGAGACAAAAGCATGAATAAATAATATATATGCTTTTATAAAATAAAAACGACTCATAGGCTATGAATGGCATGCACACACTCCCAACACACACACTAGCTGATTAGTACTGATAAGATACACCTGCGCATAATTAGTTGACACACATCTCACGTGCACACGCATAGTCCCACACAGTACATTAACACTAGGATAGAGAGGATCAAGTTGAGCGGAGTAAGGAGTTGGAGTTGTGGTGTAGAGAGAGATTGAGATTCAGAGTTGCGACGGTGAGAGGTAGTGGAAGGTGATGAGAAAGCGAGATAGGTGTTCTTTGTGTACTGGACCCTGGACTGGCTGAGATTCCCCCTTGTGTACTGACCCTGGACTGGACAACTACCCTGAATTGTGAACAATCCCTTTTTCTGTCGGCGAGCCTGCTTTGTGTTTATTGACCCCCGAACCGGATCACAACCATTCTATTGCTTTTTCCCTCTGGATTCTACCTTACATTCAATAAATACGTGTATTTATTGATATAGCTCTTGTGTGGACATTCACATTTGTTTGTATTTGAACCGTGGCAAGCCTGTATCCTATCAGGTTTGTCTTGTCACACTACACTGTAAGTAATGTGACTAGTGTTTACTTAAAAAAATTAAGGCAACAAAGGGACACGTCATATAATTGAATAGATTTTAATCACATACATTTTATTAAAATGTATTGAATAAGTGAACTAAATTTAAACCAAAAACTTAAGTCCATGTTAATAATAATAACAGTTAAAATGTGTTAGCCCAACATTTTAAGTAAATTTAAATCAATTTCCCTTGTGAAATTGAGTTGTACTTGCAAAAAAGAATTGGGCTATATTAACTCATGTCAGGTGCTTAAAATGAAATGGACAACAGTCTCACAACATTGTAAATGCCCCAACACTTGACCTTGCCTCACCCCGCAAGGTAAAGTGTACACAAGGTGCACATTATAAACAAACTGTCCTGTGCCAATATTCAAAACCATGAAGCCTCTCCGCTCAAATAAGTATGGCTATTTGGACAAATCTGAGATGAAACAACTACTTACAGTAACCGGATCACTGAAACTCACATTTAACCAAAACTTGAAGGAAACAATGTTATTTTTGACAGTGACTTTTCCATTTCACTCTGCAAGGGTCACTTTTCTTACCAGTATCTTATTCTTGAGGTTGGTCACTTTTGGAGACAGCCTTGTACAATCCAGCTCCAGGAAGAGTTTCTGGAAGACTTCAAATGTGTACCTGAGATCAAAGAGAGGAAGAAAACCAAAGAAAATGGCATGAATAATACAGGTTCACTCAAGGTAGGTTAGAAAAATGTAAAGGCCTTTAATTATGTGTACCTTAGTTCCTTGGGATAGGCAAGATTCACTGCATATGCCAACCCAACTAGCATGGAGCAAGCCCATGGGAAATTACCCAGAGCAGCCAGAACTTTCACGCCCTCTATGACGATACCGATGTCGTCGGGACCCTCTGATGTTTCCTTCTTGATCGTGTAGATTTGTGTTGTTTGTACAGCAAGGTCCTGCGACACACCATCTCCATCAGCATCCTGAAAGGGCAAGAAACTTTAGACTGTACAGCCACAGGAGAAGGTCCTATAATTGAACATCCCCCAAATTCCTTCCTTCCAACCTTAGGACAAGAAAACCAATGGCCGTATTCTCAAAACATCCTCAGGCTTAAAGTTGCCCCCAACCCTTTTCTCTCTTTTAACATGTGCTTCAACTTACATCATACTCCTTTAAGAGCTGATCTGTAGATTCCCCAAGGTACATCACCAAGCCCCGAATGGCAACATCTCTGGTGATGTTGATGCTCGGAGCCTGAAATGACACAAATAATCATTATTCTTCAGTATATTGCAGTGTGGAGGATGTGAGCAACTGCATCAACTGTGGGCCTATGGACGCCTTTACCTACTTCCGTACTGTTCATTGACTAGTTCAGCTTTTAACACCATAACCTCCCATACTAGTCACCAAACTCGGGGACATTCACATATTTTCAGAGTACATAATTATGAAATGAGTTTGTGTTTTGTCGCCTCACGCACACACGTGTGTTGTGTGTAATTACCTTCCATGGTCCAGTAATTATTATTAGAACTCCGAGCACCAAAACTTTGCAATTGGTTATGAATCCAAACCAGTGGAGTTCTCAATAAGCTGGTCAAATAAGAGTCCATCTCAAAATAAACAGAAATTAACCAAATACAATTTGAAAACTATTTCCCAACCAGGTGCCCCACATTAACCAGCCGCCAACTGTGTATTATTTTGACTATTTCATACTCTTTGTTGTAGAGAGAATGACAAGCGAACAATACCTGCTGTATATTTCATATAAGCAATGATATTCCAGCAGTTTGACCACAACATCCCTGAGAATATTAGCAAACAGAAAAGTCATTGAAGAGTACCTCAAGTAGGATAGCCTTCAACCTCATCCCCACGGCGCCACCCTTGGACTGGAAGAGGGCCAACAGCTTGGGAGTGTATTCATCCAGCTTGGACATGAACTGTGATTCAAGGTGCACCATTGTGATTCTTTGAAACTCATCCTGGAGCTGAAAGACAAAAAGGAACATTGAAGCCTCAAATGGTACAAGTACATTTCTAAAACTGTATAACCATGAGATAAATAAAAACACAAAATCCATCCTCCTCACCATCACTGGCCTCTGGTAGGCCTACATCAGAATGGTCAACAGTCTGATTATGGTGACTCGCAAACACGTCTTGCTTAAAATCACTCAAAGAATAGCCTATATGGCTTCTGTTTTTGTGTTTGAGAAATGTATTGTATATATTTGTGCAAAAGTCACAACCTTTAAATACACAAAACGTGCCTCTTCAGATGCCTTCCAATATGCTGAAAGTAGTCCTTCACTGTAGGACAATGGCGACTGCAAACTAAAAACTTAAAATTAATAATTCCTGGCCTTGAACTTTCTCCTGCTGCATGGTATGTGGATAAATGTGTGCGAAGGGCACCCTGTGTTTTGAATGTGCAAGGACAACCGTCATGTAGACATGGCTGGGGTTGTGCACTACCGAATGTTGCGTGTTGTAGTCTGTAATGCTTCAGTAGATTCCTCCTTGTAGTAGACAATGATTTGCAGATCTTACAGTTCCACCTCATAGTCCAAGCCTAAGATAAGGAAAAAAAGTAATTAATTTACATACCATGTAAAAAACCATAGTAAATGGAAGATTGTGCCACTTCACAGAAGATTGTGCGATTTCACAGACGCTGTGGTGTCATTCATAACAACACTGGCTGATAGTATCGTCCCCACAAAGAAGGCGAGGGTGTTCCCAAACCAGAAACCATGGGTGGACAGTACTATCAGAGCAGCCCTGAACTCTCGCACCACTGCTTATAACCGGTGCAGAGAGTCAGGAAACATGGAAGAGTACAAGACAACAGTCTACACTCTGCGCAAGGCTGTCAAACTTGCTAAGAGGACGTATGCCGACAAGATGGAGGCACAAATGGCACAGAATGACACAAGAGGCTTATGGCAGGGACTGAGGGCTATAACTGACTACAAAGTCAGCGCCCCCTCAATGGGGAGCGACGACGCCTCCCTTGCGGACCAGCTCAACACCTTCTACGCGCGGTTTGGTGCAAACAGTGGCACTGCTAGCCCAACGGCTAGTGACGTCACTGGTGCGCCGGCTGTTGTGGAGGGGGGAGGCATCCGCGGGGGGGCGGGGACGCTCTCTCATTGACGGTACACAGTGTGAGAAGAGCATTTATGCAGGTGAACACCAGGAAGGCTGCTGGCCCAGATGGTATAACAGGATGCATAATTAAGTCCTGTGCCAACCAGCTTGCCCCGGTGTTCACCGCCATATTTAATCAATCCCTGGCGGAGTCAGTGGCCCCTGCCTGCTTCAAGATGTCTACCATCATCCCTGTACCGAAGAAACCCTCCCCAACATGTCCAAATGACTACAGACCGGTGGCACTCACCTCTGTGGTCATGAAATGTTTTGAGAGGCTGGTCAAGGACCACATTTGTGCCTCCCTCCCCAGTGATATGGACCCTATGCAATTTGCATACAGGACAAACAGGTCCACTGACGACGCGGTCTCCCAGGTACTGCACAGCACCCTCTCCCACCTTGACCGTCAGAAGGGGGGCTATGTGAGACTGTTGTTCATTGACTACAGCTCAGCGTTCAACACCATAGTCCTCACCAGACTGGTGGACAAGCTGATCGAGCTGGGTCAGAGCTCCGCCCTGAGCGCCTGGGTACTGGACTTTCTGAGTGAAAGACCCCAGGCGGTCAGGGTGGGGGGTCAGACCTCCAACACCATCACCCTGAGCATCGGGTCCCCCCGGGGCTGTGTTCTAAGCCCCCTGCTGTACTCACTCTACACACACGATTGTGTGGCCAAGTTCAGCTCCAACTCCATAGTGAAGTTCGCAGACGACACAGTGGTGGTGGGGCTGATCTCGGGCAACGACGAGAAGGCCTACCGGGAGGAGGTTGAGGTACTGGAACGCTGGTGCCAGGACAACAGCCTGCTCCTGAACATTGGTAAAACCAAGGAGCTGATCGTGGATTATAGGAGAGGACAGCAGGAGACACACACACCACTGATGATTAACGGGGCTACCGTGGACAGGGTGAGCAGCTTTAAGTACCTGGGGGTCCACATCTCAGAGGATCTGACATGGTCAACACACATAGACACAGTAGTAAAGAAGGCGAAACAGCGCCTCTACCACCTGAGACAGTTAAGGAAGTTCAGAGTATCGGGGAAGATACTCCAGTCCTTCTACTCAGGAGCTGTAGAGAGCATCTTGACCGGAAACATCACTGCCTGGTATGGAAACAGCACGGCACAGGACAAGAAGGCCCTACAGAGAGTGGTGCGCTCAGCCGAGCGTACCACGGGTATTGCACTACCTCCCCTGCAGGTTCTATACAACAAGAGGTGCAAATCCAGAGCCTGCAGGATAATGAAAGACCCTCACCACCCCAATAACAGCCTGTTCCAGCTGCTGAGGTCAGGCAGACGCCTGCGAACCCCAGCTACTAGGACAGAGCGGCTTAGGCTCAGCTTCTTCCCCCAGGCCATCAGAGCCCTGAACAATGAACATTGAGTGCCACAGAACACTGAACTATCCACACATAAGCACACATGAACACACACACGACACGTACGCTGTGCACGCTCACACACTAGCAGCCACTTAACACTTTAACATGAGCGGGCACACACTCATGCCGCACACACGCACACTTATGGCCAAAAGGAAAGGCCACTTTAAATTAGAATAACAGGAACAGTGTATTGCACTACCAAAGCTACCTAGCATGTCCTATATGCTCTGTAAATAACTATGTACAGATACCGAGATGTCACACCATGTTACCTGTTACCTGTTTATTGCACAATGTTTTTTTTTTTATTGGATTCTATTATATGTTCTACCACTGTATTGCACATCGTTGCGGGCAAGACCACCCGCATTTCATTGTATACTTGTATGCCGTGACAATTAAAACTCGACTTCTACAAGAAATATTTGCATGTTCACAAAAAGAAAATAGGGAAATTACACCGTGTTGTGGCTGATAACGTTACAGCTTAGCTAGCACGATAGCTAGTTAGCAAGAACTGGTTGGCTAATATAGGCTAGCTAGCTAGCATGTGAGCCGACAGCATGGTGCCTGGCTGTTGCCACGTTTTAATCTTAACAGGTGGGTTACCGTGTCGGGCCCGTGCACTGAACACACACACAAGTCGCTGCACTTTGCGAGCGTCTAGAGGCTCTGGTTGCATTTTTCGCCCAACATATAAATACTGTTCGAAAGATAATTTTTTTGCCTTTCTAATGCAACCTCACTCTACCGATTCTGTGCCTCAGTTCTCGAGTTACATGACGATGTCAGGCGAGCGTCTTTTTAGCAAGAACTGGTTGGCTAGTATAGGCTAGCTATAGCAAGCATGCAAGCCACATACGCATTAGCGAACCAAGATAAGATAGTGAAGGGGCAGTCGGAATTGCATGCACTCTCCTACAACAGTCGAAAAAAAAAATTCTCCTGAAATGTAAAACTTAATAGGCTACTTTTAGCAGCATGTTACATGAATAAAAACATAGTGGTACTGCATTCACTTGAGAACAGGCAACAGATTAAATGTACTCGTAATTATTACTCACCTGGGTCCGTGTGCATGTACCAGTGCCACACTCGCTGTCTTTGGATATAATGGCAATAGCATGATCCTTGCATGTGATTGGCCGCATCATCCATGTGGTGTCAAAATAAAGTCCCATTAGTTGGGCGAAAGTGCCAGGTGATTAAAACCAAAGACCTCCTAATGAGTCAAATCTATCAATTTTCTGCATCTCTGACATTGCTGATAAAATAGAATTAAATTCGACTCAATGTATCACAGCTAATTTGATTCAACTAAAATTGTGTAAAATGCAATTAATAAATTGTTCAAATTCGTTGAATTCAGCCCAATTTTATTGCATACGGCACATAGTCTTTTTTATTATGTATAAGTTACTAATAATTATTTAATAAATATTAATTAACCCCAATCCCAGTTTTTTTAGTGTATATATACCCCAACACCAGAATAAATGGTGCATTTATATAGTGCTTTTCTTCTTCTTCTTCTTCTTCTTCTTCTTCTTCTTCTTCTTCTTCTTCTTCTTCTTCTTCTTCTTCTTCTTCTTCTTCTTCTTCTTCTTCTTCTTCTTCTTCTTCTTCTTCTTCTTCTTCTTCTTCTTCTTCTTCTTCTTCTTCTTCTTCTTCTTCTTCTTCTTCTTCTTCTTCTTATTGAGGTTTAACGGCGGCCGACCACTTGTTAGGGTATGTGCCGCCATCTACTGGTATCCTTTAGCTCCTACAAAATCCAATTCCCCTCACCTTCATGGAGTGCAACTAATGCTGCTACTTCCCAATTGAGCCCCCCTCTGCGAGACACTCCTTGCCCCCTGCTGCCTGACTCTGTACTCCTTGGTCACCCGCTGCCCCCTTATTCAATTCCCTAACCACCTCCTCCAATGTCAGACCTTCCATACCCAAATGTTGAACCGCTATCCTAACAATCATTTTCGTTCTATCTGTTCTACCCTCAATCTTTGCCGCAGTAGAGAGTTGAGAGAGTCAACAGCTTTAAGTACCTCGGAGCCTACATATCCGAGGACTTGACATGGACCACACACATTGACAGTGTTGTGAAGAAGGCACGACAACGCCTCTACTTCCTCAGGCGCCTAAGGAAGTTCCAAGTCAGTCAGAAGATCCTTAAGAACTTCTACTCATGTACAATAGAGAGCATCCTGACTGGCAACATCACCTCCTGGTTTGGGAATAGCACTGCACAAGACCGAAGCAGACTACAAAGAGTGACACGTTCAGCCGAACGCACAATTGGAGGGGGGCTCCCCACCCTCCAGAACATTTACAACAAGCGGTGCAGGGGCAAGGCTAAGAGAATCATTAAAGACTCCAGTCACCCGAACAACTGCCTCTTTGAACTGCTGCGGTCAGGCAAGCGATACCGGAGTCTCAAGGCGAGCACAGAAAGACTCAGAAGAAGCTTCTATCCCCAGGCCATCAGGCTGCTCAACATACAATGGACACTACACAACAACAACCATCAAACGCACATAGCACACACATCCACACGCACACACTCACTTTAAACAAACACACTGTAGCACCCACTCCACACACTTTATAGCACACACTCACTTTAAACAAACACACTGTAGCACCCACTCCCCACACTTTATATTTATTGATGAAGGATTGCACTACAACTCGTACACCTTACTGTAAATTGTACCTAAATTGTACCTCATCCCATTTCTGCTTTGCACTATATAGTATTGTACATTAGTACACTGCATAGTATTGTATATTATATGGTAACTCAGTTACGTCTATTCTGCATCGGACATTGTACATATGTCCATACTGAACACTGTGACCTCATTTTCTACTTCTAATTTACAAACTATACTATGTTATTTGATACTATCTTGTCTAGCACAGTCTCTGGAGCGTAACAGTAAGAAGCATTTTGTATGAAAGTATTCTGTACTTCTGTATGACAACTATTAAAGAAACTTGAACTTGAAACTTGTATTAATTACCCCTGCCACGAAGTCCACAATACTCAATTTCTCCTCCCACACCCTCTCTCTATCCTCCTGCCCTACCCTTTCTGCCAACTGCCCTTCTACAAACCCCTGCACCCTAACTTGACTTCCTTGTCCTACCCTCCTAGCCGCCTCTGCATACGATAACTTACCCTCCCTTCTAACACTCTGAACCACTACCTCCCTCTTCATCACCTCACACCCCCTAAACGCTACACTATGCTCCCCTCCACAACTACAACACCTCAGCTTCACTCCCTCCCACACTTCCCATAGTCATGCTCCCCGCCACACCTAGCACACCTCTGTCCCTTCCTACATGAAACTGCTATATGACCAAATTCCTGGCACCTGTAACATCTCAGAGGACTCTGAACAAATTCCCTAACCCTATACACCCCACTCCCTACATTTACATTTACATTTACATTTAGTCATTTAGCTGACGCTTTTATCCAAAGCGACTTACAAGTTCTGTGCGACAAGACAGCAAGAAGGGTATAACTCTATCAGCTGAGTAACAATGTTCATCAAAGTGTTGCGTGTTACAGTGTAGGTTAGTTTATTAGGACAAGTGCATGACATTAAGGTTAGTCGGGGTTAGATTTTTTTATTTTTATTTTTTTATCATTTCAGATAATGGTTGAAGAAGTGAGTCTTTAGTCGACGGCGAAAGATTGGACGGGATTCGGCTGTCCTAACTGGGATGGGTAGTTCATTCCACCATTGTGGGGCAAGGACTGAGAATAGGCGGCTTCTCTTTGATGACCCTCCGGGAGCTTGGATAGGAGTAGATCTGAGGCGGCCAGAAGATGCAGAGCGTAGGGGTCTTGAGGGTGTGTAGTTAGAGACCATTGACCGGAGGTAGGCGGGAGCGGTTCCCTTTGCCGCACGGTATGCTAGGTCGAGGGCCTTGAAGCGGATACGTGCAGCAATGGGGAGCCAGTGCAGGTCCCTAAGAAGTGGGGTGACATGGGCCGACTTCGGTAGGTTTGAGATCAGGCGGGCCGCTGCATTTTGAATGAGTTGAAGAGGCTTGGTGGCAGTGGCCGGGAGGCCAGCTAGCAGTGCGTTGCAGTAGTCGAGGCGGGAGATGACTGTTGATTGGACGAGGAGTTGGGTGGCTTCTTTTGTCAGGAAGGGGCGTATCCTTCTGACGTTGCTCAGGAGGAATCTGCAGGTTCTGGTTGTCGCTGCGATGTGAGCAGAGAAGTTCAACTGGTCGTCGAGGACAACACCAAGGTTCTTGGCGGTCGGCGACGCGGTCACAGCTGCATTCTCGACTGTGATGGAGAGGTCGGTCAGGGGGGAGGATTTGGCCGGCAGGTGGAGCAATTCTGTTTAGCTTAGGTTCAGTTTGAGGTGGTTGGTCGTCATCCAGGCGGAGATGTCGGACAGACAGGCCGAGATCCGCTCAGAGACGTGGATATCTGAGGGAGGGAAGGAGAGGAAGAGTTGAGTATCATCGGCATAACAATGATATGAGAAGCCATGAGACGTGATAATGTTACCCAGTGATTTAGTGTAGAGGGAGAAGAGAAGGGGTCCTAGGACCGAGCCCTGGGGGACACCCGTCCGGAGGGGGCGGGTGGCCGACAGAGTCCCTCTCCATGACACTTGGTAGGAGCGGTCATTGAGGTATGATGTCAGCCATGTCAGCGCAGATCCAGCCACTCCCATTCCTGCGAGGGCCGCGAGGAGGATCTGATGGTTGACTGTGTCGAAGGCTGCAGATAGATCTAGGAGAATCAGGACAGAGGAGAGGCCTTTCGCTTTTGCTAAGTGAAGTGCCTCTGTGACCGCAATGAGGGCCGTTTCTGTGGAGTGGCCAGTCCGGAAGCCAGACTGATTGGGGTCTAGGAGGTCATTCTGTAAGAGATAAGCAGTAAGTTGGTTGGATACAGCACGTTCAAGTGTTTTAGAAAGGAAGGAGAGAAGAGAGACAGGGCGATAGTTGGCTATGACGGTGGGGTTCAGGGTTGGTTTTTTTATGAGGGGCGTGACTCTGGCTTGTTTTAGGGAGGTGGGGACCACCCCCGAGTTGAGTGAGGAGTTGATGGTTGCAGTTAGGAATGGGAGGATGTCCGGTGCTATGGTCTGGAGGAGTGGGGAGGGTAGCTGGTCCAGCTGGCATGTAGTCGGACGGTTCGACGTTACCAGTGTCAGGGTCTCGGCTTCTGTAATGGGAGAGAAAGATGACAGAGTGAAGGATGAGGTTCTCGATTCAGCGTTTGGAATGGGTGGGGGTTGGGAGAAGGAGCTGCGGATGTTCTCCACTTTTTCCTCAAAGAAGATCGCAAAGTCTTCGGCAGAAAAAGATGAGGGAGGAGGAGGTGGGGGGGGGAGTGAGGAGGGAGGACATGGTAGCATGCAGTTTGCGAAGATTCTTGGCAGAGGCCTCGATCCTATGGTGAAAGAAAGAAGCTTTGGCATTAGTAATGGTTTTGGAGAATGTTAACAAGAGGTTGTGATATGTGTCGATGTCAGCAGTGAGGCGTGACTTTCTATACTTCCTCTCAGCCGCTCTCAGGACCTGTCTTTGTTCTCTCACTGCATCCGTCAGCCATGGACTGGGTGGGGAACGGCGGGCAGGTCACATACACCTCACTTGGAACAACCTCACCTTCAAACTTAATCACAACCGTCTCCGTCACTACCCTATCTGCCCCCCTCTTCTTCCTTTCTGCACCATTAACTTTCCCATTACGCACATCTCTCCCTAACTCTTCCACCAGCTGCTCTACGCTAACATCCACCGAAACCCCAGCTATCACCCCCTTACATCCCCCCTCCCTCTTCTCCCCTACTCTCACCACCTTACTTATACCCACCCCTCCAATGCTCCTCATCTTCCTAGCCCTCTCCACCTGATCCATACTAACACACCCTACGGCCAGATTCCCATCCTCCAAAACTCTCGCATACTTTACCTCCCCTAATTGCTTACCTATGAGTTTGGGCAACTCGAAGAACCCTAATTTCCGCACTCCCCCCTCCCCCTCAAACCTAACCACTATATGAATCACTTCTGCAACAACATTTCCTCCACCCTCGCCTTCTGACCCACTCGAGCTATCTCCCCTACCCTTCTTCCTCTTTATCCCCTTCTCACTGTCCCTGCTCCTCTTCTCCACCTTACTCCACCCTTCTCCCCCGTCCTCACCCCCCTCCATACTTTCACCATCTGACTCCCTTCCCCTGTCACTACCATCCCCGTCCCTACCGACACCTCCCTCGCTCTCACTACCCGCCCCAGCTCCCAACGGCGAAATCAGTTCATCATGGATCAGCAAGGCGGCCACATCCATCTCCTCGTAACCGATAAAGCCGTCTAACTTGACCCGGCACTTTTTACCGTCGATCCAGGAAACAACCCCCTGATACCTCGCGCCTTCCCCCGAAATGTCAGCAAGACAACGGGACCCCACCCTCCACTCCGGTGCCGCCTCCACTTCTCCGCATAACTTTCTGTCATAAACTTCCAAACTCCGCGCCAGCATCCTCTCGTCTATGCTCTCGTCCATCCGCAGACACACTTCCTCCCAATTATCAGACCCTCCCCCGCCATGCTTCGACTCCGCTTTCTCTCTCCCTCTCTCTCTCCGAGCGACCAGGTCCAACCCTCCTCCGTGCCTTCCTCCTCTCACCGACGCCATTACACTTCCGTCCCCGCCTACTGCGCTACTACCCGCATTACCGTCCAGGAAGACAAATTTCGAAATCACGCGCGACGCCTATAGTGCTTTTCTTTTTACCCTCACCCACACATACAAAAGGGGGTGCACTCTGGGTGCTGGAGTCCGTGGGTTTGATTGACTTGGCTTGGCCATGGGGAGGGGTGACCTCTTGGAACACGCTTCTCTTCATTAAATAAATGGTGAGTGGTGCGCTTGGGGTGTCGCTTTTCTTCTGCAGTGAGGGCCTGGTCGGTTAAGGTGGGGTATTCCTTTACCTATATGCATACTGTATATTATGTGTCCAGCTTTTGTTCTGTATCAATTATATCTCCTGTAAGTGCTGACGGCCTCCTGTTATTTTTCTCTTCATTCTCTTTTTTTTATCCCCATGGGGTGCGCAGGAGTTCTACTGCTGGGGGAACAGCTTGGAACCTAGTATAGTATCAGCTGACAAACACGGTAACAGGAATGGATTTGGGCCCATTTGGAATGTTTAAAACATCGGTAAACAAACGTAGTGCTGAAAATATACACGTTGACTGTTGTTTTGACAGGGTTAGGGTCTTTACTCTTGGCTACATTTTTTTTAACCTACTTTTTCTCCCCCTTTTTCTGTGATTTTTTCTCCCATCCCAATTTCCTCTCGTGCCAATTCTCCCTCCCCTGTCCTGAGCGTTGCTCGCATGTTTACATTTACATTTAGTCATTTAGCTGACGCTTTTATCCAAAGCGACTTACAAGTTCTGTACGACAAGCCATCAGGAAGGGCACAACTCTATCAGCTGAGCAACAATGTTCATCAAAGTGTTGAGTGCTACAGTGTAGGTTAGTTTATTAGGACAAGTGCATGACAGTACGGTTAGTTAGGGTTAGATTTTTTTATTGTTTTTTTTTTTTTTTTTTTTTATTCAGATAATGGTTGAAGAAGTGCGTCTTTAGTCGACGGCGAAAGATTTGACGTGATTCGGCTGTCCTAACTGGGGTGGGTAGTTCATTCCACCATTGTGGGGCAAGGACTGAGAATAGGCGACTTCTCTTTGATGACCCTCCCGGAGCTTGGATAGGAGTAGGTCTGAGGCGGCCAGAAGATGCAGAGCGTAGGGGTCTTGAGGGTGTGTAGTTAGAGACCATTGACCGGAGGTAGGCGGGAGCGGTTCCCTTTGCCAAACGGTATGCTAGGTCGAGGGCCTTGAAGCGGATTTGTGCAGCAATGGGGAGCCAGTGCAGGTCCCTAAGAAGTGGGGTGACATGGGCCGACTTCGGTAGGTTTGAGATCAGGCGGGCCGCTGCGTTCTGAATGAGTTGAAGAGGCTTAGTGGCAGTGGCCGGGAGGCCAGCGAGCAGTGCATTGCAGTAGTCGAGGCGGGAGATGACTGTTGATTGGACGAGGAGTTGGGTGGCTTCTTTTGTCAGGAAGGGGCGTATCCTTCTGACGTTGCTCAGGAGGAATCGGCAGGTTCTGGTCGTCGCTGCGATGTGAGCAGAGAAGTTCAACTGGTCGTCGAGGACAACACCAAGGTTCTTGGCGGTCGGGGACGCAGTCACAGCTGTATTCTCGACTGTGATTGAAAGGTCGGTTAGGGGGGAGGATTTGGCCGGCAGGTGGAGCAATTCTGTTTTGCTTAGGTTCAGTTTGAGGTGGTTGGACGTCATCCAGGCTGAGATGTCGGACAGACAGGCCGAGATCCGCTCAGAGACGTGGATATCTGAGGGAGGGAAGGAGAGGAAGAGTTGAGTATCGTCGGCATAACAATGGTAGGAGAAGCCATGAGACGTGATAATGTTACCCAGTGATTTAGTGTAGAGGGAGAAGAGAAGGGGTCCTAAAACCGAGCCCTGGGGGACACCCGTCCGCAGGGGGCGGGTGGCCGACAGGGCCGACATGTGCCCCCCACTGGCCGGTCTTAGAGAGGGTAGAAGCCCATCACATGTCCCCTCCGATACATGTGGAGGCAGCCAGCCACTTCTTTTCACCTGCCAGCGCGGACTCTCATTGGCGAGGTGTAACGTGTGGGAGGCTCACACTGCCCCCGCCATCTCCTGTCTTTGCTGTGCAGGCGCCCTGACCGACCTGTAGGAGTCGCTGTTTACAACAACCAGATTACCACCCATCGACTTCCCTCCCACTGATCTGCCAATTGAGCCAGTATGACGGCCGGCCCAAGCCGGAGGCAACGCTGACAGCCAGATTCGAGACCAGTGTCTCTTGCATTGGTGACGAGTGCAATGTCCGCTGCGCCACCCAGCCGCCTACTCTTGGCTACATTTGAAAAATAAACACAACATTAATTAATACGGTCTGTATTGATCGATTTATGATGAAAACAGCAGGGTCCCCCAACAGTTCAAGAGGTTAAAACCATTCATAGCCTATGAGTCGTTTTTATTTTAGAAAAGCATATATATTTATTTATTTAGAAATCAAAAGAGCAGTGGTGCAGGAGTGGGCAGTAAGGAGGGCCCTAAACAGATGTACTAACTGAGTATAGTGGGGTAGGTATAGGTTAGTGTTTTCTGTTTGTTATGGAGTGTTAAATGTGACCGATGTGATATGTTTTATGTCAGCAGTGGGAAATATATGTGGCAACCCCAAGCCACCCCTGGGCTTGGTGATTGATGGGCGCTACGCGGCGACCCAATGGCTGGGCGCTGCCCATGTTTGGGCATCCGCTTCCGGACGCACCTGTCACTAGAGACCCATCAGGAGTGATTAGGTGATTATCGAATCACGGCGCAGTGCGCCTGTTGGGGAGGGGGGACTTAATGGAGCCGAGGAGCCTCCTCTCAGTCCCCCGTAGCAGCGCAAGGCGAGAGGCCACAGAGCGGAGACGCCGCCCGGCCGACAGATTACCGCCAGCAAGCGATCATTATTTAAATAGAAAATAAAGAGTATGATTTTGGGAACTGCAACCTGTCTGTGTGTTGTTTATTCTGCCACCCCTACACCTGGAATTGCCACATATACTTATTATTTTTACATATGTTTATGGAAATTATGAAATACTGGGCGGCTAAGTGGCGCAGTGGGCAAGGCACTCGCCACTAACGCAGGAGATGCTGGGTTCGAGCCCAACTCTCGGCGTTGGTTCCGGCTTGGCTGGTCGTTCATACTAATACAATTGGCAGTATTAGGGGGTGGGAAAGCCGGTGGGTGGGGATCGGTCGTTGTGGACAGCGACTCCTACAGGTCGGTTGGTGCGCCTGTACAGCAGAATCAGGAAGCAACGGGGGCAGCGTGAGCCTCCCGCGCGTTACTCCTCGCCGCTGAGAGATCGCGCTGTGCAGGTGAAAAGATGCGACGGCTGCCTCCTCATGTACCGGAGGGGACACGTGATGCAAGGCTTCGTCCACATTGCAGCCGACCAGTGGGAGGCATGGTCTAACAACGTTCGAGACAGGGGAGGGTAGAATTGGATAATACGAAATTGGGATGGGAGAAAAATTGAAAATGGGGAGAAAAAGTAGAAAAAAAAAGGAAATTATGAAATACTTATTTGATTGCAGGAAAATAAAATGTTTCTTTTCTAAATTAAAATGTTATATTAATACCACTTCAAACCGTATGAACACAGTAAGCTGGAATGTACACGGTCTACATGATGGAACAAAACAAAGAATTGTTCTTGATCATTTGAAAAAACTCTTGGCTGATGGTGGTGATGCTGCAAGAATTACACAAAAAAGAAGACATTTACGTTAAAAAGAGACCGGGGTCGGAGAGGCATTTGTGGCGAGGTACTGTATAGTATGTTTCTTAACGCTCATTTCTGTATGGGCATTGCTGCTCATGTGGCAAGGTTGAAACCCCCCACTCAGCCATCTGAATTAGATCCTTTTCAGGTGGCGGAATGGATAAGACTGTGGTGCATAACATTATGTGGTCACATGGTGCTGGAGAGCGGAGAGTTCGAGGTGGAGGATTGGTGCTGAGCAAGAAATGGCTGCTAGCTCCTAGTGACCACTGTGTTACAATCTCACTCCCACAGTGTGCACACTGTATATGTGGCCAGTGTCCAAGACGCTGAGGGGTATAGGGAGGTGTAGTCTGACGTCACTTTAGTTTCCCGCGCCGTCCACCCGTATAGGGATTCATCATTGGGAAAATGGATTATCGGCTATTGTAATAATTCTGCCTCATGAACATTGGCAAGCTTTCCATTTTTGCACAAAATGAGTTCCTTCTATCACTAACATTATTGTTTAAGCATTTTTGTTTGAAATAAAGTTAGTTATATGGTTTTTAATTAGTTGTTAAAAAAGAAGTACACTTACCAGTCGAACGCCTGTCGTTCAGTGCTGTCTATGCTGTGGTGACGTCAGTCAGCACCGCCAAATTGAGTGTAGTTCCTCAGTGAATGAAAATGTTAACAGAATTCGGCTATAGGGCGACAATAATGTAGTCAAGAGGCATGGTTTCTATCTTGAGCCTTAACGTTAGGTTATGACTATAACCAAGTTCTGTTAATTAGGGGTGACGCTCGGCATCACTCATGCACTCCCTCGCGTACGTGCACGCGCACTGAATAAATTCCACAAATGTACCTTTAATACCAGTATTCATCTGACCACACCCCTCGTTAGCTTACCTTCATAAGCAGGTGTGTGGTCACCTGCTCTCCTCCTTCCCAAGCTTTCACCACAAGGTGAGGTCAAGGGCTGCAGCGGCGTCGGATGCCGAGCGTCACCCCTAATTAACAGAACTTGGTTATAGTCATAACCTAACGTTCTGTATCATTAGGGGATCCGCTCGGCATCACTCATGCACATAGGGAGGCCGAGCGGAGCCACCGGCCGACAAATACACCCCGCTGAAGGCCCCCCACAACCATCAGAACAGGGAGGGCCGAGCCCCCCCCGACCCCCCCTAATGGAGTGCACCCCCCCTATTAGAGGTTTCCCGGGAGGGCGACGGACCCGACCGTGTGAAGAGGCACTCAAGCAATTCAACGCACAGGGTGAGCAGCCGTGGCCTGACCCCACGACTACACACACACACAACCCGCATGCCACCCGGGAACGAACGGAGGGAACAACCTCGTTACTGCCCCCAGAAACACGGGGTCAAGGGCAAACCCAACCCCGTGGCAAGGCCGTAGCAGCGGAGCGCGAAGGAAGGCCCAGACCTACCAAAGGGACTGGACCCCCTGGAACGGGGGCCCGGAGAAGTCCATGATGCCAGCATCATGACCCCACCAGGTGGGCACTTAGTGACCCCGCCCCCCACATCGCCAGCGTATTCGAACAAAGGCCCCTCAGCCGAGCGGGCCCTGTCCCCCCAATAGTACGCCACCTGGCACACTGACCCTGCAGAACAGGCAGTCAGCATGGCCGTAAGCACACAACAAGGATAACCAACGGAAGCAGGCAGCGCACCGGGGAAAAACCAGGCAACAGGCTGTTAACCCGAGCCTGGAGACTGCGGACGAGACAGGCGCCAGAGGGGACAGCTGAACACAGCCGCCCCGGCGGAAGGGGCGCATGCTGGCGTTGTTGCATGACCAAGCCTCCATTTAAAAACCCCCACCCAGAGGGGTGGAGGCAGAGAAGGCTGACACAATTGGCAGACGTCATGAACGTGCAGGGGCACCCTCAACCGGTTAACCCGGGAGTTGACACTGCCCCAACACACCAGAGAACCAACCACCTAGGCGTTACCCTATGCGGTGGTTGGTCCCATAACCCCCCAGGAAAAAACTCCAAAACACACCTGCGGCACTGCCGCAGTAACCGTGTTCCAGTTTCCAACAGGGTTATCCCGGGCCTACGGGTCAACGAAAACATTACTTCGGACCGGGCCCGGTGATACGGGGAGCACAGGGTCCCCCGAGGAGGTCAAAGACCACTCCAACAGGCCCCTCTTCGCCACGCGTAAGAGAAGAGCGCAAGAATGGAAAACCAGCCCCAACACCCCGTACTTGGTATTCCCAGGAGGTCACCCAACCAAGTACTAACCAAGACCAACCTGCGTGGCGGCCGAGATCCGACGAGATCGGGCGTGTACAGGTTGGCACGGCCGTAAGCCATTACGACAGTGTAGAATACAATGTACCCAACAAGGGTTCCATAGCGCTTAACCCTGCGACACCCGGACCGACCTAGGATTTTTCCCCCTGAAAAAAGCCCAAGTACCAGAACAGCAGATCTGCATCCCCGGCGGACAACGGGTTTAACTGATCCGGACCAGCGTGACCAGAACCAGTCCCGTGCCCTAACCACGCCGACATGCCAACTCCAGGAGAAGGGGCAGATATGCGTGTTGATCCTAAACATAAAAAGAAGGTGCCACTCAGACGTTCGGTGCGAACCGCGCCCGGCAGTCCACCCCCAGGGCGTGAGACCCTTCTACATATGTTCAGATCCATTCCGTTATCATCCCCTGATATGAACGAGAACCCGTCGACAACCACACAGGTCGTCGGAAGAGGAAAACCCCCATCCCAATTGCTTTATAAAAACGCTGTTTTAACCCCAAGCAACCAAGGCGCGCCAGTCAGTTACCAAATGTCCAGCAGAACATCATGAGCTAGCACTATGTGTGCGTTGGGCATATCCACATCAATAATAGGCTATTTAGACCATTTTATTGAATCCCCAAGACGCAGATTGCAGAATGGGTACAATACAGTACGGCTCAAGAAAGACGTTAGTCTTGTTTCCATCAGGATCCCCCATTTCCAATTCATATAGATTCATCCAACTCTTTATAACAATAAAGAAGAAGCATCACCCATATGAACCCAACTGCACAGCTGGGAGTAAAAAACCGTTTACATGTTTTTACATCCAGTCACTCCTTTTGTCAAAGAGTAAAGACCGGACCTTCCCAGAAACCTTCCCACATGAGTCGTAGTCATGAAAAAGACATGTCAACTGTGAGTCACGTGACCAACTGACTCAAGTTTACACATAAATCGAGCGTAGCAGACCCGTAAGCCCTACGCTCTAACTCGACACCTCTTTAACTCACGGAAGGCGTCGCCATAGCAACATTGCTATGACGGGGGAAACCCTGCACACGGCTCCTGTTTGTAATAGGAGTCGGCAGGATAACCCTCCCCCCCCCCCCCCCCCCCCCCCGCCAAGACGTCCTAACGGCTCGGCCCTGACTGGCTCAGCAGAATGAGATAAAATCTCCTAAACCAATCAAGTGGGAAGGAGGGGTTTATTCGAAACCCCCTCACAAAAAACCCTTCTTTCCCTACACACAAAAACAACTGTAGCATTTTGAAACCTCCGGTAGAATGCTAATGTATAGCGTAAGCTAATACAATGCCCGCTACCCACAAAATGTGAACAGGATTTACAACAAAACAAGTCGTATGTGTGTGAATCCTACACCCGTTGACTATGTCGTACATAGCAAAAACGCTGACCGAGAGTAACGGCTAGGCCGTGGAACGTGTATGTACGAGTATTACTGCAACTAACACAACAGCGTCGTGGAACACATATACTTTGTTTAAGCAATGGAATACCACCAGTTTCTACCTGCATGTGGAGCGTCAGGCTAATAGAACCTCCTACGACTGAGTGTATGCTTGCAGACCTTGCTTAATCTCGTAACACAACATGACTCATCTTCCCAAACAGACCAGCATCGGAGAGGGTGGCCGTCAGAAGAGGGGCTCTCTTCTTCTCTGGCACACGGGCCTGCTCCAGCCAAAGATGGCGCTGGCTCAGGGTGGCCAGGGCGCACACTTTCCCAGAGGCTATGGCCAGCACCTGGGTAAGGTGCAGGACAGCTCCTGCCGCCTGGGTGATCTGATCGCATTTTACCTCGGTCAGATCCATGCTGCCCGTCATAATCCCCGATACAAATCTAGCTAGGTGGGCGATGCAGCCAGCGATTGTGTACCAGCGATAAATGACTGGTCACCCCAATATGCCAATCGCCTAGCCGATCTTCCATGGAGAACCGGCTTGCATAATGGTTCCCACACCACATCCGGACAGAGGAGAGCGGCCATCGGACTATCAAGCCGAGGCACGCCCTCCCTCATACCTTTGACCAACCCCGACTGTTGTGAAGGGCCAGATTAAACCGAATATATATATTTATTTATATATATATATTTAATTGTATTTGTATATTCTCTAATATTCCCTGATATCCCTTGTATATTCCTTGTACAATATGCATTGAATATCCATTCTAGCCTACTGAACATCCCATAATAGTCTCCATTCTACTATTGGTCGAGACCTTGGTGCCAGGCTGCCATACCCCTCAGACCCAGTTCAAACGTACCGCTCCACATGTACGAACAAGTCCTAGTTCCGCGTAGGAATCTGGCTACCGCACCACTAATGGGACTATTTGTTCATAGTGCGTATATATACTGCGCTACTAAAGTAGGACTTCCTTTTCAGTCCAGTTTCTTACCCTCCAATAGAGTCACAGACGTAAAGCCTCCCCGCGACGCCACGTGTGGGAGTAAGGCCAAGTTCGCCTACCATCGGTATTGAGACATCGTGTATATTAATATTTGAATAGTCATATTTGGCACTATATCGTCGAGTTGGACGTAGTCTATTAAGCTAATAATAGTCTGTTAATATATAGTGCTTCGTGCGGTGAGAATACTACCGTAGTCAGCACCCCATCGTTTCGGGCAGAAAACTGGCTGCTTACCCAGGGTGGTTGACCCCACGTGAAGCTGCACCCGAGGAGCCCCAGAGCCGACGAGCGAGTGGACCTGTATACCGGATTATTCTACCGACGACAGCCCGCCTTCCCAGGCACGGATTATGCTTTGTATACTTTGATTATTCCATGGATAAAGACCCCCGACACTGCCGTGTGTTGGAACCCCCCCCCCTGGAGAGGACGCAAGGTGAGGAGACGCTCTGCAAGACGAGGTCGCTTCACGTCTCTCCCCCGTGGACCGGAGAGAGCCGGCCCACAAAGAGTCCACCTGCTTTCATCTGTGGTCCAAGGATCGCCGGCGCATTGAACGGCACTACAGTGGGTTCACCTGGGATACCCTTGGCCGGATGAGGCAGCCGGATTCTACCCCCCCCCCTCCTACTCCTGTCGGCTTACAAGCGACCGGATTAACCCCCTCTAGTGTATCCAGTATATAATCATTAAAGTATCATTGCTGTTATTCCTTAAACTATTCCAGGTCGTATATGTACCACCTGCGCCTTCAGAGATTGGACATTCTCTATTGATATACCGACGAATACTCTTGCCATAAAAGTGCATACTATTTCCATTCATAAATGATTGATTTGATTAAGTGCTTGCTCTACACACCATCGCTGTGTAGAAATAAAGACCTATTTCTAATTCGTACATTTGTGTTGGATCCGTTTCATCTACGTGACAGTGTTCATCATAATATATTTATGCCGTGTACTGGGTGGCCGAATATTAAGTACAAAGGTAGTGGTAGTAAGTATCATATCTAGTAATACAGTCAGGGAATTGTACCCCTCAGTTACAATTGGTCCTTCGAGCCTGATGGTAATTAGTGTAATATTAATATAGTGTTATTAATATTGAAATGGCCTATGATGAACACTCCACGAAACGATCCTCCTAACCAACGCCCGCAGCGCGAACGACGGCTCCCTCAGTACTTAGAGGCCTACGCTGTCAGTCAACAACCTAGTCTTCTACTAACAGTAAACGCGGTAAAACTAGAAAGTAAAAGTATGTCTAACCCCAACGCCCAGACTACCCCGACCATAGAGGCCCCTACGGGCTCTAATGTAACTGACCAAGTTCACGGTGGGGACCAGTGGGAACCAGACATGACTTCACACCCCGCCAGTACTGAAGAAGTAGTCCCCGATGAGTCCCGGGAGGAATACAACGCTACCGAGAGAGAACTCGGCACGGAAGAAGACGGGGAGAGCACCGTGGAGATAGAGCTCCAAGGCTCCGCAAGGAGTACCCCGAGGGAAGGCTCCCCTATACAACCGCCTTCTCCCAGCGAGGCAGAGAGGACCCTACAGCAGGCCTTCCTCATCAGCCTGAACGCCGCTGCTGAACGCGACCGACTGCAGATCCAGCAGCGAAGCGAACACGAGCAGATACGTCTAGAAATAAGACGCATTCAGATGGAAGAGAATGTGGCCCGAGAACGAGCCGGTGCTCAACGGGACGCAGCGCGCGACAGACAGCAGTCGCAACTAATAGAACAGCTGATCAGACGGACAACACCCTCTCCCTCCGCCAGAGGCTCCAGGAACTCGTCTAGACACACCTCCAGGGCGGCATCCCCTAGCCGAGTAAACAACCCTGAACTTGACCAACAGACGAGGTCTATACCCCCCACAGACCACCTCCCCCCACCGGTCCAAGCGAGACCTAGCAACCGGGAAGGAGCAGCATATTCTGTGGAGAGGCTAAACCAGAGACTACAAGCACTAGATGACCTAACTGAAGACGAAGAGGAAGAGGAGGAGAACCACGCCCGAAGACAGCACAGTACTCTACCGGACCAGGAGGTCCGGTACAGCCCAGGCTATACTCCCGCGGAGCTGCGCTACAGACCCCCGACTCTATACACGGGTGAGCACGACGCACGACCCGCACCGAGGAACAGCACCTGGACAAGCGGGCCATGGTACACTGCCGGTACCAGCCCATACCAAGGAGCGGGAGGAGACTCGCCTAGGAGGCCTCTCCCCCAACGCTCGCCGATGTATCCACAGTCAGCGTCATACATTGGCACGCCTATGGTACCCGACTTCACCCAAGAGAACCGGGCCCAGTATACAGAACTCCGCATGTGTCTGGAGACCATGTTGGTGGATGTATTGGATGAACGCCACAAATACGCCATCCTACTGAAGCACTTAAAGGTGCCCCGCGCACATAATATAGCGCTCGCCTACGCGACTTCCACCACCCCATACACAGCAGCGCTGGTAGCATTGGACCAGAGGTATGGGCGCATATGGGATTACGTGATCCAGGAGATCCGACACATCGACCGCTTACCCCCAGCAATAGACAATCGAGCACTGGACGACCTGTCCATCAGAGTGCAGTCCCTGGTAGGGATGTTGGGAGCGCAAAGAGAGAAGGGGAGGCATGAACTTTACGCCAACTCAAATGTGGAAAGGATTCTGGAGAAGCTGCCGCCCGCTCGTCAAGAGCGCTTTAGGCGGCAGAGGGACCACAGAGACCCGAATGGCCCCGAACCGAACCTCCTCGATCTAGCAGACTTCCTGGCGGCGTGTAGCTTTATGCCAAGCAAGCAGTGCAAAAATTTACCGTAGTGGCATGCAGTAATGCGCCTTTCATTTTCCGCCGCCCAGCGCCCAGGTCGCGCGGAAATAGGCTGTCTATTGCCATTCTCTTTGACAAACTCTAACCTTAACCAGCTCCTTAACAACGCCTAAACTTAACCGTTCTAACCTTAACCAACTCCGAAACAATGCCTAACCTTAACCTTAACCTTAACCATGCCTAACCTTAACCATAGAAATTATATTGCCATTCTCTTTGACAAACTCTAACCTTAACCAGCTCCTTAACAGCGCCTAAACTTAACCGTTCTAACCTTAACCAACTCCGAAACAATGCCTAACCTTAACCTTAACCTTAACCGAAAGAATACACGTTAAAAAAAAATCACGTTAAAAAATATTTTCGATGGGATTCGAACTCGCCAGCAAACAAGCCATAGGATCCACAGCCATGTGTCCTTGCCAATTGAGCTATTGCTAGATACTGAGTAAGGGGCGGTGACTTATATATATTGAGCTCCGCGCGTGTCGGATCTCATGCGCATGCGCGGGCACCTCGCGCGAGCACGCCGGCGCACGCACGCACCTGAGCGAGCACGCCGCCGCCGGTGCACGCACGGTAGCATTTGTCTGAAAAGAAGGGCGCTTTACCGCACTAGCGTGCGGTGACGAATGCGGAAGCATTTTTGCACTGCTTGCTTGGCATTAACGTACAGGCTTCCTGGCGAGAGAAGTCAGCAGCCTACGGCTAGATACATTCGGACGGAGCACCCCTGGCTCCAGAGAAGGAACCAGACGACTAAATGATGGAAGAAGATCGGTGACTGTGATACACCAATCGGAGTCAGTACCGAGCAGCAGGAGCCACAGTACCCCCTCCAGAACGGAGAAGTGGAAGATAGTGTGCCCCTACTGTGAGAAAGAACACTGGCTAGCGCAATGTGACTCCTTCCCCAAGCTGAACGCGGAGGAAGCAGGTCAATGGATAAAGTCCAACAAGCGCTGTTTTCGCTGTGCGCGCTCACACATGGCAGCCGAATGCCGCTTAAAGAAAAGGTGCACCAAGTGCGATGGAGCCCATCTGGACATACTTCACGACAGTAACAGACGGCGCCCTTCACCCGCACCATCCAGCCGCAAAGCGAGCGTCATGTACATCGATCCCGCCAGCAGCAGTGGAGCCCGAGTACTCCTAAAAGTAGTGCGTGTGACACTAAGCTACCAGAATAAAGTCCTGGACACTTACGCCGTCCTCGATGACGGGCCTGAGAAGACCCTGCTGCTCGCCTCCGCTGCGGCCCAGCTAGGGCTGCGGGGAAGCGAAACCCACATGACAATTCGGACAATAAGACGAGATTTGAAGACGATAAAGGGCGAGAATGTCTCATTCTCTATCGCAGCAAGCGGCCAGCCTGAGCGACGGTACCAGATTACAGACGCTTTCACCAGCCAAGAAATAGGACTGTCGCGGTACACATACCCCGTCGCCAAGCTGATGGAGAAATATGCACATCTGCGCAAGTTACCGATCCCGCTCATAGACAATGCTATGCCGACCCTGTTGATAGGCTCCGACCATGCAGACCTCATTGTCCCGATAGACCGGGTTCATACCGGACCCCGAGGCTGTCCTGCAGCAGTCGAGACCAGTTTGGGATGGACTCTCCAAGGCCCGCTCGCCAAATCTCTCAACCGAAGTACAGCCACTAGATGTCTCCACTCCCGAGTCACAGAGGGAGAAACCGCACTCCTGCAACACGTAGAGCGGCTATGGACCTTGGAACAAATGCCCTTTCAGAACGGAAAGAAAGACATTCGCTCTAAAGATGACATTTACGCCATTCACCTCCTCGAGACAGGGACCAAGAGAGTCCCGGTCAACGGCGTGTTGAGATACGCCACGCCACTCGTGCGGCGAGAAGGAATGCCTACTTTCCACGCCAAGACAGACGCCACAGAACGGTACCTGCTGAACACGGAGCGGCGCTTAGCCAAGAACCCCGCCCAAGAGAGCGTATACCGCGCTGAGATTGAGAAGCTCATCACAGCGGGACACGTCACAAAGATGGACATTAAAGAGGCTGACCAGACCACTGAATCGTGGTACGTGCCTCACCACAAGGTCCATCACAACGGTAAAGACCGCATAGTATTTAACTGCAGCTACCAGATCGGATCCCAAAATCTGAATAAAGAGTTACTGCCCGGTCCCACACTCGGCCCCTCCCTACTCGGCGTTCTACTCCGCTTCCGCCAGGAAAAGGTGGCCATCAGCGGGGACATTAAAGGAATGTTCCTGCAGGTGAGATTAGTAGAGGCGGACAAGCCCCTGTTACGGTTCCTATGGAGAGAGAAGCCAGGAGATGAGCACCCAGCCATCTACCAATGGGAAGTCCTCCCCTTCGGAACGACGTGCAGCCCCTGCTGTGCTACATTTGCACTACAGAAACATGTAGCAGAGGACCCAGCAGCGGACGAAGAGGTCCGACACAGCGTAAAGAACAGCTTCTACGTAGACAACTGTCTACAAAGCCTTTCAACCCAAGAAGAAGCCGAGGCTCTCCTGATTAAACTCCGCGCCTCATTGATCAAAGGCGGCTTTGATCTCAGGCAGTGGGCCAGCAGCGATCCGCAAGTACTGCGCAGCCTCTCCTCCGAGGATAAGGCAGCCAGCAGCGAGACCTGGATGGCTACAATCCCGGGAGAAGCCCAGGAGATGACCCTGGGATTGGTGTGGCGATTCAAAACAGATTCGCTTCACTACAGACACAAGCCCCTGACTACGGAGCAGGGAAGGCCGGCGGCGGCGCCGACCACCAGACGGAGTGTGTACACAACACTCGCCCGACAATATGACCCGCTAGGATGTATTCTACCGTACACCACCAGGGCAAAAATGATTGTACGAGCATTTTGGGACAAGGACCAGGGCTGGGACGACCCCATTCCCGCACACCTTGCATCCACCTGGAGAGAGTGGGAGATGGAGCTCCACTCACTCCCAGGCGTTAATATGCGCCGAAGCTACTTCCCACCCACGGTGAGGCCAGAGACATGTAAAATGGACTTACACGTCTTCAGTGACGCCTCAGAGGTCGCAGGATCAGTAGCCTACTTACGGGCCCAAGAGAAGGGGGGAGAGATCTACACAGCATTTGTCCTCGCCCGCTCGAGAATAGCCCCACGCAAGCAACAATCTATCCCACGTCTAGAGCTCTGCGCAGCCCTAGCCGGAGCGCACCTAGCCACGCTCATCCAACGTGAGCTCACCATACCGGTGTCTAGAACAATCCTGTGGTCAGATTCCACGACGGTACTCGCCTGGATCAAATCGGACTCATGCAAGTACAATGTCTTCGTGGGAGTCAGAGTCACCGAGATTCAAGACTTAACCGAAGAGTTAACCGGAGAAACAGAGTGGCGCTACGTTGATACAAAACAGAACCCAGCTGACGTCATCACCCGGGGGATGCCCCTGGATGACCTCACCCGTCGCAATGTCTACAGTGACGGCCCCGCATTCCTAAGACTCCCGGAAGGACAGTGGCCCATGCCTATCCCGAGGGAAGCAAGTCCAGAGGAGGTGGAAAATAAGAAGTCTGTGTTCTGTGGATTGAGCACCGTAGCCTCCACCGACCCTAACATAGACGATTGCACGTCCATAGAGAGTGCACATAAAGAAAGGAAGAGGAACCGAGAAGCGGTGGGGTATTGTATTCAAATGCATGACCACCAGAGCGATACACATCGAGCTTCTCCCGACCATGAGCACAGACTCATTCCTTATGGCCTTCCGTAGATTCACATCACGGAAAGGAAGACCGTCTACCCTATTGTCCGATCATGGGACAAACTTCAAAGGCGGCGAAAGAGAGCTGAGAGAGAGCTTCCAAGCTATGGGCCCAGAACTTAAGACCCACCTCGCTCCAGCACAGGTTGATTTCCAATTCAACCCCCCAAACGCACCCCACTTCGGTGGCACTTGGGAACGAGAAGTGCGCTCCATAAAGACAGCCCTGTACGCAGTACTTGGGGCCCAGACTGTGGCGGATATCGACCCAGCTACCCCCAACACACTCCTGATGGGGCGGCTAGATCCTGCATTACCCCAGACAATGTACCGGCCTGAAGAAGCGAACGGCCGACGAATGTGGAGGTACAGCCAAGTATTAGCCGACAAGTTTTGGAACAGTTTCCTACTGCACTACCTACCGTCTCTACAGACCCGCCAGAAGTGGGTAAAGGAGAGAGACAATTTGACAGAAGGAACAGTCGTCATGATTATTGATCAATCACTGCCCAGAGCTATGTGGCCGGCCGGCCGCGTAAGCAAAGTGATCACCGGTGCCGACGGCAAGGTCCGAGCAGCTGAAGTGCTCGTCCAGGGTCGCACTTACACCCGTCCCGTGGCGAGGCTCATAGAACTGCCTCGACTCCCAGACACAATCGATGATGACCATGACCCTACAACCCTATGACTTTGTGAAGTTGACTGACCCCTACAGCAAACCCTTATGTGTAAATAGATAACGCGATTAATCTGTCTCTGTTTAACTGATTAGGTCTGGGACCAATCAGGGGGTGGCTGTTGTGAAGGGCCAGATTAAACCGAATATATATATTTATTTATATATATATATTTAATTGTATTTGTATATTCTCTAATATTCCCTGATATCCCTTGTATATTCCTTGTACAATATGCATTGAATATCCATTCTAGCCTACTGAACATCCCATAATAGTCTCCATTCTACTATTGGTCGAGACCTTGGTGCCAGGCTGCCATACCCCTCAGACCCAGTTCAAACGTACCGCTCCACATGTACGAACAAGTCCTAGTTCCGCGTAGGAATCTGGCTACCGCACCACTAATGGGACTATTTGTTCATAGTGCGTATATATACTGCGCTACTAAAGTAGGACTTCCTTTTCAGTCCAGTTTCTTACCCTCCAATAGAGTCACAGACGTAAAGCCTCCCCGCGACGCCACGTGTGGGAGTAAGGCCAAGTTCGCCTACCATCGGTATTGAGACATCGTGTATATTAATATTTGAATAGTCATATTTGGCACTATATCGTCGAGTTGGACGTAGTCTATTAAGCTAATAATAGTCTGTTAATATATAGTGCTTCGTGCGGTGAGAATACTACCGTAGTCAGCACCCCATCGTTTCGGGCAGAAAACTGGCTGCTTACCCAGGGTGGTTGACCCCACGTGAAGCTGCACCCGAGGAGCCCCAGAGCCGACGAGCGAGTGGACCTGTATACCGGATTATTCTACCGACGACAGCCCGCCTTCCCAGGCACGGATTATGCTTTGTATACTTTGATTATTCCATGGATAAAGACCCCCGACACTGCCGTGTGTTGGAACCCCCCCCCCTGGAGAGGACGCAAGGTGAGGAGACGCTCTGCAAGACGAGGTCGCTTCACGTCTCTCCCCCGTGGACCGGAGAGAGCCGGCCCACAAAGAGTCCACCTGCTTTCATCTGTGGTCCAAGGATCGCCGGCGCATTGAACGGCACTACAGTGGGTTCACCTGGGATACCCTTGGCCGGATGAGGCAGCCGGATTCTACCCCCCCCCCTCCTACTCCTGTCGGCTTACAAGCGACCGGATTAACCCCCTCTAGTGTATCCAGTATATAATCATTAAAGTATCATTGCTGTTATTCCTTAAACTATTCCAGGTCGTATATGTACCACCTGCGCCTTCAGAGATTGGACATTCTCTATTGATATACCGACGAATACTCTTGCCATAAAAGTGCATACTATTTCCATTCATAAATGATTGATTTGATTAAGTGCTTGCTCTACACACCATCGCTGTGTAGAAATAAAGACCTATTTCTAATTCGTACATTTGTGTTGGATCCGTTTCATCTACGTGACAGTGTTCATCATAATATATTTATGCCGTGTACTGGGTGGCCGAATATTAAGTACAAAGGTAGTGGTAGTAAGTATCATATCTAGTAATACAGTCAGGGAATTGTACCCCTCAGTTACACCGACACCCGCGTAACTGGTACGTAGGTGGGGGTAAGTCCCATGATGTGAGACACCGCCTGACCCTGACGAACATAGGCCTCCATTGAAGGGAAAAATGGGTAGACAACATCCACCCCTCTCACCGGGCGACGCAGCCAGAGATGACCTATGAGATCGTCAGGGACAGGAGCAGGCAATGGCAGCGGCACGCTGTTTGCAGCGGCGGCTACCGCCATGAGCTCGGGAAACAAAGCCTGCAGTTCCCCCTGCTGACCTTCCTCCACCGAACCCGCATCCCTCACATGCAGCAGGCTGCGACTGGTTAAGGAGCCACAGTCTGATGTGGCTGATAGTAGGGCATCCTGCTGATGAGACCAAGGTGGTTCCTCGACATCTTCAAACAAGGCGTCCCAAGGAGCCATTTCTCCCCCCTCCGGTGTTTCCTGGATAGGAGGGATATTCTCCTCCACAGGACCTTCAAACAAGAATCCGTCCGACTCTTCCATGAAGTCCTCAGTTTCCATCGGAAATCCAGAGCCGGACGCATCCTCGCTGGTCTCCAGCAATTCTCCAAACCCAGGCCGTTCGCGCCTGCATGCCACCATCTTGCGATGTGAACGGGCAGACGCAAAAAGTTTGCGTCGCAAATCCTCCGGACCCAAAACAACCGCCCGTTCAACAACGGACGATTCCCTGGAACCAGAGGAACCAGAGTCGAGATCAGGCCATCGCCAGAGCGACGGCACCGATGCCTCGGAGAGGCAAACTACCCATCGGCTGCCTCCTGGGCTGGGTCGGCAACCACGAAAGTGGCAGCAGCCCCGCACCAGAACGCACGACGGAGGCGGGAATGGAGAACCGCTGGTGAAGAGTAGGTCTACTCTCCGAAGAAAACATTATGACTTAGCTTTTCCCTTTTAACAGATATGAGAGAAGAAAAAACTAAGCACAATGTAGACTCGTCACAACTCTTTTCAACTAACAACACGTCAAGTGGGGTACTACCGAGGCACTTCCTTGTGGTGAAAGCGAGAAGGAGGAGAGCAGGTGACCACACACCTGCTTATGAAGGTAAGCTAACGAGGGGTGTGGTCAGATGAATACTGGTATTAAAGGTACATTTGTGGAATTTATTCAGTGCGCGTGCACGTACGCGAGGGAGTGCATGAGTGATGCCGAGCGGATCCCCTAATGATACAGAACTGGCGTGGTTTATTATTCACATGGCAGAGCAGTAACACTACAGGTCTCCTCTCACTGAGAGGCTGGGGGAAAGAGAAAGAAGTGGGAGGAGACACCTCTATTTATACTCGCCACCTGGTGGTGTTCCTGAGTGTCTCCGCCTAGAGCGCCCTCTAGTGGAAACAGTTATATATGCAGTTAGACAATTACTAGTGTAAACAGTTATATATGCAGTTAGACAGTTACTAACAATCCTACACAGAACCTCTGCCTTCAACAGAAAACATAAACGTTATTATTTTGCTACTTTTACGATTAATTGCGAATGTTTTCAAGATGAGCTATAGATTGTGTATGAATACACACAGAAAGGTACACCATGCCAATGTTCATGCTTTATTTGTTTTAAATGAGACGATTTAGAAATGTGTCCATTGAGAATGCATTGCAATTTCAAGTGGGGTGGACCACGCGGGAAACAACAATGACGTAACCACTACACCTCCCTATAGCTTTTTAGATTCTCCATCTATCTGCGAGCGGGAACGTAGCGTGTAATAATTTGCCCGCTCCCCTGTCAGAGCTGCGTGGGCATTATAAAGTCCAGATGGTCCCGTGGGGGAGGCGTAATACAAGCAAGCGGGACTGCTGTGTATTTACTCAAGTGAAAAGCAGGTAACCGTCAAAGTAAGAGGGGTGGTTGTCATCAACAACCTGGCCATACACTCTGCCCGCTGAGCTAACTCTCTATAACACAGGCCTGATTCACCTCATTTGCCCACACACACTGTTTGTCTGTCTGTGTGGGTTATTGTATAAGTAAGTAAGTAAGTAAGTAAGTAAGTAAGTAAGTAAGTAAGTAAGTAAGTAAGTAAGTAAGTAAGTAAGTAAGTAAGTAAGTAAGTAAGTAAGTAAGTAAGTAAGTAAGTAAGTAAGTAAGTAAGTAAGTAAGGAATGAATGAATGAATGAATGAATGAATGAATGAATGAATGAATGAATGAATGAATGAATGAATGAATGAATGAATGAATGAAAAGTTTATTTCTTGGACATGTTATTCTTCTTATTTCTTCAAACAACTCACAGTGTCTTGATCCGTCAGACCAAACAATCTTAAGAAACAAATTAAAAAGGAAAAAAACATAAAAAAAAAAAAAAAAAAAAAGGATTTATAAACAAAAGAGCAATGTGTTTGGTTAGCAGACATGTCCAAAAAAAGGAGTAGAGGGAAGCTTAGCTTATTGATCCCTACCCCCTTACATTTGTATTTGTTCTTCCATTAATTTTACTAGAATTTACATAATTTAGTATATTACAATATAGAATATTATTTTTACTTATATTAAAAGTTTACAATAAAAAACATGATTCACTTGACAGCAGTGAATATAGTACATCACTACATACACAATATACCATAACTTTGTTCATCCTCACTACTCATTTCTGTATTTTTCTAATGTGTATTTTTTTAGCTGGTTTTTAAATTGTGCCACATGTAAGTAAGTAAGTGTGTTACTTACACATAAGTAAGTAAGTAAGTAAGTTTGTAAGTAAGTAAGTAAGTAAGTAAGTAAGTAAGTAAGTAAGTAAGTAAGTAAGTAAGTAAGTAAGTAAGTAAGTAAGTAAGTAAGTAAGTAAGTAAGTAAGTAAGTAAGTAAGTAAGTAAGTAAGTAAGTAAGTAAGTAAGTAAGTAAGTAAGTAAGTAATGAATGAATGAATGAAAAGTTTATTTCTTGGACATGTTATTCTTCTTATTTCTTCAAACAACTCACAGTGTCTTGATCCGTCAGACCAAACAATCTTAACAACAAATTAAAAAGGAAAAAAACATTACAAAAAAAAAAAAAAAAGAGGATTTATAAACAAAAGAGCAATGTGTTTGGTTAGCAGACATGTCCAAAAAAAGGAGTAGAGGGAAGCTTAGCTTATTGATCCCTACCCCCTTACATTTGTATTTGTTCTTCCATTAATTTGACTAGAATTTACATAATTTAGTATATTACAATATAGAATATTATTTTTACTTATATTAAAAGTTTACAATAAAAAATATGATTCACTTGACAGCAGTGAATATAGTACATCACTACATACACAATATACCATAACTTTGTTCATCCTCACTACTCATTTCTGTATTTTTCTAATGTGTATTTTTTTAGCTTTTTTTAGGCCACACCCCCTCAGTGTATCTCTCGAACCGTTTGTCGTAGAGACTTGCGGGTTGTGCCATTGGACTCGGTAGGGATATCCTCTTTCATTGGTTGATGTTGACCACTCCCCCGAACCTTAGACCACGGCCCCTTAGGCTACACCCCCTTAGTCCCAAAAAAATTCAAAAACTCGGAAAAGTCAGTAAAATTTTAAAAACTCGGACAAGTCAGAAAAATAAACAAAACTCTGAAAAGTCAGAAAAATTTCCAAAACTCGGAAAAGTCAGAAAAATTCAAAAAACTCTGAAAAGTCAGAAACATTTCAAAAACTCGGAAAAGTCCAACAAATTTAAGAAACTGAAAAGTCCAAAAAATTTACAAAAACTCGAAAAAGTCCGAAAAATTCGAAAAACTCGGAAAAATCCAACAAATTTAAGAAACTGAAAAGTCCAAAATGTTTTAAAAACTCAGAAAAGTCAGAAAATTGTAAAAAAAACTCGGAAAAGTCAGAACAATTAAAAAAACTCTGAAAAGTCTTTTAATACGTTTTTTTTGGTTTGTCAGAGACTCGCGAGAGACCCTCTCCCGTTGGCCGGCGGTGCACAGGCGTCACCCACACTTTCACAATTTTCCCCTGCGCGGAATTGTCTAGTATATTTCCTCACTGATTCCTGACTCTTTCCTAAAGGCAGAAAGATACATGTTACGGTTAACTGTGTTATGCATAGTATTTTTGTTTCCAATAAACTGTGAATCAGCTCCATTTTGCCTTTATTACCAAATGTATCTGTGTTTTTATTGTGCTTTGAAACTACCTGTTAGGTGTGTAGGTGGGGATCACTGGTCTCCGTTTGTGGTTCAGTTTGGCTTTTGCCACCAATGCTACTCATTGAATAGATGTAGTAGCCTACCTGTCACTAGAGTTACATAAATGACACAGCTGTCGGGTCTAGCTACTGGCCTACACAGTGGCTTTGACATATGCAAATCCAATGTCTGCCTGACTTTAGCCCTGCCCCACCCACTCAGTATACCGGGTGAGTGAGAGAGCTTGTATACTGCGTTGGACCACTAGCCTAAACTAAAATGTATCAGCAATAGTAGTAATCATGGATTATCGTCATAGTGCTTGTAATCTTCAATCAAGTCAACTGTAAGTAATGCTTTAGAGTAGCTAGCTAACGTTATATATAGATAATGCTTGCATCACCATGGAGGTCTAAGGTAAATGTGTATCTCATGAACATACTTTTCCACTGCATATTGTAACCCTGTCTGCTTCTAGATGAAATATTTGTGTTATCTTTAAAAAACAGGTATATTACCTGCTGTGGTAAATCTGACAATTGAACTTAAGCTCCCCGCGCGGCCTAGCCCCTTTCATGACTGTGAAGCAAGGCTTGCATCACAGTCAGGAAAGGGGCTACCTGCGGCCATCGTCAACAGTCATTCACAGTCAACCTGGTTTATCCGACTTTTCAAAGGGGGCGTGGCTTAGCAATAGGTCTATTGTTAAGGGGATGCAGACCAGTGAGACTTTCGTCTTGTTTACATCAGGGACCCCCATTTTCAATTCATGACATTTATGACATACACAACATACAGATATAAGAATCTAATCTAATCATCTAAACTAATCTATTCATGACATTTAAGACATGCATGCTATATCTGAGCACCTGAACTGTGCTATTAAACCAGGAAGTGCAGCACTGTTGATAAGGCTGTAGCCTCCACTACTGTAGTGCCCTGCACTGCAATACAACTAACACAAGAGTGACTGCTCGCTTGTGTTGTTCGTTGGATTAGTTTTGGATTATTTGGGCTCGCCAAACAAACTATCAAAACGTACACGGTCTGTCTTTGACTGAGTTGTGTTGTCGCTGTGTGTCAGACTCTGGATTCTTTCGAACACCCGCCCACCTCTACCTCTGATTGGCTTACCATGACATTTTACTCAACCTCAGCCAATCGCGCACTGTCCACTAACCAAGGAAAAAAAGTATTGCTTCTCAGCGCAGAGATCTGTCTGATGAAAAAAACAGCTTCAATTATAGTAACGCGCAGCATTTTTTGGCAATAACGGTAACAGCGTTATTAAGATTGGAAGAGTAATCCATTAGATTACTCGTTACTGAAAAAACTAACCCTGTTAGTAACGCTGTTATTTATAATGCCGTTATTCCCATCACTGGATGTCACAGTATGATGTCATAATCAAACATTCTAGAACATTTGTGATGTCACAGAATGATGTCATAATAGCACATTCTAGAACATTTGTGATGTCACAGTATGATGTCATAATCAAACATTCTAGAACATTTGTGATGTCACAGTATGATGCCATAATAGACATTCTAGAATATTTGTGATGTCACAGTATGATGTCATAATAGACAATCTAGAACATTTGTGATGTCACAGTATGATGTCATAATAGTACATTCTAGAACATTTGTGATGTCACAGTATGATCCATAATAGAACATTCTAGAACATTTGTGTACAGTATATATTCAACAATTATCTCAGAAGATCTCAGAAGACAAGTGAAGATCTCACTTGTTGTTTCCGGCTACTTGTCTGTAAGCTTGAATATATTCTGTAGATACCCTTTTAAAATCACCACATGGAAAAGGAAACAATGTCCAGTACAATCCTTAATGAGCTGCGTCTGGAGGGAAGGTTCTGTGATGTGGTTATTAAAGTCAACAGCACTGAGTTGAATGCCCACAAGGCCCTCCTGTGTGACTGCAGTGACTATTTCAGGTAATTTTAGCTTGGTTCAGGTTAGTTTGGTTCAGGTTAGCTTGGTTCAGCTTAGCTTGGTTCAGGTTAGCTTGGTTCAGGTTAGCTTGGTTAGTAAACAGATACCATACTGTACTTTTACTGTAAACAGATAATATACTGTACTTCTACTGTAAACAGATACTATACTGTACTTATACTGTAAAACGATACTATACTGTACTTTTACTGTAACCAGATACTATACTGTACTTCTAATGTAAACAGATACTATACTGTACGTCTACTGTAAAAATATACTATACTGTACTTATAATGTAAAAATGCACTATACTGAAAAAATATACTATACTGTACTTCTACTGTAAACATATACTATACTGTACTTCTACTGTAAACAGATACTATACTGCACTTCTATTGTAAACAGATACTATACTGTACTTCTACTGTAAACAGATATTAGACTTCTACTGTGCTAAGACCCTATACTTCTACAGTGAAAATATATTACTACACAGGACAGAATGTTGCTTACTGTTTACTCATCAGATATCTCTATACTCTGCATCCCACAGAGCCCTCTTCACTCGCTGGAGCGACTCAGAGAAAGCAGTCTACACTATCCCTGGGGTGTCCCCGGGTATGATGCAGCTCATCATAGAGTACTCCTACACACGCTTTGTGCTGGTGACAGCAGAGAACGTGGAAGAGCTTCTGGTGGCTGCAGACCAGCTTCTCGTCACTGGCATAGTAGGAGCGTGCTCTGACTTCCTAGAAGGCCAGCTGTCTCTGGAAAACTGTGTCGGCATCTGGAGGTTCGCAGACTTCTACTGCTGCCCTGACCTGAGGCGCAAGGCCCATCTCTTTATCGTGTGCCACTTTGAGGAGATGCTGCGCGTCTCACAGGAGTTTGTGGAGCTGTCCCTGCAGCAACTGGTGGACATCATCGAGAGGGATGATCTGAACGTGAAGAGCGAGGAGACGGTGTTCGAGGCCGTCCTTCGTTGGATCGACCACTCCCGTGAGGAGCGTAAAACACACATCCCTTTGCTGCTGCCCAAGGTAACTAATTGTATTACTGTGCATTACATTAAAACAACACTAGGTTCCCTAGTACAGTGGTTCTCAAACATTTGGGTCCAAACTGTTCCCTAGCAACAGAAACCGTCTACAACCGATGTCTAAGTTGTACCCGCTGTCTGCTTGTCTCTTCCCAGGTTTGCATGGGCTTGATGAGGCCTGACTACTTGCTGAACAATGTCCAGAACAACCCTGTGGTGAGGGACAGCCACGACTGCAGGCCCCTCATCCTCAGCGTCCTGAACCCCCCTGGCTCCGACAGGCTCCCAAACCCCCTGATGCGTCCACGCCTGCCCCAGGAGGTCCTATTGGCCATCGGAGGCCTGGGTGGCAGCATCCTGACCATGAAGGCTTACGATATCCGAGCCGGTGCATGGATGGACGTGAGCGTTGAGGGGGAGAATCCCCGGGCCTGCCACGGCACCGCTTATCTCCACGGTCTGGTCTACTGCATCGGTGGCTGGGACGGCTATAAGCGTCTCAGCAGTGTGAGCAGGTTCAACCCCGTCACTCGCAGATGGCTGCAGGCGGCTCCCATGCACTCACGCCGCTGTTACGTCAGCGTGGTCGTGTTGGACGGCTGTATCTATGCCATGGGAGGGGACGGCGGAGACGTGCAACTGAACACCGCAGAGCGCTACGAGCCTGAAACCAACCAGTGGACAGTGATCTCACCCATGCTGGAGCACAGGGGCCACGCCGGGGCAGCAGCCCTCTAGGGCAAGGTGGGTGGAACTGAGGGACACAGGGTGCTAGATGAACACAAGGAACGTTAGATCAGAAATCATAAATGTCTTTATTGCCAAGTAAGCTTGCACATACAAAAGATGTGTCTGGGTCCTTTGGTGCATCAACATTAACAGACAATTAAAGTAGAATGAAATCAAATGGAATATATAAACTAAATTAGAATATTCTTTCTTATTACAGGTTTACATCTGTGGTGGCTTCAATGGGACGGAGTGGCTGTTCACAGCTGAGTGCTACAGCCCAGACACCAACCAGTGGACTCTGATCGCCCCCATGAGCAACAGGCGTTACGGAGTGGGAGTCGCTGCATACGGAGGACAAGTCTATGCGGTAGGTGCACACAGAGACAAATGCTTTATACTAGATATTTGTAGATATGTATCATTTGACTTTCAATGCCTCTGTGATGCCCTCATTTCCCTAAATGGTCTGCCTGCCTTAACCACACACTAAAACATTCCTCTCATGTGTCCTGTCCTCAGGTGGAAGGGTGGGACGGTGAACACCGCCTGCATAGCGCGGAGGCCTACAGCCCCTTGACTGACTCCTGGAGCGCCCTGCGCGCCATGATCACCCCCCGCAGCCACTTTGGCATTGCGGTGCTGGACGACCTGCTCTTCGTGGTCGGAGGCTCCAATGGCTTCAGCTCCATCTCCAACGTGGAGCGCTACGACCAGAGCAGCAACAGGTGGACTGCAGCCGAGGACATGGAGTTCCAGCGCTGGGGCCGAAGCTGCTGCATAATGCATGGCCTGCCTAACATGAGCCAGTACGCTGCTCCCCGTGGCGGAGGAGGAGGAGGAGGAGGAGGAGGAGGAGGAGCAGGAGGAGGAGCAGGAGGAGGAGGATTAGGAGGAGGAGGAAGAGGAGGAGGATGAGGAGGATTAGGAGGAGGAGGAGGACGAGGACGAGGAGGAGGAGGAGGAGGAGGAGCAGGAGGAGGAGCAGGAGGAGTATGAGGACGATGAGGAGGACTAGGAGGAGGAGGAGCAGGAGGAGGATGAAGAGGAAGATGAGGAAGAGGAGGAGGAGGAAGATGAGGAAGTGTAGGAGGAGGAGGAGGAGGATTAGGAGGACGAGGAGGAGCAGGAGGAGGAGGAAGAGGAGGAAGAGGAGGATGAGGCAGCAGGGGATCCATCTAAGAACCTTAAACATTTATTAGACCAAAAGAAATCCTAGGAAATTAATAAATTACTATCAGCCAAAGGTGGTGCATTTCTTTCTTCTAGTAATCCAGACATTATCGGTTTTTAGTTTGTGTAATGTAATGTAATATCTGTTTTTAGTTTGTGTAATGTAATGTAATATCTGTTTTTAGTTTGTGTAATGTAATGTAATATCTGTTTTTAGTTTGTGTAATGTAATGTACTATCTGTTTTTAGTTTGTGTAATGCACATAATATGGGAACTTTTATCCATATGCTAGCCCGGCATAGTTCTGACAGCTGTCACTTGTGCTACTGCGAAAATAAATGACACACGGCTTTGTGTTGTCAACTGATAGAAATTGTGCGTTTCTCTATTCCGATGATTTCTACAATATAATATATATATAAATAACTGTCTTTTACTAGTACCTTACTACTATGTACTATGTTACTATCCGTATACTACTACCTACCGTGCTAATATGTCTATTATACTATGCACTCATGGTGTAACACTCAAGTTCAACACTATTTGACGAACAATGCCACTGACCATAAGCTGCCAGAGATGCACATCTCCTGCTGACCAGAAAACCACACACTTTTCTCATAGTGGGGTGCCTGGACACTCAGTCATTTAAAATGTATATGCGAAAGTTTCATTTTCACTTCTAATTTGAAGATAAGGATCTATAGAACATTTTTTGCTTGAGTGTCAAGGAACCAGTTGAATTTAATAAAAATGTATCCAAAATGGCCACAATCAAAATCGTGAATTCTTTAAAAACGTCTTAATGTTCACACAATTGCTGTGTAATATAATTTTGTATTGCTATTTTAAGTTAATACTGTATGAGGAATCAACTGGAGTTCAAATATTGATGTTTTGAATATTCTGGTATGGCAAAAATCAAATATGGCTGCAATTTCTGTATTTATTTCGAATTACGCTTCATACCTTTTATTCTATTGAACCTAGAATGGTGATGTTGGTGCCTGTACCTAGGTTTTCATGAATGAGTAATTGAATACAAATTAAATAAACATGATTGGAGCATATCTTATATGATATTTCACACAATGAGACAATAAATATGTGGAGAACTAGAGTTAGATATGAGAACTGTAAACAACAGTTGATTGTGAAGAACAAACGATGATTGTGAAGAACGTCCTCATCACAAGAAAGGATCTGCATCTCAGCACCAATGTCAACGCCATGCCAAAGACCTGATGGAGGTGTTGCTGAGCAATGGGAATCCCTTTGAGGAGGGCAGTAAAGACCTGGTTACATTAGACAATAAGGTGTGTGAGTCTGCGGCTGCTGCCGTATCTGTCCATCAACTCGAGTCTACGGGACAAGAGCAGTACAACAATTTCAGGAAGAGTGCTTGAATCAAATGACAGACTTCTGACAGCACCGATCAAGCGAGATGCAGAGCTCTATGGGAAAGCTTTTATTGTGCTAGACACAATACACAAGTCAAGTAGAGATATTTCTGTTGACGAGGAGTTAGTTGCGCCAGGTGTAACAAGACATTTTCTCATTCCTGTCAAATAAGTTGTTAACAGATGGACAGTTCCCAGATGACAAGGATGTCTACATCACTGCAGGTGATCAAGTCCACCATGTTGGAAACAGAAAAATGTAAAAAACTCGGAAAAGTCAGAAAAATTCTAAAAGCTCTGAAAAGTCTGAAGATTTAAAAAAACTCTGAAACGTTTTTTAATACGTTTTTTTTGTTTGTCATAGAGACTCGCGAGAGACCCTCTCCCGTTGGCCGGCGGTGCACAGGCGTCACCCACACTTTCACAATTTCCCCCGCGCGGAATTGTCTAGTATATTTCCTCACTGATTCCTGACTCTTTCCTAAAGGCAGAAAGATACATGTTACGGTTAACTGTGTTATGCATAGTATTAACTATTCACTGTAGAAATGTATCGGATGTTGTGCCTAGGCTATTATTCTTTCACATCAAACTGCATGACGGTGCACATATTTTGTTCCAATAAACTGTGAATCAGCTCCATTTTGCCTTTATTACCAAATGTATCTGTGTTTTTATTGTGCTTTGAAACGACCTGTTAGGTGTGTAGGTGGGGATCACTGGTCTCCGTTTGCGGTTCAGTTTGGCTTTTGCCACCAATGCTACTCATTGAATAGATGTAGGGGGCGACAGTGGCTCAGGAGGTAGAGCAGTCATCTGGCAATCCGGAGGTTCCCGGTTCGATTCCCGCTCCTCCTGGGCAGCGTGTCGATGTGTCCTTGAGCAAGACACTTAACCCCTAATTGCTCCCGATGAGCAGGTTGGCACCTTGCATGGTTGCTTCCGCCGTCGGTGTGTGAATGGGTAATATGTAAGTAACAAATTGTAAAGCGCTTTGGATAAAAGCGCTATATAAAAAAGCAGCCATTTACCATTTACCATTTATGTAGTAGCCTGCCTGTCACTAGAGTTACATAAATGACACAGCTGTCGGGTCTAGCTACTGTCCTACACAGTGGCTTTGACATATGCAAATCCAATGTCTGCCTGACTTTAGCCCTGCCCCACCCACTCAGTATACCGGGTGAGTGAGAGAGCTCGTATACTGCGTTGGACCACTAGCCTAAACTAAAATGTATCAGCAATAGTAGTAATCATGGATTATCGTCATAGTGCTTGTAATCTTCAATCAAGTCAACTGTAAGTAATGCTTTAGAGTAGCTAGCTAACGTTATATATAGCTAATGCTTGCATCACCATGGAGGTCTGAGGTAAATGTGGATCTCATGAACGTACTTTTCCACTGCATATTGTAACCCTCTCTGTCTGCTTCTAGATGAAATATTTGTGTTATCTTTAAAAAACAGGTCTATTACCTGCTGTGGTAAATCTGACAATTGAACTTAAGCTCCCCCCGTGGCCTAGCCCCTTTCGTGACTGTGAAGCAAGGCTTGCATCACAGTCAGGAAAGGGGCTACCTGCGGCCATTGTCAACAGTCATTCACAGTCGACCTGGTTTATCCGACTTTTCAAAGGGGCCGTGGCTTAGCAATAGGTCTATTGTTAAGGGGATGCAGACCAGAGAGACTTCCGTCTTGTTTACATCACGGTCCCCCATTTTCAATTCATGACATTTATGACATACACAACATACAGATATAAGAATCTAATCTAATCATCTAAACTAATCTATTCATGACATTTAAGACATGCATGACATACAGATCATATATATCTGAGCACCTGAAGACTGTGCTATTTGATTTGATTTTATTAGGGATCCCCATTAGCTGGTGCGATAGCTGGAACCAGGAAGTGCAGCACTGATGATAAGGCTGTAGCCTCCACTACTGTAGTGCCCTGCACTGCAACACAACTAACACAAGAGTGAACAAAAAACGCTCTGTCATTGACTGCTCGCTTGTGTTGTTCGTTGGATTAGTTTTGGATTATTTGGGCTCGCCAAACAAACTATCAAAACGTACACGGAACCGCGGTCTGTCATTGACTGAGTTGTGTTGTCGCTGTGTGTCAGACTCTGGATTCTTTCGAACACCCGCCCACCTCTACCTCTGATTGGCTTACCATGACATTTTACTCAACCTCAGCCAATCGCGCACTGCCCACTAACCAAGGAAAAAAAGTATTGCTTCTCAGCGCAGAGATCTGTCTGATGAAAAAAACAGCTTCAATTATAGTAATGCGCAGCATTTTTTGGCAGTAACGGTAACAGCGTTATTAAGATTGGAAGAGTAATCCGTTAGATTACTTGTTACTGAAAAAACTAACGCCGTAACGCTGTTATTTATAATGCCGTTATTACCATCACTGGATGTCACAGTATGATGTCATAATCAAACATTCTAGAACATTTATGATGTCACAGTATGATGTCATAATAGCACATTCTAGAACATTTGTGATGTCACAGTATGATGTCATAATAAAAAATTCTAGAACATTTGTGATGTCACAGTATGATGCCATAATAGAATATTCTAGAACATTTGTGATGTCACAGTATGATGTCATAATAGACATTCTAGAACATTTGTGATGTCACAGTATGATGTCATAATAGTACATTCTAGAACATTTGTGATGTCACAGTATGATGTCCATAATAGAACATTCTAGAACATTTGTGTACAGTATTATATTCAACAATTATCTCAGAAGCTCTCAGATCTCAGAAGACAAGTGAAGATCTCACTTGTTGTTTCCGGCTACTTGTCTGTAAGCTTGAATATATTCTGTAGATACCATTTTAAAATCACCACATGGAAAAGAAAACAATGTCCAGTACAATCCTTAATGAGCTGCGTCTGGAGGGAAGGTTCTGTGATGTGGTTATTAAAGTCAACAGCACTGAGTTGAATGCCCACAAGGCCCTCCTGTGTGACTGCAGTGACTATTTCAGGTAAGTTTAGCTTGGTTCAGGTTAGTTTGGTTCAGGTTAGCTTGGTTCAGCTTAGCTTGGTTCAGGTTAGCTTGGTTCAGGTTAGCTTGGTTAGTAAACAAATACCATACTGTACTTTTACTGTAAACAGATACTATACTGTACTTATACTGTAAACAGATACTGTAGTGGCCAAAATCCTAACAGGTTTGTCTTATAACCTATTTGAATCTTCCACTTGTAGGTTGGGAAGCAGTGTCAGACTCGCAGTCGCAGAACAGAAACCACTGCACGTTTTTGTTGTTCCTTTTGCTCTTTTAATGGTCCAGCAACTGGCAGCAAGAACAAAACATGAAAACAATATCGCACATAAAAGTAAAACAGGAGATCCTAATAATCTTAGTAACAAAACAAGAGATCCCAATAATCTCTAAACAAAAAGGTTGCGTCTGCGTTGCGTGTCAATGACAGTATTGCTGCTGCCTGCTGCTCTGCCGTCACACGCCGCACCTGTGGCTTATAGCGTTAGCCCCGCCCCATTCACCTGAGCAAAGCGCCCCACTCACTGCAACAGAGAAATGTATTAATACAGATTCACAATTAATCAAAACAAATAAGCTTGAATGCGGCTCTTACACCGACCCCTAATTGTTCTCTAGGAATCAATTACTCAAACAAAATAAAGAGCCGTAAAACTATCAACAAATTAATTTAGAAAAATATAGTATACACATTACATCCCTTGTTGATGTTGAAAGAAGAACTGTGTGAGGCCAACTTACAGGCCATGCGGCTGGGGCTAAACTGTGTGAGGCCAACTTACAGGCCATGCGGCTGGGGCTAAACTGTGTGAGGCCAACTTACAGGCCATGCGGCTGGGGCTAAACTGTGTGAGGCCAACTTACAGGCCATACGGCTGGGGCTAAACTGTGTGAGGCCAACTTACAGGCCATGCGGCTGGGGCTAAACTGTGTGAGGCCAACTTACAGGCCATACGGCTGGGGCTAAACTGTGTGAGGCCAACTTACAGGCCATGCGGCTGGGGCTAAACTGTGTGAGGCCAACTTACAGGCCATGCGGCTGGGGCTAAACTGTGTGAGGCCAACTTACAGGCCATACGGCTGGGGCTAAACTGTGTGAGGCCAACTTACAGGCCATGCGGCTGGGGTTAAACTGTGTGAGGCCAACTTACAGGCCATGCGGCTGGGGCTAAACTGTGTGAGGCCAACTTACAGGCCATGCGGCTGGGGCTAAACTCTGTGAGGCCAACTTACAGGCCATGCGGCTGGGGCTAAACTGTGTGAGGCCAACTTACAGGCCATGCGGCTGGGGCTAAACTGTGTGAGTCTTCATTCTTAACCGTATCCTAGGGCCAGAGGTTACTAGCACATAGCCTTAAGGAGGGATCTTTATGATCGCTAGGTCAGTCAAATCAGAAAAAACTAAAAACTGTAATCCAAAGTGGCAAAGAGTGTATATCTCCATGTATCAGTCTATGGGTGTACGTCTATGTATTAGTCTATGGGTGTATGTCTATGTATCAGTCTATGGGTGTACGTCTATGTATCAGTCTATGCTGTTCGTAACTATCAACAAATTAATTTAGATAGTGACCTGGATGCTGAAATGGCATTTTGTCGCTCACCCTCTTACAACCCTGAGTTCACAGTTTGACTCTTAAGAATGTGTCATTGTCTAAATCATCTTAGCGATCCGGAAAGTATATATTTAGTATATATATTAAGATATATATAAGGTATATATCTTAAACAGTAACACATGCTTCTTTGCTCTGTGCTTGGTTCATGACCAATGACTATATTGCCATAATGAGGATGGTTGCTACTGTATAATTCATTTTAGATTAAATAGTAACTCATTAAATATAACTTGAAGGGGAAACTTTTAAATCCTATGGACTATATGAATTGGTCTTCACCACTGTGGTAAATTTACCTAAGTGAAATAAATAAAGTATATACATTACATCCCTTTTTGGCTGTTGAAAGAAGCCCTGTTATTCTTCAATCTCCAGGAATGCGGCATAGCTTAGCTATGGGCCTATCAATAATGGATGTTTTCGTCTGGAGCTTCACAGCACGGGTCAGACCTCCTGCATCAGGCTTGGTCTCCTGTACTCTGCCTAGTGGCCACGACCCCCGTGGAGCGGTTGGGTCAACTACCAGGACGACATCTCCAATGTTAAAGTTTTTTCCTTTTTTTTTTCTCACTGTGCTCCATTTCGGTCTTCCTTGGAGTAGCAGAAGGTATTCTTGTGTCCTGGCGTAGAGGTCAGATCTCTCGCAGAAGATGGTTTGTAGGCCTTCATCCAGTATAGGATCGTTTTTACTGTTCTTCTGCACTCTGAATGGAGCGGTTTCCAGCACTGCCATTTCCACTGGGAAGGATTGCTTTTGAACATAGGTGATGACTGACCTCTCTGCCTGTGAGAGGTCTTCCACTGTGAGGAGCTGTCCACCAAGTGTGGTCCTGAAAGCGCCTAGCTCAGTGCTCACCTTTTGGCTGCTCGAGTGGGTGTGGCTGTGACCTGGGGAAAGCTCTTTGCGCTTTTTGACGGTCAACATCAGAGCATTCTTCCTAGTGTGCTCGTTACCAATGTACTTGAGTACTGTTTGGCTATCCCCGGCCCCTATGTGACCACATAACTCTGCTTGGCTATCCCCGGCCCCTATGTGACCACATAACTCTGCTCTCTTCATATCTGCTGGGGTCTTGTCCTCTGCCCTCTTCCTGTCTGCTGGGGTCTTGACCTCTGCCCTCTTCATGTCTGCTGAGGTCTTGTCCTCTGCCCTCTTCATATCTGCTGGGGTCTTCTCTGCCCTCTTCATGTCTGCTGGGGTCTTGTCCTCTGCCCTCTTCATATCTGCTGGGGTCTTGTCCTCTGCTGCCCTCTTCATGTCTGCTGAGGTATTGTCCTCTGCCCTCTTCATGTCTGCTGAGGTATTGTCCTCTGCCCTCTTCATATCTGCTGGGGTCTTCTCTGCCCTCTTCATGTCTGCTGGGGTCTTGTCCTCTGCCCTCTTCATGTCTGCTGAGGTCTTCCCCTCCGATGCCAGGCTTCTGGATTTTTCCTCACAGGGACTCTGGACCGGTGTGGTGAGAACAGGCGCCTCCCTATTGGCTGCTGCGATGGCCTCAGAACCATGTGGCCAAGACACAGGAAGTCCCCGTCTGAAATGCACCTGCGGCGCCTCCCGTTGGGCAGAGGGGTGGGCTCCGTCCTTCTCTTGCGGCCCGGCTTTTGCGGGAGAAGTGAGGGGCGAGGCCTGTGGCAGAGGGCTGTCGGTGAAAGGACGGGGCCGCTGGTTGACCATCGAGGTGGAGGACGGGAACTGGGCAGGGGGGTCCCTCGGGAACCGGAACTTCCTAAACGAAGACTGAGGGTACAGAGGCGTCGGTGACATGGGCATGACAGGTCGAATATTGTGCACTAGTTGGGGCTGGTGCTGGTCATTAATGTCATCTGGCTGAGCATCGGGCCAACTGTGAGCATTACCATCGTTAACATTAAAAAAGGGCAAGTAATGTGCTCCTGCCTTGCTCCTAACAGCACCTATGTCATATGGATGAATTGAAACATCTGGCTTTGAATATACCAAGTCGCAGAACAGAAACCACTGCACGTTTTTGTTGTTCCTTTTGCTCTTTTAATGGTCCAGCAACTGGCAGCAAGAACAAAACATGAAAACAATATCGCACATAAAAGTAAAACAGGAGATCCTAATAATCTTAGTAACAAAACAAGAGATCCCAATAATCTCTAAACAAAAAGGTTGCGTCTGCGTTGCGTGTCAATGACAGTATTGCTGCTGCCTGCTGCTCTGCCGTCACACGCCGCACCTGTGGCTTATAGCGTTAGCCCCGCCCCATTCACCTGAGCAAAGCGCCCCACTCACTGCAACAGAGAAATGTATTAATACAGATTCACAATTAATCAAAACAAATAAGCTTGAATGCGGCTCTTACAGATACTATACTGTACTTCTACTGTACAATGATACTATACTGTACTTTTACTGTAACCAGATACTATACTGTACGTCTAATATAAACATATATTATACTGTACATATACTGTAAACATATACTATACTGTACTTATACTGTAAAAATACACTATACTGAAAAAATAGACTATACTGTACTTCTACTGTAAACAGATACTATACTGTACTTCTACTGTAAACAGATACTATACTGCACTTCTACTGTAAACAGATACTATACTGTACTTCTACTGTAAACAGATATTATACTTCTACTGTGCTAAGACCCTATACTTCTACAGTGAAAATATATTACTACACAGGACATAATGTTGCTTACTGTTCTCTATACTCTGCGTCCCACAGAGCCCTCTTCACTTGCTGGAGCGACTCAGAGAAAGCAGTCTACACTATCCCTGGGGTGTCCCCGGGTATGATGCAGCTCATCATAGAGTACTCCTACACCCGCTTTGTGCTGGTGACAGCAGAGAACGTGGAAGAGCTTCTGGTGGCTGCAGACCAGCTTCTCGTCACTGGCATAGTAGGAGCGTGCTCTGACTTCCTAGAAGGCCAGCTGTCTCTGGGAAACTGTGTCGGCATCTGGAGGTTCGCAGACTTCTACTGCTGCCCTGACCTGAGGCGCAAGGCCCATCTCTTTATCGTGTGCCACTTTGAGGAGATGCTGCGCGTCTCACAGGAGTTTGTGGAGCTGTCCCTGCAGCAACTGGTGGACATCATCGAGAGGGATGATCTGAACGTGAAGAGCGAGGAGACGGTGTTCGAGGCCGTCCTCCGTTGGATCGACCACTCCCGTGAGGAGCGTAAAACACACATCCCTTTGCTGCTGCCCAAGGTAACTAATTGTATTACTGTGCATTACATTAAAACAACACTAGGTTCCCTAGTACAGTGGTTCTCAAACATTTGGGTCCAAACTGTTCCCTAGCAACAGAAACCGTCTACAACCGATGTCAAATTGTACCCGCTGTCTGCTTGTCTCTTCCCAGGTTCGCATGGGCTTGATGAGGCCTGACTACTTGCTGAACAACGTCCAGAACAACCCTGTGGTGAGGGACAGCCACGACTGCAGGCCCCTCATCCTCAGTGTCCTGAACCCCCCTGGCTCCGACAGGCTCCCAAACCCCCTGATGCGTCCACGCTTGCCCCAGGAGGTCCTATTGGCCATCGGAGGCCTGGGTGGCAGCATCCTGACCATGAAGGCTTACGATATCCGAGCCGGTGCATGGATGGACGTGAGCGTTGAGGGGGAGAATCCCCGGGCCTGCCACGGCAGCGCTTATCTCCACGGTCTGGTCTACTGCGTCGGTGGCTGGGACGGCTATGAGCGTCTCAGCAGTGTGAGCAGGTTCAACCCCGTCACTCGCAGGTGGCTGCAGGCGGCTCCCATGCACTCACGCCGCTGTTACGTCAGCGTGGTCGTGTTGGACGGCTGTATCTACGCCATGGGAGGGGACGGCGGAGACGTGCAACTGAACACCGCCGAGCGCTACGAGCCTGAACCCAACCAGTGGACAGTGATCTCACCCATGCTGGAGCACAGGGGCCACGCCGGGGCAGCAGCCCTCCAGGGCAAGGTGGGTGGAACTGAGGGACACAGGGTGCTAGATGAACACAAGGAACGTTAGATCAGAAATCATAAATGTCTTTATTGCCAAGTAAGCTTGCACATACAAAAGATGTGTCTGGGTCCTTTGGTGCATCAACATTAACAGACAATTAAAGTAGAATGAAATCAAATGGAATATATAAACTAAATTAGAATATTCTTTCTTATTACAGGTTTACATCTGTGGTGGCTTCAACGGGACGGGGTGGCTGTTCACAGCTGAGTGCTACAGCCCAGACACCAACCAGTGGACTCTGATCGCCCCCATGAGCAGCAGGCGTTACGGAGTGGGAGTCGCTGCATACGGAGGACAAGTCTATGCGGTAGGTGCACACAGAGACAAATGCTTTATACTAGATATTTGTAGATATGTATCATTTGACTTTCAATGCCTCTGTGATGCCCTCATTTCCCTAAATGGTCTGCCTGCCTTAACCACACACTAAAACATTCCTCTCATGTGTCCTGTCCTCAGGTGGGAGGGTGGGACGGTGAACACCGCCTGCGTAGTGCGGAGGCCTACAGCCCCTTGACTGACTCCTGGAGCGCCCTGAGCGCCATGATCACCCCCCGCAGCCACTTTGGCATCGTGGTGCTGGATGACCTGCTCTTCGTGGTCGGAGGCGCCAATGGCTTCAGCTCCATCTCCAACGTGGAGCACTACGACCAGAGCAGCAACAGGTGGACTGCAGCCGAGGACATGGAGTTCCAGCGCTGGGACCAAAGCTGCTGCATAATGCATGACCTGCCTAACATGAGCCAGTACGCTGCTCCCCGTGGCGGAGGAGGAGGAGGATGAGGAGGAGGAGGAGGAGCAGGAGGAGGAGGAGGAGCAGGAGGATGAGCAGGAGGAGGAGGATGAGGAGGAGGAGGAAGAGAAGGAGGATGAGGAGGATTAGGAGGAGGAGGAGGACGAGGAGGAGGAGGAGCAGGAGGAGGAGCAGGAGGAGGAGGAGGACGATGAGGAGGACTAGGAGGAGGAGGAGCAGGAGGAGGAGGAAGAGGAAGAGGAGGAGGAGGAAGATGAGGAAGAGTATGAGGAGGAGGAGAAGGAGGAGGAGGAGGACGAGGAGGAGCAGGAGGAGGAGGAAGAGGAGGAAGAGGAGGAGGAAGAGGAGGATGAGGCAGCAAGGGATCCATCTAAGAACCTTAAACATTTATTAGACCAAAAGAAATCCCAGGAAATTAATAAATTACTATCAGCCAAAGGTGGTGCATTTCTTTCTTCTAGTAATCCAGACATTATCGGTTTTTAGTTTGTGTAATGTAATGTAATATCTGTTTTTAGTTTGTGTAATGTAATGTAATATCTGTTTTTAGTTTGTGTAATGTAATGTAATATCTGTTTTTAGTTTGTGTAATGTAATGTAATATCTGTTTTTAGTTTGTGTAATGTAATGTAATATCTGTTTTTAGTTTGTGTAATGCACATAATATGGGAACTTTTATCCATATGCTAGCCCGGCATAGTTCTGACAGCTGTCACTTGTGCTACTGCGAAATAAATGACACACAGCTTTGTGTTGTCAACTGATGGAAATTGTGCATTTCTCTATTCCGATGATTTCTACAATATAATATAATATAAATAACTGTCTTTTACTAGTACCTTACTACTATGTATTATGTTACTATCCGTATACTACTACATACCATGCTAATATGTCTATTATACTATGCACTCAGGGTGTAACAGTCAAGTTCAACACTATTTGACGAACAATGCATCTCCTGCTGACCAGAAAACCACACACTTTTCTCATAGTGGGGTGCCTGGACACTCAGTAATTTAAAATGTATATGCGAAAGTTTCGTTTTCACTTCTAATTTGAAGATAAGGATCTATAGAACAATTTTGGCTTGAGTGTCAAGGAACCAGTTGAATTTAATAAAAATGTATCCAAAATGGCGACAATCGAAATCATGAATTCTTTAAAAACGTCTTAATGTTCACACAATTGCTGTGTAATATAATTTTGTATTGCTATTTTAAGTTAATACTGTGTGAGGAATCAACTGGAGTTCAAATATTGATGTTTTGAATATTCTGGTATGGCAAAAATCAAAGATGGCTGCAATTTCTGTATTTCTTTCTTTTTTGTATTTTCTTTTTTTATAATTTTTTAAACAAACACATAAACAAACATGACAACACACGATAAGATATACAAGCATTCGTTGACAGTGCACATCCAATGAAATCACATTTTAGTTAATTGTCTTATATAGGATATACCCTTAATACCTGTTATCTAAAAACCTACACACATATGCTCCAGCTCGTACCCCCCCCCCCCCCTCCCGGACCCCCCATTGGATAATCCATCCATTTTCCCTCGCTCCTAACCAGACATTACCATTATATGCTAGCTTTTATTTTCTCCACCACTTCTAACCACAATGTCATTTTGGATTCACTGAGACCCAAAATTCTTGCTGTAGATATTTCTTGATAGATCACATCGAGATATGTAATAATCCAGACCTTTCGGCAAATATTTTCCGGTTGGAACCATCGTGATGCTATCAGCTTTTTAGCCACTGTGATACCCGATAAAACCAATCTCTTTAGCTGTGGATGTACTGCACACTCAAAAACATCATTCAGCAGTAATACAGAGGGGTGTACAGGTATATTCCAAATTAAGAGATTTGATAATTCCTGGGTCACCTCTTTCCAGAATATCTTAACTGGTGGGCAGTCCCAGTACATGTGCATAAATGTCCCCTCGTCCCCATTTGTACATAAGGAGCATTTGGAGTCTTGTATAAGACCCATTTTTTTCAGTCTTATAGGAGTCAAGTATGTCCTGTGAATATAGTTAAGATTGATTTGTTGATGGTCCGGGTTCCTTGATGTGAGTCGAACATTTACCCAGGCTTCTTGCCAATCAAAATCACTTTACAGGTCTGGTATATCCCTCCTCCAGACGGAGTCTAGGTGGAGGGTTTCATATGAGGACGTTAGTAATTGATGATAAAAATCTGAAACAAAACCTCTTGATGTCTCTCTTTCATAGAAGAATTTGTGGTATCTGTGGTGTTCAATTGGTTTCGTTAATGGAACACCTTGAGTCTTCAAACATAACAATAACTGTAAGTAAAAAAGATGTGTGGACTTGGTGAGATTACATTTTTTTTGTATTTCTTCATAACTACAGAAACCCTGTTTGTTAAAAACATCCCCTAATGAGTGTATGCCTTGCTTTTCCCATATAGGGAATCTTATAGGTCGTTTTCCAATCAAGAGTACATTGTTATTGAATAAGGGAGTATGATTGTGCCATTTATGTGGGTTAGGATATTTTTTTTGTGTTTCACGCCATATCCGGATCGCATGGGGCCAAATTTCCGTTCGCAATGCTTGATTGATAGTTTAGTGTATGCTATGTCCTTCAGTTTATGTGGGGCTACTATGTTTTCTTCAAATTTTCTCCAGGATACTAATGCTTGGGGATCAAACCATGTTGTCAATGGTCTTAATGTGTACGCCTCAAAATAGTGGAACAAATCTGGAAATGCCATGCCACCGTCTGCTTTATTTCTCTGTGCGGTGGATCTTTTTATACGTGGTGGTTTGTTATTCCAAATAAATTTGTATGTGGAGGAGTGTAATCTTTTCCAGTAACCCTCTGGAGGGGGTAACGGTAGCATTGAGCTGAAGAAGTTGATTCTAGGTAGTACGTCCATCTTAACTATTGATATCCGTGCCTGTACTGAGTTTTTAAGTTTTGCCCACCTATCAAGGTGGTCTTTGATTTTGTTTTGGATTTTTGTGTAATTGTGCTTCACCGTTTGTCTTATGGTGGGGAATATTTCCACTCCCAAACATCTAAAATGTTTTACCATAGGTATCTCTCCTGGGAGGGTTATATCTTTTTTTGCAGGGGCGTTAAGTGGAAGGAAAGCCGACTTCGGCCAATTTATCTTGAATCCCGATAAATCTCCAAAGTTCTCAATCAACTTGAGCAGATGAGGCAGTGTGGTGTTGGGGTTTTGCATGAACAGTATTACGTCGTCCACATATAAACAAATTTTATGTTGTGTGCCCTTGATTACGATTGGTTCTATGGATTGGGATTGTCTTATATATTGTGCTAAAGGTTCTAATGATAGATCGAATAGTCCGGGACTAAGAGGGCAACCCTGTCTAGCTGAGCGTGATACCGGAAAGATTCCGGAGGTGATTATACCTGTTGTAATCAAGGCCGATGGGTGTATACTACTTTAATCATATCAATGAAACCTTTACCTAACCCCATCTTCTCTAATACTGCCCATAGATACGACCATTCCAGCCTGTCAAAAGCTTTCATTTCATCCAGGGACAGCATCGCCTTAGGTATGGTGTCGTCCTTGTCGGCATCTAGTACGTGCAGTATTCGTCTTATGTTATCAGTGATCAGGCGGCCTCTTATGAAGCCAGTTTGGTCCGGATGAACTAAAGACGTCATATGCTTTTGTAATCTGATGGCTAATACCTTAGAGTACAGTTTGATATCGGTTCCGAGGAGGCTTAAGGGTCTGTAACTACCGCACTCGGTGGGGTCTTTGTCTTTTTTGAGAAGGACTGTTATGAGTGCAATATTGTCGTTCTTATGGAAGTTCCCCTCCTTGACTGAGTATAAGATCATATTTAGTAATAAGGGTCCAATTATGTCCCAACAAGAGAGGTACATTTCTGGTGGGATACCGTCTCTTCCAGGAGCCTTACCACTTTGCATTTCGGATATGGCCTTCTTGAGTTCCTCTAGTGTGATCGGTGTTTTTTTTTTTTTTTTTTTGTCTTTTTCCCCCTCCATTTTCCTCCGATTTTTCTCCCATCCCAATGTTAGTCGTATGCCAATTCCCAGTCCCTTCCTGGTCGCTGCGCACTTACCCCCCACAGTCAGATCATCTGGGAGAGTGGAGGCTACCACGTGCTTCCTCCGACACACGTCCAGCCAATCACCGCTTCTTTTCACCTGGCAGCGCGGATTCTCATTGAGAGGGCGTAGCGTGTGGGAGGACCACACTATCCCCCTCACGTCCAATCCGCGCTTAGCAGGCGCCCCGACCGAACTGTAGGAGTCGCTGTTTACAACGACCCGGACCCACCCCGCCAGCTTCTCCCACCCTCTGATACAGCCAATTGTATCAGTGCAGACGGCCAGCCAAGCTGGTGACAACCCCGGAGCTGTGAGCTGGATTCGAGCAGGCAAATCCAGCTCAGCTCCGGGGCTGGTGACGAACGCAATCTCCGCTCGGCCACCTAACCGCCGTGATCGGTGTTTCTAACTGTTTAGCGTCATCCTCTGAAAGTTTAGGGAGAATAATTTGATTAAGATATGTGTCCATTTTGTTTTGATCGAAGGTCGTTTCTGATTTATATAAGTTGGAGTAGAATTCTTTGAATGTCATGTTTATTTTTTCAGGGTCTGTTTCAAGTACTTGTTGTGCTCTAATGGTAGTTATATCTGCACATTTTGCATTAATTCTTAATCGCATGGCTAATAGGTGACTAGGTTTAGAACCTTGGGAGTACTGCTGTTGTCTTGTGCTACGTATTTGTATTTCCGATTGTTGTCTGTATATGGCATTGATCTCTTTTTTTAGTACCTTAACTTGATTTTCTAGTCGAGTTGAGTTGTTGTATTGTAAAGAATTAAATAACGTTGAGTAAAGCGTTTCCAGTTCAGCCAGTTTTGTACATTGATTCTTGCGCATTTTGGAGGAAAAGCTATCAGTGAAAACCTTTGATCATTCCCTTTACCGACATCCATATTATTCTGGGGTCTTGCACCGAGTTTGCATTCTCCCGTAGGAATACTATAAGAGCTTCTTTGAGTTGTCTAATGAATTCCTTGTTATTAAGCAGCATCGAGTTAAATCGCCATCTTGGGGCTCGGGAAGATAGTATACCAAATGTTCCTTTTAGATCTGATAGTGCATTTGGGTATAATTTCCACTTCATAGTGTAGTAGAATTCCAGCCAAACTGTGTTTATTATACTGTACACCATGAAGCTCAGAATGGCACAACACCGACAGGTAATATGCATTCACAAATTCTCCTGGCTTCTCTGCCGCTATCCATTTCTATTCAACAAAACCAACAAGACTATCTTTGGTTTGAAACAGCTGCGTGGACTCAAGGCTCTGAACCAGAGTGATTGAGACAGGCAACTGTTGATCAAACGAAGAGATAGTCTCGTTGGGACTTCCTGGGAGTAATAAACTGAGTGATTTTTCACCCTAAGTGTTCGAGGCAAATGGTCCAATACAAAGGGACTGCTTTGAGAGACGCCAGACAGTCTCTTCTATACAAAGGGGCAGTTGATCAAAGGGTTTGGACCTAGAATCCACATTGTGACGCAATTCGATGTAAAACGTCACGATAAGGAGTTAGCCAATGAGAGTTGAGAGTAAGTGTCCTCCAATAGGAACACTCGAGGAGAGGTTGGAAAACGCCCGCTTGCCGTAACATTAGAGGCGGAGCCTAAATTTGATATTAGCAAAAACTCCGTACCAGGAGGATCACAACAACACACCCGAACAGAGACCCAGGAAGCAACAAAGAACACACACCCTTTTTCTCCACAACAGACTGAGGAAACCACGCAGCAGAGAGACGGCCGCAAAAACCTACCATCTGAAGAAGCCGAGACGAGACATGCCCATAGATATTGAATATTTAGCCTAAAGTCTGGTGAACCTCGGCATAGTGAGGTCTTCCATCAGGTTTTATTGCAATTGTTCTTTCAAATCTTTGATTTGTATTGATTGAAATCCTTTTTATTAAACACGGATTCTTCAAACTGCTCGGAACTCGATTTCTTCAACCGCCGCGCCGTGTTCTCTGAAGGTGTACGGGCAGAAAACCATCACATACATGGTTATCTGCATTTGTAGCTCAGTAGTACTTCAAAGAGCTTTTTAAGGTTTAAACACAGCGCAGAGTACGAAGATTAAGCTAGGAAGTTACTACATTTTTGGTGCTGTGGCCCTTGAATAGAAACGTCCGTTTTGAACGAGAACAAAGGAGAATTTTTTTTTCCTCTTTCTTCACCTCGAACAACAACAACAACAACAAATCGTCTTCGCGTAGCTCGGAGAGTTACCAAAGGTGAGTGTTATGGAGTGTACGGGTGTTCAATTCGAACCAACGGGGGGTTGCTAAAAGTATGACTGTAATTAGATATTAAATGAAATGTTCTGACCAAGGGTAGCGACTCAAGGCTGTGTGTGTTTTTAGGTCCTGTAGGCAGGATTTTTAACCACACTAGTGCTGTCGTATGCCTTACAGTAAGGGAGTTAAGCACGGTTTTGCGTAGTATTTTCTACAGTAGAAATTTTAGCATAAGTGAACGAGACGCTGCCCGTGGTCGGAACATTAAAAAGAGGTATGGAAGTATTTAGGAACAATGTCTAGGTTTGTGCTCAGGGTTAAGCAAGGGGAACATGTGCATAGTACGCCTTATAGTATTGGCTTAAGCACATTTTGCGTAGTATTTTCTACAGTAGAAATGGAGCATGAATAGAGTCTAGTTTTACCCTGGGCACCGCCGGACGTGTTAAATTTAAACAACGATAGGCTGTAACATTAGAATGGTACGTGAGGTAGGCTCGTATGTTGCAAGCTATGCTGTAACATAGGACTCGTATGTTGCAAGCTATGCTGTAACATAGGACTCGTATGTTGCGGCGATAGGCTGTAAACATTAGAATGGTACTTAAGGTGGACTCGTATGTTGCAAGCTATGGTTAAACAATTACTAGTGTTTGATGTTTGTGTATGAGTGAAAGGACTTATGGTTAGGTTTAACGTGTGTGAAGTATATAGATTAAATCTGTAAAGTGGCACTTATAATATGACTGAGAACGGTTTTTAATATTGAATCGGGTGCACACGCGACGTCCAAAGCGCACACACGCAACGGCAAATGCGCCACCCAGCTTGTGCTGGACAGAGCGCGTTCTCGTTGGAACTCGTGCGTGTCGTAGCGCGCAACAGGCTACAAACGATAGCTCGTTAGCCTCTGAGGCACCGGAGCAAACGGAGGGGAAAGTAGACGTAATTCAAATGTATAAGGTCGATCGATAGTGTCTTGAGATTACGGGGATATGTAGGGCACTTAAAAGTTTTCATATTCGTGGCGGATAAAACCAGTTATGTAATGTTTAAGGTGATCGGGATTTTCTAGACCCGACCCGGAAGTCGTTCTAAGCTCGCCGGAAATGACGACGGAGGGGTCAAACTAGTGTTTTGATATTATGTTTTTATATTTCTAATTAGATCACTACACTGGCGTTTTGAGGGAAATAGGATTCTGTTGTGGGGTATGTGGTATTGTATTAACGTTGCGAGGGGACGGCCCGCGCGGCGGAACGGGTCGTTGGGAACGTTTTTATGGGATCATGGGAGCAGCTAAGCTAATGCTACTTAGCCGCGCTAACGGCTAAAGCGGTCGCCGGATGTGACGTCGTAAGCGCGCGCTAGGTTGAAGCTAACGAAGCTAATATGCTAAGCTAACATGCTAAGCTAACTGTGCTGACGTCATGGCATGACGGGACTCTCGATATGTCTCGCGAGGGGGCGTCCATCTTAGAAGGGGCGCCGAGCGTCCATCTTAGAAGGGGCGCCGAGCGTCCATTTTGGGAGGGTACCGAGCGTCCATCTTGGTAGGGGTGGCGAGCGTCCATTGTTAAGGGGAAGGTGGAGTTTATTGGGAATGCAGTAGGGGGCAGAAGTGTACGGGATGAATATGTTTGGATTCTGCTCACAGAACGTTTTCATTGTACACTCTCTCTCCCCCTCTCTTCTTCTTTCTCTCCCCCTCTCTTCTTCTCTCTCTCCCCCTCTCTCTCTTCTTTCTCTCTCTCTCTCTTCCTCTTTCTCTCTCTCTCTCTCCCTCTCACCTCCCTCCCTCTCTCTTTCTCTCTCTCTCTTTCTCTTTCTCTTTCTCTCTCTCTCTCTCTCTCTCTCTCTCTCTCTCTCTTCCTCTTTCTCTCTCTCTCTCTCTCCCTCTCACCTCCCTCCCTCTCTCTTTCTCTCTCTCTCTCTCTCTCTCTCTCTCTCTCTCTCTCTCTCTTCCTCTTCCTCTTTTTCTCTCTCTCTCTCCCTCTCACCTCCCTCCCTCTCTTTCTCTCTCTCTTTCTTTCTCTTTCTCTTTCTCTTTCTCTCTCTCTCTCCCCCTCTCTCTCCCCCTCTCTCTCCCCCTCTCTCTCCCCCTCTCTCTCTCTCTCTCTTTCTCTCTCTCTCTTATTCTCTCTTTCTCTCTCCCTTTCTCTTTCTCTCTCTCTCTCTCTCTCTCTTTCTCTTTCTCTCTTTCTCTCTCTCTCTCTCTCGCCTCCTCTCCCTCTCTCTCTCTTCCTCTTTCACCCCCCCTCTCTTTCTTTCCTTCTCTCACCCTCCCTCTCCCTTTCGCCTCCCCCTCTCTCCCTCTCCCTCTCACCTTCCCCCCTCTTTCCCTCTCCCTCTCTCTCTCTTTTGCCCCCCCCCTCTCGCTCGCTCCCCTCATTTCAACACCGCCTCTCTTCCATGTACTTCCCCCCCCCTCGGCCCCCCCCCCGAGACGCTTCTCTTTCTCTCCTAGGTTAGGGCCTGTATATAGAGTTTTTTATGGGTTTCAAACGCGGTGTAGTGCTAGGTATATTGTTTGTTGCTGTTTACTGTAAGGTTTCAAAGGCGGTAGGTTGAGTTTGGGACTTATTAAGTTGGTTAGGTTACATAGGATGGACAATTGCTAAGTAGTTGCTGTGTGCTGTGGTGATGTTTGCGGTTATAGTAGTTTGTGTGAATGTTATCAGGGTGTGTGTGACGTACGTGTTCAAGACTCTCGGCGCGGCTGGTTCTGCGTCTGGGGACCCACACCGCTCGGTTGCGCCTGCGTATGCAATGATGGTGATGGAGGTTGGCGCGGAGGGTGGCAGGGTAGGTGTGGGCGTTCCGATAAAGCCGTGGTGCCCGGCGTCCGCGCTGGCGACTATTCTCTGATCTGGGTGGTGGACATTCAGGGTTGGGGAGTGGGAGGGCCGGGGCGTGCGTGTGGGTGTGAGGCGGGGGACGTTCCTGGACGACCGTGCGTTGCAATTGACGGGATAGGATTGTGTGTACAATTGTGTTTTTTTCCCCATAGTAGGTACGTTTGGAGGGCTGTGTGATATGGGGCGGTGTGCCCGGGGTTCGGTGTTGGGTCTGGTCGGCTATGTGTGGCCGTCCGGCAGGGCACTGGACTCTGGGGATACTGGCCTGGAGCACAGGAGAGGTTGCCGGGATGCTGTCTGCTGTGTACCTGTGGTGAGGTGGGTTTAGGCCGCTGTGGAGAGGCTGTCAAGGTCTTTTCAGAAAAACAGGGTCGACACCTCACGGCGTGCGTGGCGCGGCGTCTGTGGCATTCTTTAGATTACCTCTGGGGGACACGTGTCTGGGTGACAGGTGTCCCCTGGGGGGTGTGGTACTAAATAATGGAAAAGAATGTAAAAAATGAATGTAACTATATTAATCAAGATGTTTTGGTTTTCCGAGGAGTATCAGAATTGGAGCAGGATCAAGCGGAAGTAAAGGAGAGCGGAGATTCAACAAAAAATAGGAACCCAGTGTGTTGACAGAGATCGAACGAGATAAGCTGTATCGTTATATCGTTATTTTCAAACAGATCACACTGTGTCTTGCTAAATATATTAGTATAGTGTTGCCCGACATTTCCAATGCATAACGAATAGTGGAGATAACAGGGAAATGCCACTGTATTAAGTCTGGATGTTTTTTGCTTTCTTTCCATACAGGTGCTCGACTGGACAGGAGCTCTGAACGATTTCCATAACCATCTGGGGAAACGGGCCGGCTGTAATGAGCCTTGGTATAAGTATGAATGATAAGCCAGTTATCAATCCTTGTCTGCACAGTAAAATGTTGACAGTGTGAGTGTTTTAACTCAAGTAAGTAGAAATAGGGAAGACAGAGAAACTTGTTTTTTCAAACGGTAATTACAGGAGTGTTTGAAGTGGAATGAATGACAGTAACATAGGAAGTTCACCTTAGGGGAACATTGATAGGAACAACTGGAGCGGTAAATGCAATATTATTAACAATAGAATAACAACAACAACAATATGGAAAAGGGCCTTAGTGATCGGGCCATTGGGGGGAGTAGGCCGAGAGCCTCTGCAGACATTTCCCAGATAGACTTTACCAGTGATAATGATCTGATCGATATGGACTTCTCTCATGTGACCAGTACGACAAAAGGACTGGCAATGTTGACTTTGGTTCCAATACAGGGGAGTGAACCAGTGACGACGGTGTTACTCCAACCAGAACCGATTCAAGCTGGAGTGTCCATTGCAGGCGACTGCAGTTTAACCAAGGTACAGAAAAAGAGACTGAGGAGGGCGGCGTTGTTACAGCGGTCCCGTGAAATCCACTCTGGCCGGATGGCTGGAACTGAGACCGATAGCAGGTATGGAATACACGACCCATGTCCAACCTGCCCTCAGCACCGAAGCCAAGATGAGAGGCGGGAAGAAACACATTCCATTCGGAGGACACAACGACTTTGTGGTCAAACCCAAACACATGGTGATGGAGAACCCCTCCCCCATCAGGCCGTTCCAGTACATGTGTGCTCCAGACAGCGAGCAGACCCTCCTCGCCGCCCCGGCCCAGTTCCTGCTGGAGACCTTTCTGCAGAGCTGCTGCCACAGGCTGTTCCCCAAAGCCGTCCGGAACAGAACCAACCCTGTGCTGTCCATCGACAGCTACCTCAACATCGGCCCAGCCCTGTGATGGGAAGTCAAACCGCCGGTGCTGAGATGGGGGAAGAGGCAGCATCCTATAGACAACAGAGCGCGTTTGTGACAGCGTTCGAACAACACGAGGCAGTTCATCGAGATCTGATGAAGATACAGCTGGAGATTGGTCAAGCCGCACACGAGATTCAGAGATTGGGACGAGAACTGGCAAGAAAGGCTGCGCTACTAGAAGCGACAGCTGTTGAGATCATGCTTCAGGCGTCTGACCTAGGCCGCCGTGATCAAAGAGTGCCCTGTGCTCCGTTGCCCGGACAGGGAACTGGGCCGCGATACAAAGAGTGGCAACCACGGCCGAAAGGAGGAGGCAGACCCCGGAATCCGGGAGGATTCCGGCCACGGGTGGTGGTGTGTTGGACATGTGGCGTGACTGGTCATATCTCACGGGAGTGTGCGAACAATGGCCCGGCTAGCTCAGTCGGAAGAGAATGAGACTGATTAGAATAAGGATAGAGATGATGATACATAGATAAGGTTTGATTAGGTGTGCGAGTTACTAAAATGGTTTGGAAGACTAACCAGGGTAAGTTGGGGCTATAGAGGGATGACGTAACTGAATATTGCATGAGCTAATCAAACTAACAAAATTAATGGTTTTAGACAGGAACAATGGAACATTTAATGTTAGACAGAGTTGGAAACAAAGGACTATTTAATTTTGTTGCAGGGGTATTTATGCCTCTAGATGATAGTTAATTCTGTTGGATGAGTGTGTAGCATTTAGGCACTCACAATTTTTTTTGTTTATTTACAATTTTCTTTGTTTTTGTTTGACTATATTTTTTAGGAACTGGCTGGCTGGGAGGGATCTCTCGCTGGTCAGGGATAGCAGGTGGTGGTGACACAGCGAGACTGGTAGGAAGTCTGATATAATGAGCTGGAAACTGAGAATGGACGGGAGCTGGTTCATGGTTTGTTTTCCGCTCATTAAGAGTCCAGATGTAGAATCTGGGGGGTTGTGTCACATGTTGGGTTATGTTAAGGGTTGGGGAAACATATTTCTCTGTCTATAGAAAGCTCTGTAGGTTTCTGGTCGCAAATTGGCCAGATAGTGTTCATATAGGGTGCAGACATGTGAATTTGATGATTGACTTATGGGAGGCTCTGCACCGGCTTGTTGAAAGCTGGCGGAGTGTGTGTGATGAGTGTTTAAAGAGACTGTGGTTTGTTGACCATACACATAGGTTCTGTTGGTGATTGGCCTCGTCTAGAGCTGGCTGTCCGGACCGAGGAGCTGTCGGGAAACAAGGTATTGATAGTGAAATAATGAATATTCCACTTTTAAGGGTGTGGATAGTTGTGTTGAGCTTGAGATATTTGATCTAGTAAAACAGTACAGCACAAATAAGAAATGAGACAAAGGTGATTTGATTGGATGCTAACGTAAGAAGCTGTAAAATACATAGATAAATGATTTGGAGAATTATGTATTGTCAAAATGCGGAACAGTAGAGAATGTATCTGTGAAAATAAATGTTTCCAATCTATTATGTGTTTTGTAAATAATAATCCAAAATGCAAATAAGGACAGAGGGAAAATCGTTTCCCTCTGTGGAAAATTGGAGCAGTACCGAGACCTGCACACAACAAAGAGGAGGCTGTGGTTAGCACAAGGTACAACAAGAAGAGAACGGTTAAAAACGAATTAAAAATAGGCTGGTAATGATCTGTCAACACACAGGACTGATTTGGTTGAACGCTCTCCCTCTAGTACGGTTGGCTTGTCGTTCGTGCGAACTTCGCGGTCTGCGTTTGACACCGCACGAAATGATGCTAGGTCGCTGCATGGTAGTACCAGGTTTGCGCGCGACAGGCAAAGGTCCGAGTTTGGACATCCTGGACAACGACATGCGTGAGTACGTAAAATACATGTCAGAGATACACAAAAGTATTCTGGTTCATGTCTCCAGTAGACAGGAGCATGAAACCGGGGAGGAGGTGAATAGGCAGACTACACCTCAAATCATACCAGGCGACTACGTTTATGTCAAAGTATTTAGACGCAAGTGGTTTGGCGCGAGACGGGAAGGGCCATACAAAGTCGTTCGAGCCACCGAGAGGGCTTTACAAGTTGAAGGATCGCCTATGTGGTTTCACGTTACTCATTGTGTAAAAGCAACCAATACGGACCAAGAATGGGAACCTGAACCACAAGACCTTGACGGTAAAACCGGGGCGTCGCAACCATTACACGAAGGCGAAGTGAAGGCGGCGCTAACCCCAAACGATGGGGAAGACCCGGATGATTATGGCGAGCCAGACCGAGGGGGCCACGATTGGCCACCAGTAGAAGATGAAGGTTTTTTACAGGAACCAGACAGAGGAGAGGATTATGAATTGGAACATAATAACTTCTCCTCTGTGGACATGGAGAAGGTACCAGAAGAGCCAGAGGAACCAGTGCTTAGCACAAGCCCGGAACAAGATACTCGACCACAACGAGTCATCAAGAAGCCTAAACGATATACATAGGCAAAGGAAGGGATAGTGTAACTGATAGGCCTTGGAGAGGGCGTGTACATATTAATTTTTGATTTTTGATTTTTCATTAGCTAAGCTCTCTCCTTTTTTAGAAATGTTTAGATAGTAAATGCAATGTAAGGTCTTTTCTTTCAGAGTGAATTGCACAAAACAGACACATTTGGATAAAAAACACATAAAGTATAGTCTAAAACCTGGTAATTGGTACGATCATCTTTTTGTATAAAGGGACGGACCTAGACGGAAGTGAAATTGATATAACTGATAACATTGTATATAACCTGCAAAATGAGTGGAAATTGTTAAACGGTGTGCGTGAATAGAGAACTGTGTAAATAAAAGATGGGTCCATAGTCGGTCAGTGGGGGAGGGAGTAATGTGGGTGTTGAAAGCAAATGATACTAACAAATATGGAAAATGAGTCAGAAGGATTCTGGAAAGGTTTGGCTCTGAGGTAATTAGGTTAAACAGTAAGGTTAAGGTAATTGTAAACAGTTTGTTTGAGGAATTACTAACATGTATCTTGGGGATTATCAATCCCCAAACCGGGGAAACTGTAGTAGAATTCCAGCCAAACTGTGTTTATTATACTGTACACCATGAAGCTCAGAATGGCACAACACCGACAGGTAATATGCATTCACAAATTCTCCTGGCTTCTCTGCCGCTATCCATTTCTATTCAACAAAACCAACAAGACTATCTTTGGTTTGAAACAGCTGCGTGGACTCAAGGCTCTGAACCAGAGTGATTGAGACAGGCAACTGTTGATCAAACGAAGAGATAGTCTCGTTGGGACTTCCTGGGAGTAATAAACTGAGTGATTTTTCACCCTAAGTGTTCGAGGCAAATGGTCCAATACAAAGGGACTGCTTTGAGAGACGCCAGACAGTCTCTTCTATACAAAGGGGCAGTTGATCAAAGGGTTTGGACCTAGAATCCACATTGTGACGCAATTCGATGTAAAACGTCACGATAAGGAGTTAGCCAATGAGAGTTGAGAGTAAGTGTCCTCCAATAGGAACACTCGAGGAGAGGTTGGAAAACGCCCGCTTGCCGTAACATTAGAGGCGGAGCCTAAATTTGATATTAGCAAAAACTCCGTACCAGGAGGATCACAACAACACACCCGAACAGAGACCCAGGAAGCAACAAAGAACACACACCCTTTTTCTCCACAACAGACTGAGGAAACCACGCAGCAGAGAGACGGCCGCAAAAACCTACCATCTGAAGAAGCCGAGACGAGACATGCCCATAGATATTGAATATTTAGCCTAAAGTCTGGTGAACCTCGGCATAGTGAGGTCTTCCATCAGGTTTTATTGCAATTGTTCTTTCAAATCTTTGATTTGTATTGATTGAAATCCTTTTTATTAAACACGGATTCTTCAAACTGCTCGGAACTCGATTTCTTCAACCGCCGCGCCGTGTTCTCTGAAGGTGTACGAGCAGAAAACCATCACATACATGGTTATCTGCATTTGTAGCTCAGTAGTACTTCAAAGAGCTTTATAAGGTTTAAAAACAACGCAGAGTACGAAGATTAAGCTAGGAAGTTACTACAATAGTTATCATTTCCACTTCATAGTTATCAAATAGTCTCGGGGATGCAAAGACATAATCTATTCTGGATAATGTGTTATGTCTCGCAGATCGACAAGAGTACTTTCGGGTCGTGGGATTAAGTGATCGCCATAAGTCATTTACACCTGTAATCTTCGACCAATCCTTTAATGCATTAGATGAATTCTTTTGTTCGCTGGAAAAGGCGAGGTAAGATTTGTCCATCCTTGGATTCCAAATGGCACTAAAATCCGCACCTATTATAAATGAGTAATCGGGAAGGTCTAACATTGCTTTGGTTAGTGTAGTGAAGAAACCCACTTCGTACAAATTTGGGGCGTATACCGCTACCAACGCTATTTTCCTGTTCTTGTGTACAATCTTAGCTATAGTTATCCGACCATCTACATCAGACCATACTCCCTTTAATTCAATATTCAACTTACGTCTAACGACTATGGCTACACCTCGGGTTCTCGTACCAAAAGAAGAGTGACTTATATTATGATATGTGTTGTCCGCTAACGTATCTATGTCTTTCTCTAGAATGTGCGTTTCGCTTAGCAGAGCAAGTCCACCTGTTCTTTTTTCATCAGTGTGAGCACGCTTTTGCGTTTGTATTGGTTATTTATTCCCCCAGTGTTCCAGATCATTATATTCAAACTAGCCATAATCTATACATGTTGTTGTGTAGTTATTGGTAATGCTTCTGGAGTGCGAGGCAACAATAGATATACATCCAACTAGTGAGGTCCCGTTGAGAGCCGAGCTTAAAAACATACATATATACAAATAAAAATCCCCTTTCCCCCCCTCCCACCGAGAGTCGTACAGGATTGTGTCCCATAGACACACCCTACACGTATGACTCCCTCCCTTAGGCCACCGGATTACCCAAATTGAGCTTTGTAATCCTATTCTTCCTATGCTAATAGAATGTCGCTTTTGGTCTTGCGCCTTCCCATTAATGTACTAACAATAGTTTGAAAAATATACCTTCATTAATATATTCATTTGAACCTTCTACTAACTTATGTAGGAAACATCAGACAAAAGGAAAAGAGTGGAGATAAACACTAACACCTAAAAATGAAAAAAAATAACAATGAAAGATAAAAAATAAAAAAAGGAGTGAGAACTAAAATAAAACTCATCAGAGAAAAACAGAGAAAATAAAATTGAGTAAAGAGAAAAAAGAGAAAAACAGAGACTTTTAGAGCTACATTGTGCAAATCTCTAAATCAGTGGAGTAATTATTTAAAATATTAGAATAACCTTGTCGTGCTTATACATTTAGATGTGGCTAATGTCTTTATTTTTTTATTTTTTTTTAAGCCTTATTAAAGCCTAATTAAACTTCAGTCCTTGAATCCTCTGCTTATTCACACCGGATGTTAGTGTTAAATTTACAGGCCTTCGTTGAAGGGGTGCATTATATTCTAGAAGGTTGTAGAATACTAGTAAATATGTAAACACTGCTGTTATGTTCCAGAATGATCTTCCTACCCAGGGGTCATGACCTTTTAGTATTTTCCGGGATATTCCTTTGTGTCCCTGAGCAGTCGAGAGAGGAGCCCAGAATGTTCCAGATTGTTCATAATGTCAATGTTGGATTATTGTCTCCACAGAGACCAGAAGACTGTAAATATAATGCCTTACGAGCCATATTAAACATCTTGTGCCTTATTGTTGCCAGCGTGCATATCATCTGTTACTTTTGTTGAGCCGTGGTAAAGTCATTCTAATAAAATTACTAAAATACAAAGATAAAGAGAGAGATGAGTAAGCTTATCTGATTCGAGCCAGTGTTGCGTCCTGCCCGGGGGGACCAGATCCATGTTGCTTCATGTAATCTTCGGCGGCTTTAGGCGTGCGTATTCCCTGCCTAATACCGTCTTTTCCCAAGATCGATAATAGTGCCGGGTAGTTAAGGATTGGCCTGAGACCACTCTTAAACATTCTCTGCATCACATCCTTGTAGGGGAAACGCTGAGCGATGGCCTCCTTACATAGATCTTCGTAGATAGATATTGAATTTTCACCATATTTCAGTTTCCCCCTTTGATTGCACGCTGCTCTAATGATGGCGTCTCTTATTACCATCTTACGCAGGGTAACAATGATAACTCTCGGACCGTTACCTCTTTGGCCTTGTGTACCGACTCTGTAACATATGGTCCACTGTCGGCGCTGTGGGAAGGTTGTTATTACCTAAAATATCTACCAACACTGTTGGAAAGCTGTCGTCTGTGCATTTGACTGATTCATCCAGTCCCACAATGCGGATATTATTTCGCCTGTAGTAACGTTGGGTCTCGAGCTGCCTCTCCATTGCTTTCTCTTCGACTTCTTGTATTTTCTTCCGACACTCTTCTTCCACCTGTTTTATCTCCTTCGATAACTCTGTTAATCCATCGTTGAGGTTCTTCTTGTTCACTTGGACCATCTGTGTAATTTCTATCACCGTATTCTCCACTGCCGTGATTCGCCCGGCCTGTACAGCGGCTGCTTCCATAACCATTTCGAATTTAGCATCGACGTGTGCTTTGAATTCCTCAATGTGTAATTTGAAAGCGACCATCTGTTCCTTCATCAGGATAGTCAGAGAGTTGAAGTCGGGTTGTGAAATTGCACTGCTTGTGTCAGTTGATGTTGTGGGTGCAATGATGGACCCGATGGGTTTGTTGGAGATTATCTTCTCAAATTCCCCTGCTTTATCTTTTACGGTATTTTTACACGTCGTTACCGTTGTGTCGTCAACTGCTGTCTCACTCTCGGGGCCAGTCGTCGTTGGTCCCGGTATATTCTCCACTATAGTCCCCCCATCGGGGCTAGTCAACAACGGTGCCACCGTTGTCTCGCCTGTTGTATTTTTTGATCGTGTCAAAATAGGCGCCGTTGGAGTATCTGTGCCGAATCTCTTTCCAGCCTTTTTCTTATCCTTAATATCCATGTTGAGTCTTTATGTCTTTTGATATAGTTAGTAGAAAGTCTTATCAATACATACGATGTGGTTTAATTTCTTTTGGTATTGTTCAAATAAGGTTTTTAAACGAAATTAACGTTGACGGGAGCGGAGCTATAACCAAACGCGTATCGCTTCACATTGCGTTCAAACCGGAAGTCTGTATTTATTTCGAATTACGCTTCATACCTTTTATTCTATTGAACCTAGAATGGTGATGTTGGTGCCTGTACCTAGGTTTTCATGAATGAGTAATTGAATACAAATTTAATAAACATGATTGGAGCATATCTTAAATGATATTTCACACAATGAGACAATAAATATGTGGAGAACTAGAGTTAGATATGAGAACTGTAAACAACAGTTGATTGTGAAGAACAAACGATGATTGTGAAGAACGTCCTCATCACAAGAAAGGATCTGCATCTCAGCACTAATGTCAAGGCCATGCCAAAGACCTGATGGAGGTGTTGCTGAGCAATGGGAATCCCTTTGAGGAGGGCAGTACCTGGTTACATTAGACAATAAGGTGTGTGAGTCTGCGGCTGCTGCCGTATCTGTACATCAACTCGAGTCTACGGGACAAGAGCAGTACAACAATTTCAGGAAGAGTGCTTGAATCAAATGACAGACTTCTGACAGCACCGATCAAGCGAAATGCAGAGCTCTATGCAGAGCTCTATGGGAAAGCTTTTATTGTGCTAGACACAATACACGTCAAGTAGAGATATTTCTGTTGACAAGGAGTTAGTTGCGCCAGGTGTAACAAGACATTTTCTCATTCCTGTCAAATAAGTTGTTAACAGATGGACAGTTCCCAGATGACAAGGATGTCTACATCACTGCAGGTGATCAAGTCCACCATGTTGGAAACAGTCCACCAATGGATCAATGCAACCATGAGGAAGCTGACACTCGTGTCCTTTAATATATCTCCTCCACGCCCTGCAAACATCATCACTTGGGAGGGTGCATACTGGAGATACAGATGTTTGTTGTAACCCTTCTGACTAATTTCCATCACATCAAGCCACTAACAGATACACACCCACTCAGGGATGTGCACAGGACTTTAGAGGGGCAGGTGCTCAAAGGCTGAAAAGGGCACTATACATGTGTGTGTGTGTTTTAACCGAGCCCGCGTAGCGCACAAGCATGATTTTTAAGGGCCCTTTTCAGGCAGGTGGGCCCCCTTTTTATGCTTTTTGGGGGGTTTTGGTGATCAAATATTGAATATTGAACTATAATAATCAGTGCAGGGGCTCACTTATCCTTGAAAGACACTTTTATCACTGACTTAAAAGGCCCATACATCTCCATAAATGTTCAGGGGGGAGGGAATAAGTGCTTACCCTACAGACCCCAAGAAGTGCTGTATATTCTGTATTGTTTAATATATTTATATTTTGTTTTTATTCCAATCCCGATTTGTATTTGAGATTCCCAAATCCCATCGGACTTGACTTCTTCGTGTCGCTCAGTGAGTATAATACCAGCATTCAACTGTATGCGCCACAGCGGTTTCTATCATCATCATCATCACCACCCACGCTATGCATAAAATATATAGGTCCGCGGAGAGGCACGCTGAGGAGGCCGTGCAAACTCTTTACCTAATATTTTTATTCCATCCTGACATTTTTCAGTTGGAAGAGCAGACTATATGCATAACGAAAAAAAAAAAAAAAAATTGTATTTTTTTGTATTTTTAGAAATGGCACTTTTTTGATGAGGCTCAAAAAGGCAGGTGCTCAAGCACCCCTTGGGCTCTATGTGTGCACGTGCCTGATTCTAGCCCCAGGATCATAATGCTGATCATAATAATGACAACACTAACATTACTGGTAAGATATGGTGCTGGTTTTGCACAGTGCAGCGCAGCGGTCATTAGAGGTGGTGGTGTTGCTATGCTAATGTGAATATTGGACCATGGATAGGTTCACAGGATTGGTTGTTTGTTTGATTGATTGATTGATTGATTGATTGATTGATTGATTGATTGAAAACGTTATTAACAGATTGCAGAATGGGTACAATACAGTACAGCTCAATACACACAATTGTTAAGGGGATGCAGACCAGAGAAAGACTTTCGTCTGGTTTACATCAGGGTCCCCCATTTTCAATTCATCAGGAGTGACACACAGTGACAGTTCATTGTGACACACAGGCGGCTCAGAATGAGGAATTAGGGGAGCCCCGCCCCCTCTCCACTGGAAGAATGTAAAAAAAGCGCTCTGGTGACAAGTTCTACACAAATAACAATCAGTATAGCTGTCCCCTAAGCCTGTTTTTGGGCTTCGAACTTTGCCAGGGTTTTTCGAGCGGACGATCGAACCTTCGTTTTTAATCATGCAAATTACTTGCTCCTAAATCATTTTTATGGTTCAGTATTGTCGAGTCTTGACTTTAGGCACATAACGCACATTTACGCATAATGTAGCGCATATGCACATATTGCTGCATTTGGATGGCCATTTTGTTTGTTAAAGGCAGAGCGTCTGTGTGACTCCGGGTGTGTGAATCCGCACATTATCTCGCAAACTATATGGCCAATCAGTCTGTGCTTTGGCACAGAAAGTTACAGAGGCACAAGGGCATGTGGAAATATGTTTAATCTATATATCTATTCCAATATGTATCTGGCAATGGGAAGTCGTTTTTGGGAATTAATTTCCAGCCAGAGGGCTTCAACAACGGCTTCAAATGCTGCTACCAAGACTACAACTAGGTGATTTAAATATAAAAAAATATATATATATAATAATAATAATACATTATTATTATAATTTTTTTGATCTTTTCCCCCCTCCTTTTTCCTCCGTTTTTTCTCCCATCCCAATGTTAGTCGTTATGCCAATTCCCAATCCCATTCCTGGTCGCTGCGCACCTACCCTATACAGTCGGTCTGGCAGAGTAGAGGCTATCACATGCTTCCACCGACACATGTGTAGCCAATCAACCGCTTCTTTTCACCTCGCAGCGTGGACTCTCACTGAGAGGGTGTAACGTGTGGAAGGATCACACTACCCCCCTTAGATCCTTTCCTCGCTGAGCAGGCGCCCCGACCGAACTGTAGGAGTTGCTGTTTAAAACGACCAGGACCCACCCACCGGCTTTCCCACCCTCTAACACTGCCAATTGTGTTAGTACGACGGCCGGCCATGCCGGAAGCAACGCAGAGAGCTGGGCTCGATACCAGTATCTCCTGTGTTGGTGGCGAGCGCCTTGCCCACTGCGCCACCCAGCCGCCCAATAATAATACATTATAAAAATGGCAGACAACAGCCAGAATTCGCCTCTATGTTCCCTATTTTCTCAGCAACCAAGCAACTGAGCAGTAAACACATTTCACCATTGGAATCTGCGTTGCTTTTATTTTGTCATAACCAGCTATAGTGTTTCAGTCAGCCTCGCTCTTGTGACTCCCTTGAGAACCACTATGATCTTGTTAGCGAGACGTAAAGGAAGACATGTGACGCCACATCCCTCCCCAGTCTCTCCTTGTCCACTGTTTCCTCTTCTTGTTGAGAGAGAAAAAAACCTTCATTCATTAAGTGCATCCATCACCTGTGCAGGAGCAGTAATGAGAGTCCCTAGTTTGACCATCTCAGATTCAGATTCAGATAGTTTAATTAAAGTACAATGGAATTCTTACTCTCCGTTTGAAGGAATAAACAAGCAACAATTTACAGAATAAAAAAGCAAATTATCCTCCGTAATGATGTGGTGGTTGACGGAGGATGGCAGGCAGGCCAGCGTAGGGTAATAGAGGCAGGTAGAAGCTAATAACACAGCCCTGGTAGGTCCTCTGAGCATGGACATTTTTTACATTTCACACTAACACAGTTTCACACATTGGCACCCCGGAGTGGCCCGGTACGACCTTGGACTTATTATTTAGTATTTTGATACCAAACACAAAAACAAAAGTAATAATTATCTTTTTTTTATCTACTTTTTCTCCTCCTATTTTTCTGAATTTTTCCTCCCATCCCAATTTAGTTGTTATGCCAATTCCCCCCTCCCCTTCCTGTCGTTGCGCGCATTTGCCTCCTACTTGCCGGTCTAGGGAGCCCTGGGCCCTCATTTATCAATGGTGCGTACGCACAGATATGTGCGTAACCCGTGCGTACGATAATTTCTAAGCAAAGTGTGGGACTTATCAATTTGAACGTGTGCTTGACTTTGTGCGTATATATACGCACAGCTCGGACCATGCGTACATGGCGCCCAGCAGTAGAATATGGAGACTGCAGACGCGGAAATAAGCTTTTGTGCATTAGTTTGACTGACGTGTTTGGTATGACCCACCGTAATTCATTATAGTTAATTGTAAAATAGCGACAGTAGTGTAATTATTGTCAAAACCCTATAAATAGCATTTGGAATAGGTCTTTCTTTCCGAATGAATGCAGCATGGTTTATATATAGCATTATCGGAATACTACGGGGTGTACTGACTGCGCTCCACGTAACTCAACTCGTTATTATTTTGCGCATAGATTGCAGAAACACGGGAACGTTTTGATTATATTTAAAAGGCTTTGCCATAATGTTAAACGAAACAAGTGGAATTCCGAAGCTGTAAGCAGAATACAAGTCATATGAACACCCACGTAGTGTTCTTCCCCCTTCCTACTGTATAAGAAAAAAATCAAAACGCATTGCAACGAGAACAGAGGTTATTTGTTGAGTTTATGTGTATTACAAAACCCTTGCAATAAATGTGTCTTAAATGAATGAAAAGCATACATGATACAGGTAGCATATATCGTGTGGGTGATATGACTTGTATTCTGCTTACAACTTGAAATTCCACTTATTTTGTTTTACAATGTCAAAGCCTTTTAAATATAATCAAAACGCTCCCGTATTTCTGCAATGTATGTGCAAAATAATAACAAGTTAAGTTCTAACAAAGAACGTATTACATGCTGGGTAGGCTGATAGAGTAAACTGTAAATAAAATAGCCTATAACATTATAAAGGATAGGCTATAATAGCAGGGGTTCCCAACCTTTATTCCCCAGAGCCCCACGATTCCTTGGAGACATATAGGAATATGATATGATATAAGGTATACTGGTCCGTCAGCGAGGAGATAGCCCACAGCGGATAGCCATTAAATGCCATTTGAGAATATAGGCTATTAAGGCAAAATGACGGCCTATAGCCTATACATTATTATTTAATGTTTTCATAAGCGTAAAGATACAACAGCTAGATTAACGATTAAGTTTGTTTACTGTATGCAGGCTTCGCAGGGCTGTGCCATGTGTTATTATATATGTGCAAGTTACTGTTGCATAATGTAAGCTATGGCTGCTATTATATCTAATTTATATAGGCTATCTAATACCGACAACAAAATAGATTGTATGCCTCTACAAATCATATTATACCCGGTAGCCAATCGAACGAAACGAATAAAGGCATTCATATTCAAGCATGGTTATAATGACACACCAACGCCAAACAGTGGTTAACGGTCTTTATTAGTATTTTGAGCTGTCCAGGCAGAATTGCAGCAATGGTCTTAGGGAGTCGTTGATATCTGACATCACCGTGTACAAGTTCGCCAGCCTGTCGCGTATTTATCCCATAACACATGTTGTGTCTTCTTGGTTCGACAGCGCGTTGAATTAGTTGCTTAGACCTCCGTGAACAATCTCGCTCGTGAAGTTTCTCAGAGTTCGCTCGGGTTAGTCCATTATTTCACATCCCATGGGGGTGTTTCATTACCATATATGGATAATCATGCACGAGCATTGACGGTAAGAACAAATGGTATTTATCAACACGGAGTGTGCGTACGACCCGTGTACGCACTTGTGATAAATCCCGATTTTTCTGTAGGTACACACATTCTAAATTCTGTGCTTAAGAACGAAAATAGAACACTTTCTAAGAAAATCCACAGTTTAAACAAGAAAAAATTAAATAATAATAATAATAATAATAATAATAATAATAATAATAATAATAATAATAATAATAATAATAATAATAATAATAATAATAATAATAATAATAATAATAATAATAATAATAATAATAATAATAATAATAATAATAATAATAATAATAATAATAATAATAATAATAATAATAATAATAATAATAATAATAATAATAATAATAAAGAATAAAAAGAAAGAAAAGTATACATGGTGCGGTCCTCATCAGACCTCTTATGTTAAGCGGTGGATAGATTCCAGCCAGGAAGCCGCGCCTCCTACAGCTGTATTATCCTTGGATGCGATGAAGGCCTTTGACAGGTTGGAATGGTCTTATTTATGGGCAGTACTTAGAAGGATGGGGTTAGGAGATGGATTCATTAATATGATCAAAGTACTATACACAGATCCATCGGCCATGATTTTAACAGGTAAATTCATCTCCCCACACTTCCCTGTGTCGCGCTCGTCCAGACAGGGTTGTCCTCTTAGTCCTGGACTATTTGCTCTATCCCTAGAGCCTTTGGCACAGTACATAAGACAATCCCAGTCTATAGAGCCGATCTCAATTAAGGGCACACAGCATCATATTAGCTTATATGCGGACGATGTAATATTGTTCATGCAAAACCCTACCACCTCCCTACCTCATCTTCTGAAAGTAACAGATGATTTTGGCAATCTATCAGGATTTAAGATAAACTGGCCAAAATCGGCCTTCCTTCCACCCAATGTGACTGCGAAGGCTACCTCACTCCCAGCAAATATACCAATGGTAGAACACTTTAGATGTCTTGGAGTTGAAATATTCCCCACTATATGCCAAACGGTGAAGTATAATTATTCCGGATTCCTAGATAGGATCACAAATGACTTCGGCAGGTGGTCAAAACTAAAAAACTTAGTACAGGCCCGAGCATCAATTGTTAAGATGGATGTTTTACCCAGAATTAACTTCTTCAGCTCGATGTTGCCATTACCCCCCCCCCCCCCCCCCCCTACCCCTTTTGGTTACTGGCAAAAATTACACTCTGCAGCATATACATTTATTTGGAACAACAAACCTCCACGAATAAAAAGATCCACTGCACAGAGAAATAAAGCCGACGGGGGTTTAGCATTTCCAGACTTCAACTATTATTTTAAAGCGTTCTCTTTAAGACCACTGATCACCTGGTTTGATTCTCAAGCATCTGTATCCTGGAGACCATTAGAGGAGAACATAGTGGCACCACATAGATTGCAGGATATAGTGTACACCAACTTATCAATTAAGCAATGCAACTTGAAATTTGGCCCTCTTATTACACATGTTATCCGGATATGGCGTGACACACAGAAAAAGTGCACTAACCACCATAAATGGCATAGTCATTCTCCCCTATTTAATAACAATTTACTCCTTATTGCACAATAACCTATCAGATTTCCTAAATGGGAAAAGAAGGGCATACATACATTGTGGGATATCTTCGACGACCGGGGTATCTGCAGCTATCAAGATATATCTAACAAATGTAACCTCACCAGCTCCACTCATATTTTCTATCTACAAATAAGAGCAGCTTTAAAGGCTCACAGAGTCCCATTAAAGATTCCACTTGAGCACCACAGATATCACAAATTATTTTATGAAAAGGAGACATCGAGAGGCTTTGTCTCTGACTTTTATCGTCACTTACTTACGTCCTCATATGATGTCCTTCCCCTAGACTCAGTTTGGAGGAAGGATATCCCAAACTTGGAAGTAGATTTTGATTGGGATGAAGTCTGGGCAAACGTTCGGCTGTTGTCACGCAACCCGGATCATCAACAGATCTTAATTGTATTCATAGGACTTACCTGACTCCTAGACGGTTGCACCTAATGGGGCTCAGACAAGACCCTCGATGCTCCTTGTGTTTAACCGGTGCTCTTGGTACATTTATGCATATGTATTGGGAATGCCCTCCTGTTAAGATATTCTGGGAAGAAGTAACCACTCAATTATCAGAATTTTTATCTCTGACCATACCTGTACTGCCTTCTGTATTGTTGTTGAATGATGTTTCTCAGTTATCAACCTCTGTACATGTAAAGAGACAAATTTTGTCCGGTCTTACGGCTGCCAAAAAATTTATAGCATCACGCTGGATTCAACCGGATAAAATGTGCCGAAAGGTATGGGTTCTTACCTATCTCGATGTGATTTATCTAGAGATATCTACCGCACAAATTTTTGGTGTTAATGAAGCCAGCATAGCAATCTGGTTAGATGTGGTGGAGAAGATAAAGGGTAGCATATGAACTTGTAATCCCTGATGTTAAACGGAATAGTGGATGTATAGTCCAAAAGGGGGTCCTGAGGGGGGGGGGGGGGGGGGGGTGGAGGGGGAGGAAAGGGGAAGGAAAGAGTGAGGAAGAGCGAGCAAAAGCATATGTATTGTATTGTATTGTATTGTATTTATTATTTTTATGTCTTTTAATCTACATTTATTTTGATTTAATTACTGGACTCATTATTGCTATTATTATGTCGATCATTGTCCTGTGATTTATCATAGATTTCTACTATTAATGTATTGTTTGTCTAGTTTTATGTTAAAAAAGGAAAAATAAAAAACATTTGTTAAAAAAAAAAAAAAATTGCACTACAACCCATACCTCATTACACCTTACTGTAAATTGTACCTAAATTGTACCTCATCCCATTTCTGCTTTGCACTATATAGTATATTGTATATTAGTATATTGTATAGTATATTGTATGGTAACTCAGTTACTTCTACTCTGCATTGAACATTGTACATATGTATATACTGAACACTTGTGTCTACGTACGTGACTTCTATTTTATACTTGCTATACTTATTTTATTTTAAACTTATCTATTTTTGTCTAGCACAGTCTCTGGAGCGAAACAGAAAGAAGCATTTTGTATAAAAGTATTCTGTACTTCTGTATGACAACTAATAAAGAAACTTGAACTTGAACTTGAATTTGATATTCACTCAGGTGTGTATCATTGTGTGTGTGTATGTGCTAATCCAGCCCCAGACTCAGGGGTCTGACCTCAGGGGTCTGACCTCAGACCAGACCATGCTGTGTGTGTGTCTGTAGGTGTGTATCATTGTGTGTGTGTGTGTGTGTGTGTGTGTGTGTGTGTGTGTGTGTGTGTGTGTGTGTGTGTGTGTGTGTGTGTGTGTGTGTGTGTGTGCGTGCGTGCGTGCGTGTGTGTGTGTGTGTGTGTTTGCGTGTGTGTGTGTGTGTGTGCATGTGTGTGTGTGTGTGTGTGCGTGTGTGTGTGTGTGTGTGTGTGTGTGTGTGTGTGTGTGTGTGTGTGTGTGTGTGTGTGTGTGTGTGTGTGTGTGTGTGTGTGTGTGTGTGTGTGTGTGTGTGTGTGTGTGTGTGTGTGTGTGTGTGTGTGTGTGTGTGTGTGTGTGTGTGTGTGTGTGTGTGTGTGTGCTAATAGCAGCCCCATACTCAGGGCTCTGACCTCAGACCGGGCTGTGAGGTGCTACATCAGCTGGTGGGCAGACCAGAGGATTAATGAGAACAGCGCGACCCGCTCACAGTCTCTGCTCCGGGGACCAGCTCCCACTAATTAGATACACGGGAGGGGAGGCAGCGAGCAGCAAAGTGCCGACCGGCTCGTAACACGCTGGTGTAGAGGTGGGACATCTTCACCATGTGGCTGGAAAAAAGGACTTGTTTCTATCAAGTCAAGTCAAGTCAGGTTTATCTGTTTAGCCCTTACTCACAGTTACATGTCACAAAGGGCTTTACAGGCCCACGTTTCAACGGACCAACAGCCCCCTAACCTTGACCCTCCATGACCCTCCGATAAAACCATAATAGAATAGAAAATTAAATCTTGGGAGGGCAATTCTGTGTGTGTGTGTGCGTGTGACCCAGGGGTGTCGTTCTGGTATGGCAAGGTATGGCACTCGCCATACCTTGGCAAATACAATTTAATTTTTTTTTTTAAATAAAGATTTTTTTTTATATTTCTTTTTTTTTTACAATTTTTTATGTTGATTTAGAATTTGAATGTCAACATTATGAACGAAGCTTCGAACTATTCGGTACAGCCATAGCATGTTTTGATATTGTCAATTATCTCACTTTTACTAGGTGACTTTTAATGTGACTAACTGAAATATGCCCCAAAAAAAAGGAAAATGGACATAGGGACGTTTTTTAATCAAAGGGCAGCAGAGACAAGGTAAGGTAAGGTCTTACAATGGCTCAGTGATTATAACAGTGCAGTTCAGCATTCAGTAACCCAAACTTTGATATTACATTCTGCATAATTTGTATGCAAAATATTGTGGTTCCCTGCTTTAGTCTGTTGACACATTTCTATACTAAAAATGCTTGTGTAGTCCTGTGTCATACCTAAATGTCATATAACTGAATTGTATAGAAACAACTCACCAAAAGTGACTATTGCACAACTGATTTGACAAAAAAAACCAAGGAGGGGAAACCCCCCCTTCCCCCCCACCCCCCCCACACTCCCTCCTCGCCATACCTTGCCTTTTACTGAAACGACGCCACTGGTGTGACCGTGCACTATTATTACCATCACAGCCCTCATCCACTTGGAAACTGTCAATCTGAGTCATTTTGTGTGTGTGTGTGTGTGTGTGTGTGTGTGTGTGTGTGTGTGTGTGTGTGTGTGTGTGTGTGTGTGTGTGTGTGTGTGTGTGTGTGTGTGTGTGTGTGTGTGTGTGTGTGTGTGTGTGTGTGTGTGTGTCTGTGTGTGCGTGTGTGTGTGTGTGTGTGTGTGTGTGTGTGTGTGTGTGTGTGTGTGTGTGTGTCTACGTGCATCACCACCATTCTGAGCACATTACAGCTCTCAGTGGGCAAGGCGCTCGCCACTAACGCAGGAGATGCTGGGTTTGAGACCAGCTCTCGCCGTTGCTTCCGGCTTGGCTGGTCGTTCATACTAATACAATTGGCAGTATTAGGGGGTGGGGAAGCCGGTGGGTGGGGATCGGACGTTGTGGACAGCGACTCCTACAGGTCGGTTGGTGCACCTGTCAGCAGAATCAGGAAGCAACGGGGGCAGCTTGAGCCTCCCACGCGTTACTCCTCGCCGCTGAGAGATTGCGCTGTACAGGTGAAAAGATGCGACAGCTGCCTCCTCGTGTACCGGAGGGGACGCGTGATGCAAGGCTTGGTCCTCACTGCAGCCGACCAGTGGGAGGCATGGTCTAACAACGTTCGAGACAGGGGAGGGTCGAATTGGATAACATGAAAATGGGATGGGAGAAAAATAGAAAATGGGGAGAAAAAGTAGATAAAAAAAAAAATTACTCTAATATCATCCCCAAGTCCCCTGATGAGAACCAGGGGGGGGGGTTCTGAAAAGGTTGATGGCCTTGTTTGAGGAAAAACAGGTTCTTTCACATTAATGTTGGATTATAATCAGTTTCTGTTGTATATTTCCAGCGTTTTATTAACTTGTTGCACCATACAGCATGGACCAAAACAAAGATACAACTTACAGCATGAACAGGAAGTACTAATTATCTGTTTACAAGCAGAGGTGGTATTTACTGATAGTGCCATCCAGTTGTAAGGTAAAAGTACTGTATTACAACACTCCCACTTAATTTTACAATGGCATTCAAGTCCCTTTAAATAATATTACAACACTCCCACTTAATTTTACAATGGCATTAAGTGCCTTTAAATAATATTACAGAGCCGTGCTCTCCTTCATAAAAAGAAATGTCAAGAAAAAATATCTTTAAACAACAAAAACTACTTTTTTTTACTATGCTTTTACTGGAACTCTTTTTTACATATTTTCAGACTTGCTTTGACCAGGCAGCGTTCGGCGTTCACCTGTCAAGCACAAAAAAACACTCTGTTTAGTCAGTGGCTTGGTAAAGATGTCCGCTTTCATGTCATTTGTTGGACAATATTGCAGTTCTATTTGCCCATTCTGCACACATTCACGGATGTAGTGGTAGCGAATGTCTATGTGTTTTGTCCTGGAGTGGTTCGCGGGATTCTTCGCGATTGCGATGGCTCCTTGGTTGTCTTCCAGGTTCACTGTGGACGTAGCCTCCACTCCGAGATCGCTCAGTAGTCGTCTCAGCCAGATACCTTCTTGAGCAGCTTGACTGAGTGCGATGTACTCAGCTTCTGCTATTGAAAGTACAACTGTTGCCTGTTTCTTGCTAAGCCAGCTCACCGCTCCTCCACACAATAGAAAGATGTTGCCTGTTGTTGAGCGGCGGCCATCCTGATCACCAGCCCAGTCAACATCTGAGAATCCAATCAAAGCTCCAGAGTCTGACTGCTCATACTTGAAAGCAAGGTTCACTGTCCCTTTCAAGTATCGAAGTATCCTCTTCACAGCAGTCAGATGTGAAGCATCTGGATTTGCATTGAACTTTGACACAGCACTCACTGCTTGAGCTATGCCTGGTCGTGTGGCCATTGCAGCATACAGCAGACTTCCTACCATTGACTGATAGGTATGTTGGTGCACTGGCTTACTGACACCATCACTTTTCATCAATTTGACATTTCCATCAGCAGGAGTTGCTACAGGATTTGCATTATCGATTCCATATTTCTTAAGTATGGTTTCAATGTACTGCTTCTGATGAAGAAATACACTGTTCTACACTTGGGTTTTTCCGGTTTGACTACAATATGTAGTGCACGCGTTTGGTAACAGCTCCGCTCCCGTCATCCTTAATTTCGTTCAAAAACATTATTTTAACAAATACCAATGAGATTAAACCACATCGTATGTATTAATAGGAACTTCTACTAACTATATCAAAAGACATAAAGACTCAACATGGAAGGTAAGGATAAGAAAAAGGGTGGAAAGAAACACGAAGCAGGAATTCCAACGGCGCCGATTGAGACACGTTCAAAGAAAATAACAGGCGATGCGGCGGCAGATCCATTGTTGACAAGCGCCGATGGGGGGAATATAATGGAGAATATTCCGGTACCAACGGCGACTGGCTCTGAGAGGGAGACAATAGAGGACAACATAACGGGAACGACAGGAAAAAGTACCGTGAAGGATAAAGCAGAGGATTTTGAGAAGATAATCGCCAACAAATCCATCGGTCCCCTCACTGCACCTACAATATCAACTGACACAGGCAGTGCAATTACACAACCCGACTTCAACTCTCTGACTAGCGTGATTAAGGAACAGATGGTCGCTTTCAAATTACACGTCGCACACATCGATGCTAAATTCAAAGAGGTTATGAAAGCGGTCGCTGTACAGTCCGTGCGAATCACGACAGTGGAGAATACGGTGACAGAAATGACACGGGTAGTCAAAGAGAACGAGAAGAACGTCAACGATGGATTGATTGAGTTAACGAATGAGATAAAAAAGGTGGAAGAAGCATGTCGGAGGAAAATACAAGAAGTCAAAGATGAAGCGATGGAGAGGCTGCTCGAGACCCAACGTTACTACAGGCGAAATAATATCCGCATAGTGGGACTTGATGAATCAGTCAATTGCACAGATGACAAGTTTCCAACAGTGTTAACAGAGATTTTGGGTAACAACATTCTAACCACAGAGCCGATAGTGGACCAATGTTACAGAATCGGTACTCGAGAACAAAGAGGCAATGGTCCAAGAGTCATCATTGTTACTCTGCGCAAGACGGTAATAAGAGATGACATCATCAGAGTTGCACGCAACCAAAGGGGGAAACTGAAATATGGTGAAAATTCAATATTTATCTACGAAGATCTATGCAAAGAGGCCATCGCTCAGCGTTTCCCCTACAAGGAGGTGATGCAGAAATTGTTCAAGAGTGGCCTCAGGCCAAGGCTAATATACCCGGCACTATTATCGATCGTGGGAAAAGACGGCTGGAGGGAAGGAATACGCACGCCTAAAGACGCAGAGGAATACTTGAAGCTACATGGAGCAGGTCCCCCAGGGCAGAACGCAACACTGTCTCGCACCAGATAAGCCTACTCATCTCTCTCTTTCTCTTTGTATTTCAGTAATTTTATTAGAATGACTTTACCACGACTCAACAAAAGTAGCAGATGATATGCATGCCGGCAACACCAAGGCACAAGGGCCCTCATTCATCAACGTGTCTTACGCACAGATTTGTGCTTACCCTGTGCGTACGATAATTTCTAAGCAAAGAGTGGGATTCATCAATTTCAACTTGAACTTGACTTTGTGCGTATGTCTACGCACAGCTCTGAGCACACTTAGCTGACGGCCAGTGGTAGAATATATTATTACAACAAGGAAATGAGCTTCTGTGCATTAGTTTCAACACTGGCGGAGCGTAGTCAGTCAGTAGCCTACACCCCGTATATTCCGATAACGCTATATAAACCATGCTGCATTCATTCTGAGAGAAAGATCTATTATTCCAAATGCTATTTATAGGGTTTTGACCATAATTACACTACTGTTGCTATTTTACAATGAACTATAATGAATTACGGTTCATACAGAACTTGTGTGTTGTGCTAGTTACTGAAAAATAGTAACTCAGTTACTTTACTAGTTACTCATTTAAAAAGTAACTCTGTTATGTTACTAGTTACTTACACCCAAAAGTAATGCGTTACTGTGAAAAGTAACTATTTAGTTACTTGAAGAAAAAAATTGCTCCCATGCAGCCAGATACAGATACTCAAAATCGGTTGATCAACTTGACAGTTTCCATTCACATCACTGAACTCTGCTAAGCAATGTGGTCTAGATGAACACAAATCTGACACAAACACAAATGTCCCGACGTAATAAGAAATGCACCGTGCCTAATTGCTCGGGGAGGTTGAGCGCAGGCACGTTTAGGTTGCGCGCATGCACGTTTAGGTTGAGCGCATGCACGTTCTAGGTTCTAGGTTGAAAATAAGTGCTTGAGGAACAGCCTTGATCTGTCGCCGGAGCGTTTCATTATAACAGTCTTGCAACGTTGTTTAAGATATCAATCGTGCATTGCAACGTTAGAATAGTTAGGATATCAATTGTGCATGAAAGGACTATATTTATATTGTTTGATTAGTATTGATGAGATTCCCTGGCAGATTTGTAGTCAGAAATGCGTTGATCAACTTGAGTTTCCATTCATTTACATTCACATCACTGCACTCACCAGTGTCTGTCGAGATGTAAAGTTAGTCCTGCAGCCCCTTAAACATTTTCTTTGTTTCATTTCCATGTTGTACTGTATATTCTCTCTCCAAGTAGTTGAAAAAAGTTTTCCGTCCCATTTGCTGTGTGTCGCCTCGTATCATTCTACGCGGGTGGCGAGTGGATTTGGATGAGTCCTCGTAGTTAACGTTATACTCCAGTATCTTTGAGCCAAAACACAAATGACATAACTAAAACGTTATTTTCTTTTCGCTCGACAAAAGAGAAATACGCGAGTAGCAGTAGCTGGGCGCTGCCATTATCAGTCAGGAATCTCAGGAATAGTAAACAAAACACACCCCCAGCATAGCGTTTCCTCGCAGCCAGGCAGACAGGATATGAGGATAAATAATAATAATAATAATAATAATAATAATCACTACCGCTCGCTATCAATCTACGCCGTATATAACGCAAATAACGCAGTGACGAACCATTCAGTAACGTAAGTAGCGTTACTGAATTTGAAAAGTAATGCGTTAGAGTACTATTTATCGCAAAAAGTAACTTTGTTACTGTAATGCGTTACTTTGTAACGTGTTAGTCCCAACACTGCGTATAACTATAGCTATGATTGTACACAATAACAGGAAAATAGCGTTGGCAGCGGTATATGCCCCAAATTTGTACGAAGAGGGTTTCTTCTCTACACTAACCAATGCAATGTTAGACCTTCCCGATTACTCATTTATAATAGGTGCAGATTTTAATGCCATTTGGAATCCAAGGATGGACAAATCTTACCTCGCCTTTTCCAGCGAACAAAATAATTCATCTAAAGCATTAAAGGATTGGTCGAAGATTACAGGTGTAAATGACTTATGGCGATCACTTAATCCCACGACCCGAAAGTACTCTTGTCGATCTGCGAGACATAACACATTATCCAGAATAGATTATGTCTTTGCATCCCCGAGACTATTTGATAAATATGAAGTGGAAATGATACCCAATGCACTATCAGATCACTGTTATTTACTCCTAAAAGCAACATTTGGTATACTATCTTCCCGAGCCCCAAGATGGCGATTTAAATCGATGCTGCTTAATAACAAGGAATTCATTACACAACTCAAAGGAGCTCTTATAGTATTCCTACGGGAGAATGCAAACTCGGTGCAAGACCCCAGAATTATATGGATGTTGGTAAAGGGAATGATCAAGGATTTCACTTATAGCTTTTCCTCCAAAATGCGCAAGAATCAATGCACAAAACTGTCTGAACTGGAAACGCTTTACTCAAAGTTATTTAATTCTTTAAAATACAACAACTCAACTCGACTAGAAAATCAAGTTAATGTACTAAAAAAAGAGATCAATGCCATATACAGACAACAATCGGAAATACAAATACGCAGCACAAGACAACAGCAGTACTCTTAAGGTTCTAAACCTAGTCACCTATTAGCCATGCGATTAAGAATTAATGCAACATTTGCAGATATAACTACCATTAGAGCACAACAAGTACTTGAAACAGACCCTGAAAAAATAAATGATACATTCAAAGAATTCTACTCCGACTTATATAAATCAGAAATGACCTTCGATCAAAACAAAATGGACACATATCTTAATCAAATTATTCTCCCTAAACTTTCAGAGGATGACGCTAAACAGTTAGAAACACCGATCACACTAGAGGAACTCAAGAAGGCCATATCCGAAATGCAAAGTGGTAAGGCTCCTGGAAGAGACGGTATCCCACCAGAAATGTACCTTTCTTGTTGGGACATAATTGGACCCTTATTACTAAATATGATCTTATACTCAGTCAAGGAGGGGAACTTCCATAAAAACGACAATATTGCACTCATAACAGTCCTTCTCAAAAAAGACAAAGACCCCACCGAGTGCGGTAGTTACAGACCCTTAAGCCTCCTCGGAACCGATATCAAACTGTACTCTAAGGTATTAGCCATCAGATTACAAAAGCATATGACGTCTTTAGTTCATCCGGACCAAACTGGCTTCATAAGAGGCCGCCTGATCACTGATAACATAAGACGAATATTGCACGTACTAGATGCCGACAAGGACGACACCATACCTAAGGCGATGCTGTCCCTGGATGCAATGAAAGCTTTTGACAGGCTGGAATGGTCATATCTATGGGCAGTATTAGAAAGGATGGGGTTAGGAAAAGGATTCATTGATATGATTAAAGTATTATACAAAGACCCATCGGCCATGATTACAACAGGTACAATCATCTCCAAAATATTTCCGGTATCACGCTCAGCCAGACAGGGTTGCCCTCTTAGTCCCTGACTATTCGATCTATCATTAGAGCCTTTAGCACAATATATAAGACAATCCCAATCCATAGAACCAATCGTAATCAAGGGCACACAACATAAAATTAGTTTATATGCGGACGACGTAATACTGTTCATGCAAAACCCCAACACCACATTGCCTCATCTGCTCAAGTTGATTGAGAACTTTGGTGATTTATCGGGATTTAAGATAAATTGGCCGAAGTCGGCTTTCCTTCCACTTAACACCCCTGCAAAAAAAGATATAACCCTCCCAGGAGAGATACCTATGGTAAAACATTTTAGATGCTTGGGAGTGGAAATATTCCCCACCATAAGACAAACGGTGAAGCACAATTACACAAAAATCCAAAACAAAATCAAAGACGACCTTGATAGGTGGGCAAAACTTAAAAACTCAGTACAGGCACAGATATCAATAGTTAAGATGGACGTACTACCTAGAATCAACTTCTTCAGTTAAATGCTACCGTTACCCCCTCCAGAGGGTTACTGGAAAAGATTACACTCCTCCACATACAAATTTATTTGGAATAACAAACCACCACATATAAAAAGATCCACCGCACAGAGAAATAAAGCAGACGGTGGCATGGCATTTCCAGATTTTTTCCACTATTTTAAGGCATACACATTAAGACCATTGACAACATGGTTTGATCCCCAAGCATTAGTATCCTGGAGAAAATTAGAAGAAAACATAGTAGCCCCACATAGACTGAAGGACATAGCATACACTAAACTACCAATCAAGCATTGTGAACGGAAATTTGGCCCCATAATTACTCATGCGATCCGGATATGGCGTGAAACACAAAAAAAATATCCTAACCCACATAAATGGCACAATCATACTCCCTTATTCAATAACAATGCACTCTTAATTGAAAAACGACCTATAAGATTCCCTATATGGGAAGAGCAAGGCATACACTCATTAGGGGATGTTTTTAACAAACAGGGTTTTTGTAGTTATGGAGAAATATGCAAAAAATTTTATCTCACCAAGTCCACATGGCTTTTTTACATACAGTTACGGCTATGTTTGAAGTCTCACGGTGTTCCATTAGACATACCAATTGAACACCACAGATACCACAAATTCTTCTATGAAAGAGAGACATCGAGAGGTTTTGTTTCAGATTTTTATCATCAATTATTAACGTCCTCGTATGAAACCCTCCAACTAGACTCTGTCTGGAGGAGGGATATACCAGACCTGGAAAGTGACTTTGATTGGCAAGGAGCCTGGGCAAATGTCCGACTTACATCAAGGAACCAGGACCATCAACAAATCAATCTTAACTATATTCACAGGACATACTTGACTCCTATAACAGAATGGGTCTTTAACAAGACTCCAAATGCTCCCAATGTACAAATGGGGACGAAGGGACATTTATGCACATGTATTGGGACTGCCCACCAGTTAAGATATTCTGGAAAGATGTGACCCAACAATTATCAAAACTCGTATCTTGGAATATACCTGTACACCCCTCTGTATTACTATTGAATGATGTTTTTGAGTTTGCAGTACATCCACAGCTAAAGAGATTGGTTTTATCGGGTATCACAGTAGCTAAAAAGCTGATCGCATCACGCTGGTTTCAACCGGAAAAAATTTGCCAGAAAGTTTGGTTTCTTACATATCTCGATGTGATTTATCAAGAAATATCTACAGCAAGAATTCTGGGTCTCAATGAATCCAAAATGACAATGTGGTTAGAAGTGGTGGAGAGAATAAAAGCTAGCTTATAATGGTCGTGTCTGGTTAGGAGCGAGGGATAATGGAGGTACTATCCAAAGAGGGGTCCGGGAGGGGGGGGGTTCGAGCTGGAGCATATGTGTGTAGGTTTTTAGATAACAGGTATTAGGGGTATATCCTGTATAAGACATTGGTATAAATGGTAATTTCGTTGGATATACACTGTGTATTAATGCTTGTGTATCTTATTGTGTGTTGTCATGTTTGTTTATATGTGTGTTTAAAAAAGAAAAAAAAATACACTGTTCTTATTTCGGATCACTGAGACTGAGACAGGATATAGGACAGCTCACCCATGTCTTTCATCTTGTAGCGCTCTTTGAGAGCCATTTTCAGCTCGTTCATGCTCTCAGTCGACTCCCTTATCAGAATGAGATCATCAACGTAAACTGCGAGTATCTCAAACTCTTGTCTTGATCTCACAAACACACAGGGGTCTGATGTGCTCTGTTTGAATCCAATTTCCATCATGAACTGTGTGAAAGCCATGCTCCAGCAGCGAGGAGACTGCTTCAGTCCATAGATCGATTTTTTACAGTTTGCATATCAGGTGTTCCTCCTCTGGTTTGATGTAGCCCTCTGGTTGCTCCATGTAGATTTCCTCTTCCAGGTGTCCATTAAGGAATGCAGTTACGACGTCCATCTGGTGCACCTGTAGATTGTTTTGAATAGCAAAGGACAGTAATGTACGAATAGAGCTGAATCGTACCACAGGTGAAAACGTTTCATCATAGTCAGCACCATAAAACTGTGAGTAGCCCTTGGCGACGAGTCTGCATTTGTATCTCTCCACTCGTCCATCACTATGATGCTTGACTTTGAACACCCATCTTGATCCTACTGCCTTTCTTTCTCTTGGTAAATCCACTAAGTCCCATGTCTCATTTGCAAGCAGCGACTCATATTCCAAATCAGCCGCCTCCTGCCATTCCTTTGCATTAGGACTCACCATTGCTTCTTTCAGTGTGATTGGCTCTGTCACACGACACATATTGGCATGATGATCAACAGTCACTGTATCAGCAAAGTCATCATATCCATATCTCCTTGGAGCATTTCTGATTCTGCCGCTTGTTCTGACAGTGCTATCGACCTCATCATCTTGTGTTTTACACTCCTCTGTTTGAATGGTTATTTCGTTCTTCACGTCTTGTGTTTCACTCTCACCTGTTTTAATCTCGCTCTTTACTTCCTGTTTACAGTTGAAGTTTGATTAATCAAAGATGACATCACAACGGATTAGAATTCTCCTTTTCTCGTCATCATACAGGCGATAACCCTTGGCATTGTTTGCATATCCCACAAAACGAAGCATCACAGCCTTTTTGTCCAGTTTCCTTCTTTCTGAATCTGGGATATGTGCATAAGCAACACAGCCAAACACCTTCATGTGACTCATGTCAGGTTTTTTTCCACACCATCTCTCATAGGGAGACTCTTGCTTCAGGACAGATGTGGGCAGCCTGTTCTGTATGTAAGCTGCGGTGGCTACAGCCTCTGCCCAGTACATCTTCGGCAACTTAGCATGTGACAGCATGCTTCCAGTGGCGAATCCTTATGGAAGCCAACGGAAGCCATGCCTCCCTATAAATTCATATCAAATATGAAATATGAAATATGAAAAAAAATATATATATATATAATTTTTTTTAATATAGTTTACATTCTTTTTCATCTGTGCATCTGTGTTATATATATATATATTTTTTTTAAATGTCTCCCTCTTCTCCTTCTCACTCCCTCTAACACACTGTCAGACTGTGCTCACTGTAGCTAGTATAGGAGAGAGGCAGTGGGTAGGTCTCTTTCTCCAGGCTTCCAGCATTATAGAGTCCAAATCCGATCCTAGCCAATCAGATTCGAGCTGACTGCCACACCCTAAAAGTTTAAAACGGAGCTGGGAGGAAAACACTCAGCATATTTTCCCCCCTGGAGGCGGGGCACTCAGAAGTTCACGTTTCCACCTGACTACCTAACGTGACATCCCATTAGTAGTATAAAACTGTCTGGCGTCACTCAGTCTAGTAGTCTACTACAAACATGTCTGAACATCATCCCCTCGCGGAATTGATTGAAAATGTTATTAACAGAGTGGGCACGTTCGAATCCTCTATTAGTGTATCTAACATTTAGCACTTTAATAGCAACTTATTTTCGCCGGCGGGACATTTACTGAGGATCAGCAGAGCACACCACTGTGGATATTATGATTTAACAAATCTATCTGGCAAGAGGAGGACCACATTATTGACCAGGTAAGCACTGAGCAGCCTGACTGACTAACTAACGTTATCAGGCAAGCTTGTATACCCTTTCATGACTGCAATGCAAGCCAGGGGCTGGAATACGCAGTCACTTATTCCTCCGTAGTAGCCAGGTTAATGTGCACCATCAAGCACTGCTTAAAAGCTAGCGGTGGGTCCAAAATATATCGGATATAAATGTCAAAGGTACCCAGCGTTCCATTAGGGTTTCACACACAGATGCGGCGGGGTTTGAAAGCTCGGCGTTGCTAATAAACATTTTAAATCATTTTTATAAACGAGTAAAACTGAGGCTGAAATGGCTGCTTCCGCATTTTACAGTAGGAGCGCTCTGATGGCTGGGCGCGCCGCGCAACAGACACGTGAATGAATGAATGAATGAATGAATGAATGAATGAAAACTTTATTTAACAGATTGCAGAATGGGTACAATACAGTACGGCTCAATACACACAATTGTTAAGGGGATGCAGACCAGAGAAATACGTTTGTCTTGTCACGTTTGTCTAATAGACAGTCATATTCTCTCCCGGCCATATGTATATTTCTCTCCCACCCACCCACCCCCTCCTAATGTACAGTCCCCTCCCCATCATATGTATATACTCTGTCAGGATCTATGGGTAACAGTACTGTATATTTGATGTCATGATGTCTTGTATGTCATAAATGTCACTATGAATTGAAAATGGGGGACCCTGATTTAAACAAGACAAACGTCTTTCTCTGGTCTGCATCCCCTTATACAATTGTGTGTATTGAGCCGTACTGTATTGTAACCATTCTGCAATCTGTTAAGAAAGTTTGACTGGCCGCCGAGCCATACTGTAGTGTACATGGTGACTGCTTGACTAAAAAAAAAAAAAAAAAAAAAAAAAAAAATTAATAAAAATATCTAATAATTTTTTTTTAATAATTTTTTTTGGCTTCCCCTGTTATTTTACCCACGCGACGCCACTGCATGCTTCTAGCTGCTTCAACTAATGTCCTATTTTTCCTTTCTGCAACACCATTTTGCTGTGGTGAGTGAGGTACAGTAATTTCATGGTGGATGCCTTGAGTTTTCAAATATTCTTGAAACTCCTTTGATGTGTACTCGCCACCATTGTCTGTTCTCAGCCTCATGACGCTCTGCCCACACTCATTTGAGAATGTATTCTCAAATTCCTTGAATTTGTGTAACACCTCATTCTTCTGTTTCAGAAAGTATACCTTGCAGCATCTAGAGTAATCATCAATGAAAGTCACAAAATATTTTGCTCCACTTACAGATTCAGTCGGTATGGGACCACAGACATCACTGTGAATCAGCTGCATCTTGCATTTGGAACGGATTCCTCCAATCGACTTGTTGACAGAATTTGGCTATAGGGCGACAATAATGTGGTCAAGAGGCATGGTTTCTATCTTGAGCCTTAACTGGCACACATGGCAGAGCAGCAGTTCTACAGGTCTCCTCTCACTGAGAGGCTGGGGGAAAGAGAAAGAATGGGAGGAGACATCTCTATTTATACTCGCCACCTGGTGGTGTTCCTGAGTGGCTCCGCCTAGAGCGCCTTCTAGTGGAAACAGTTATATATGCAGTTAGACAGTTACTAGTGGAAACAGTATGGCTTTTTAGCCAGCTTTCCTTCCACACATCCTTCACAGAAGGGAACCTCTTTCTCTGCAGAGAAGTCCACTCCATTCACCAGATATTTTAGTTCCTTCAGCTTGGTGGTGTGACCAAGACGCTGGTGCCACAGGCTGGCTGCTACTGATGCACTATGACAGACAGATGAACTTACTTCAAGATCCAGCTGATAGAGCCTGTCAGCTCTTTGTGTTCCCATTCCATGAAGAGTTCTATCTTTTCCACGTATGTAGCAGAGAGACTTCCTGAACTGCACAAACTGCACAAACACTTTTCGCAATTATGCCACATCAATGTGGAACGCCCTACCCAAAGCTGTAAAGGAATGTGAATCCCTACCCACATTCAAAACCGCTCTTAAAGAGCACCTACGGGAGGCTGCAATTCGAAACTGGCCACGTAAATGGCCAAACCCCCCCACCCCCTCCTAATAGACAGTCTCCTCCCCACCGCATGTATATATTCTCTCCCCGCCGTATGTATATTTCTCTCCCACCCGCCCACCCCCTCCAAATGTACAGTCTCCTCCCCACCGTATGTATATATTCTCTCCCCACCGTATGTATATTTCTCTCCCACCCACCCACCCCCTCCTAATGTACAGTCCCCTCCCCATCATATGTATATACTCTGTCAGGATCTATGGGTAACAGTACTGTATATTTGGATATCGTATATGTCACAAATGTAACAGTACTAAATACCTGTATGCCATGTATGTCCCTATGCCATAAATGTCATGTATGTTGTGTATGTCATAAATGTCACTATGAATTGAAAATGGGGGACCCTGATGTAAACAAGACAAACGTCTTTCTCTGGTCTGCATCCCCCCAATTGTGTGTATTGAGCCGTACTGTATTGTACCCATTCTGCAATCTGTTAAATAAAGTTTTCATTCATTCATTCATTCATTAATTCATTCATTCATTCATTCATTCATTCATTCATTCATTCATTCATTCATTCATTCATTCATTCATTCACTGTATTTCCTTTCTTGGTAGTAGCTCCCACTGAGAATAGATTCCCAGATAGCTTTGGAACATACAGCATGTCATACATTGTGACATTCTTTACATCACTTGATTTAAAAGTCATTTTCATGTTGACATGTCCAATTCATAGGGCTTCAACCACCCTGCCGTCACCGAGTCTCACAGACTGTGCTTTTGAGAATTGCTGGTATCCTTGAAGAACTTTTTTATTACATGTCATGTGCTTTGATGCTCCAGAATCAATTAACCACTCAGCATGTTGTGGTCTGTCAGTGGGGTTTGCCTCTCTGGCGACAAAGGCACTTTCAGATGAATCTTCATCATCGTAATACATCATGCTTTTGGCCTTGTGGGTTTTCTTTTTAGTTTTGTATTTCAAGCTTAGACAGTCACGCTTAATATGTCCTTCTTTCCCACACTTGTAACATCTCCACATGCTTGCTCTTTCTACTCCCATTGACTGACCACTGGAGTTATTCTGCACATTTCCTCGAAATCGTGAAGACATGGCTGATGCACCATCTGATGTAGCACTACTGGAGTTATCATTAGCATTCACTCGCTTTTGCTCTTCATTAATTAATGCTTGCTGAAACAACTGCAGTGTCAGACTGTCAATCTTTGTTTCTAGTGCATTGACAATTGTAGCATAACATGGTGGCAAACTACCCAAAAGTGTTACAATTTGGTCTTCCTCTTCAATTACAGCTCCTATTGCTGATAGCTGGTCAGTCAGCTCCTTCATCCGTTTTAAATGTTCAGTTAAACGATCTCCTTCCTTCATTTCACATCGAAAATACTTTTTCTTCAAAGTATCTCTCTCAAAATGGCCTTTCAGCATGGTCCACGCCTCTTTGGGAGTCTGGCAGCTTGTTATCAGGTACAACTGGGGTGTACTTACATTCAGCACTAACATAGAGAATGCCTTCGCTCTCCGTTTATCAAACTCAGCCCGAGCTTGAGCATTAGCATCTGCACCTAATGTATCCGTCTCAATTAGCATACCCCATAGTCCTTTAGCTTTTAGCAAGTGCTGCATCTGAAACTTCCATGTTGCCCAGTTCTCTGGTCCGCTCAGCCGGTCAATAAACAGCTTGTCATCCATTGTGAAATCCCACAACACTGTTCATCTCACACAAAACTCTGTGTATCTTCTTAGCGTTGTTCTGGGCCCATAACCTGTTGTATATTTCCAGAGTTTTATTAGCTTGTTGCACCATACAGCATGGACCAAAACAAAGATACAACTTACAGCATGAACAGGAAGTACTACTTATCTGTTTACAAGCAGAGGTGGTATTTACTGATAGTGCCATCCAGTGTGTTGAGATCAGAGGTTCTGTGTAGGATTGTTAGTAACTGTCTAACTGTACATATGGCTGTTTACACTAGTAACTGTTTACCTGCATATATAACTGTCTCCACCAGTGACTGTCTAGTTGCATATATATCTGTTCCCACTAGAGGGCGCTCTAGGCGGAGCCACCCAGGTACACCACCTTGTGGCGAGTATAAAAGCAAAGGTATCTCTCCCCCAATGTCGCTCAGTGAGAGAAGACCATGTATGTTACTGCTGCTCTTTCCATGTGAATAAAAAGGAACAACGCCAGTTAAGGCTCAAGATAGAAACCATGCCTCTTGACCATATTATTGTCACCCTATATAGTCGAATTCTGTTAACACAGTGGTAAGGTAAAAGTACTGTATTACAACAGTTTCTGTATGAAAGGTGCTATACAAATAAAGTTTATTATTATTATTATTATTATTATTATTATTATTATTATTATTATTATTATTATTATTATTATTATTATTATTATTATTATTATTATTATTATTATTATTATTATTATTATTATTATTATTATTATTATTATTATTATTATTATTATTATTATTATTATTATTATTATTATTAGTATTAGTATTAGTATTCGTATTATTATTATTATTATTATTATTATTATTATTATTATTATTATTATTATTATTATTATTATTATTATTATTATTATTATTATTATTATTATTATTATTATTATTATTATTATTATTATTATTATTATTATTATTATTATTATTATTATTATTATTATTATTAGTATTAGTATTAGTATTATTATTATTATTATTATTATTATTATTATTATTATTATTATTATTATTATTATTATTATTATTATTATTATTATTATTATTATTATTATTATTATTATTATTATTATTATTATTATTATTATTATTATTATTATTATTATTATTATTATTATTATTATTATTATTATTATTATTATTATTATTATTATTATTATTTCTATGACCTATGGCTGATGTAGGCACATTTTTGGAGTGGTAAAAAAAAACTAAACGCAAAAAATATACGCAACCAAAAAAAACCAAAACAGTGATTTTGACATCAGTTGCCAAGGCGGCAGCGATGGAAGCGTCCGGGTCAGACTTCTCAGAAGTCTCCTTTGATGAACTCCATGGTGAGCGGCAGCCAAACGGTCGATTTCACTTGTGGGTGGGGAGCATCGTCGGGTCTGCAGTCAGAGGACTCCCTGCGCCCTCAGGCCAGGTGCCACTCCGCTCAAGAATATCGCCACAGAGACGTTCCCCTTCAATAGATTCCTGACATAACGCACTGTGACATTCTACCTCTTTCATCTTCCAATCCGTTTCCTTTTATTTTTCCTCCGCCGGCAGTTCTCTCCGCCAGCGTGGCCACACTCTCCTCTCCTCTCCCCACACTCTCCTCTCCTCTCCCCTCACTCTCCTCTCCCCTCCCCACACTCTCCTCTCCTCTCCCCTCACTCTCCTCTCCCCTCCCCACACTCTCCTCTCCTCTCCTCTCCCCACACTCTCCTCTCCTCTCCCAACACTCTCCTCTCCCCTCATTCTCCTCTCCTCTCCCCACACTCTCCTCTCCTCTCCCCACACTCTCCTCTCCTCTCCCCACACTCTCCTCTTCCCTCATTCTCCTCCCCTCTCCCCTCCCCACACTCTCCTCCCCTCTCCCCTCCCCACCCTCTCCTCTCTTCTCCCCACACTCTCCTCTCCTCTCCCCTCATTCTCCTCCCCTCTTCCCTCATTCTCCTCCCCTCTCCCCTCCCCACAATCTACCCCCCTCTCCTCTCCCCACACTCTCCTTTCCTCTCCTCTCCTCATACTCTCCTTTCCTCTCCCCTCCCACACACTCTCCTCCCTTCTCCTCTCCCCACTCTCCTTTCCTCTCCTCACACTCTCCTTTCCTCTCCTCTCGCTCTCCTCTCCCCACACTCTCCTTTCCTCTCCTCTCCCCACACTTTCCTCTCCCCACACTCTTCTCTCCCCTCCCTCACTCTTCTCTCCCCACACTCCTCTCCCCACACTCCTCTCCCCTCACGTTCCTCTCCCCTCACGTTCCTCTCCCCTCTCCTCTCCTCTCCCTTCCTCAAACTCTCCTCTCCTCTCCTCAAACTCTCCTCCCCACACTCTCCTCTCCCCACACTCTCTTCTCCCCACTCTCCTCTCCCCACTCTCCTCTCCCCTCACTCCTCTCATCTCCCCTCGCTCTCCTCTCCTCTCCTCTCCCCCCACTCTCCTCTCCTCTCCCCTCACTCTCCTCTCCTCTCCCCTCACTGTCCTCTCCTCTCCCCACTCTCCTCTCCCCTCACTCTCCTCTCCTCTCCCCTCGCTCTTTTCTCCTCTCCCCTCACTCTCCTCTCCCCACACTCTCCTCTCCCCACACTCTCCTCTCCTCTCCCCTCACTCTCCTCTCCTCTCCTCTCCCCTCACTCTCCTCTCCCCTCACTCTCCTCTCCTCTCCTCTCCTCTCCCCTCACTCTCCTCTCCTCTCCCCTCACTCTACTCTCCCCACACTCTCCTCTCCCCACACTCTCCTCTCCTCTCCCCTCACTCTCCTCTCCTCTCCTCTCCTCTCCCCTCACTCTCCTCTCCTCTCCCCTCACTCTCCTTTCCTCTCCCCTCGCTCTCCTCTCCTCTCCCCTCGCTCTCCTCTCCTCTCCCCTCGCTCTCCTCTCCCCACACTCTCCTCTCCTCTCCCCTCACTTTCCTCTCTCCTCTCCTCTCCTCTCCCCTCCTCAAACTCTCCTCTCCTCAAACTCTCCTCTCCCCACACTCTCCTCTCCCCACTATCCTCTCCCCTCACTCTCCTCTCCCCTCGTTCTCCTCTCCCCTCACTCTCCTCTCCCCATACTCTCCTCTCCCCACACTTTCCTCTCCCCTCACTCTCCTCTCCCCTCACTCTCCTCTCCCCTCACTCTCCTCTCCCCACACTCTCCCCTCACTCTCCTCTCCTCTCGCTCTCCTCTCCCCTCACTCTCCTCTCCCCTCACTCTCCTCTCCCCTCCTCAAACTCTCCTCTCCCCTCGCTCTCCTCTCCTCAAACTCTCCTCCCCACACTCTCCTCTCCTCTCCCCACACTCTACACTCTCTTCTCCCCTCACTCTACACTCTCCACTCTGTCCAGCTGGCTGGGCGACCACTGGTCCATGGAGTGTGGTGAGTATAAGATGGTAGTCTCCACTCTTTTCAGCTTGCTGGGCGACCACCGGTCCATGGAGTGTGGTGAGTGTAAGATGGTAGTCTCCATTCTGTCCAGTTGTCTCCCAAACCTCCCCTGTGTGTCACTGACACACATAGTCTGTCGGCCAGAACCTCTCACACACTATACCTCTCCAGACTACACACACACACACACACACACACACGCACGCACGCACGCACGCACGCACGCACGCACGCACGCACGCACGCACGCACGCACGCACGCACGCACGCACGCACGCACGCACGCACGCACGCACGCACGTACACACACACACACACACACACACACACACACACACACACACACACACACACACACACACACACACACACACACACACACACACACACACACACACACACACAGACACACACATAGAGCTTCTACAGGATGCTTTTAATACACTGCAACACTCCTTGCTGGTCCTTAATGCAAAAGATACCAAGTACATGACTTTTTCTCGCTCTCGAGCTAATACAGCTGTCCCTCCGATTCTGACACTGAAAAGGACATGCCTTGACAAAGTAGCATCCTACAAATATCTGGGCATATGGCTTGATGAAAAGATGGCCCTTTTTATTTTTTTATTTTTTTTATCTTTTTTTTTATCTTTTTTTCTCCCATCCCACTGTTAGTCGTTATGCCAATTCCCAACCCCCTTCCTGGTTGTTGCGCACTCCCCCCTACTGTTGGTCCGGGAGGCCGGAGACTGTCACATGCTTTCCTCCGACACATGTGCAGCCAGCCGGCAGCCAGCCTGGCTGCGCAGATTCTCACCGGGAGAGTGTAACGTGTGGAAGGTCACACTACCTCCCTCCAGATCCTACCCTCGCTGTGCAGGCGCCCCGACCGAACTGTAGGAGTCGCTGTCCACAACGGCCAGGACCCACCCATCAGCTTTCCCACCCCTAACACTGCCAATTGTGTTAGTGTGAATGACCAGCCAAGCTGATAGCAACGCCGAGAAAAGATGGCCTTTGATGTGCATATTGGGAACCTACTGAGAAAACGTAGGCCTAACTGCGCTTTTTCTTCCGTTTAAAGAAATGTTTCCCGTCTGAAGCCAGGAAGAGAATTGTGCAGAGTTCCTTTCTGTCTGTATTAGACTATGGCGATGTGATTTATATGCATGCTCCTTCCTCCCTGCTTAAAAAGCTGGATTCTGCGTACCATGCTGCTATACGTTTTGTAACGGATGCAGGCTCTCGCACCCACCATGATGATGGCGCTGCTCCGACCGGCTGCCTCTCTGTTCGCTCCGTCGAGACTGTGTTTACTTTTGTTAATATTTATAGTTTTTAGAGTTTTGTTCGTACCAACTGTTGGTGCATTTAATGTATATGACCGTCAGTCACTCATAGACATTGGATTACGGGAAACTTATCAACTGGATTACTCACTGGATCAGCTTTCCGAACCGCATCAATGGCCTGAAGAAATTCTCCGGAGATCAGGACCAGATCCTTTGTTCCTAGACCCCAGGAACAGAGGAACCAGACGGCGAGGGAAGAGGGCTGGGATCCGTAACAGGCTGAGATCCAGACGCCACCGTACACCACTGCCCAGTATATTGCTAGCCAATGTACAATCAATTGACAATAAACTGGATGACATCCGAGCAAGGATTCAATATCAAAGAGACGTTAGGGACTGCAACGTCCTCTGCTTCACCGAGACGTGGTTGACGCCGGACGTCCCAGACCACGCAATTCAACCGGCTGATCACTTCTTTATCCATCGCAAGGATCGGTCATCAGCAGAGTCCGGTAAACAACGTGGAGGAGGTATTGCCTTCATGTTTAACAAAAATTGGAGCGACCCAACTAACGTGAAGGAATTATCCAACCACTGCTCCCCAGAACTGGAATATATAACCATCAAGTGTCGTCCTTTCTTCCTCCCGAGGGAGTTAACGGCGATCGTCCTGGTCGGAGTGTATATTCCACCGCAAGCCAGCAACAAGGTTGCGCTCTCCAGACTACACGACGAGGTAAATAGAATCCAAGTGGCGAATGTTAACGCCGCCATTTTAGTTCTGGGAGATTTCAATAGCGCCAATCTGAGAAAGGTATTGCCTGACTTCTATCAGCATGTGACTTGCAACACCAGAGGCGGTAACATCCTAGATCACTGTTACACGCAATTTAAAGGTGGCTACAAGGCTCATTCTGATAGTGGCTTTGGTAAGTCAGATCACGCATCCATTTTTCTTTCACCAAAGTACAGACAGAGAATTAAAAGTACTCCCGTAGTCTCGCGAGAGGTGCAGAAATGGGATGTGACGTCAGAGGAGACGATCCGGTCAGTGTTTCACCACACAGACTGGATTGTGTTCCGCGACACAGATAACATTAATGCCTACACGGAGACAGTGCTGGACTATGTTTGTACTAGGGTGAAAGAAACAATCCCCACTACCAAAATGAAAGTTTACCCAAATCAAAAACCCTGGGTAGACAAATCCGTCCGTGAAGCTCTGAGAGAGCGCACCAAAGCATACAACGACGGCCTAGAGGCAGGCAACATGAATGACCACAAGGTGGCGCGATACAACGTAAGGAGGACAGTGTCAGAGGCCAAACGACGCTACAGGGATAAAATTGAACTCCAGTTTGAACAAGCTGACTCTAGAGCTATGTGGCAGGGGCTCAAAACGATGACAGACTACAAAGGCGCCTCCCTCAAACTGAACAGTGACATCTCCTTAGCAAATGACCTCAATACCTTCTATGCGAGGTTTGATGCTGGTAATAACAACACCAGCTCACAAGCCTCGGCAATGGGGGGGGGGGGGTCGGCTGCTGATGGAGGCGCAGTGTTCAGGGTAACAGAGCATGAGGTGAGGCGGACCTTTAAAAAAGTGAATATCAGGAAGGCAGCAGGTCCAGACGGCATCCCCGGCCGCGTCCTAAAAGTCTGTGCCGACCAACTGGCCCCAGTATTCACTGACATATTTAACCTGTCCTTAGAACAGGCTGTCATCCCCACCTGCCTGAAGAAGTCCACTATTATCCCTGTACCCAAAAAATCCAAGCCTGCTTGCCTCAACGACTACCGCCCTGTAGCTCTCACCTCCATAGCCATGAAGTGCTTCGAGAAGCTAGTAAAGGGCTACATCTGCTCCTCCCTCCCCATCAACATGGACCCCCTGCAATTTGCATACCGCCCCAACAGGTCCACGGAGGACGCCATATCCCATGTGCTGCACACAGCAGCATCACACCTGGACAAGAGGCAGGGGAACTATGTGAGAATGCTATTCATCGACTACAGCTCGGCATTCAATACCATAGTCCCCTCCATACTCATAGCCAAGCTCAGGGACCTGGGCTTGGGCTATGACCTCTGCCAGTGGGTCTTGGACTTCCTGACTGGCAGACCCCAGGTGGTGAGAGCAGGCAACTGCACCTCCTCATCCATCACCCTCAACATAGGGGCCCCCCAGGGCTGTGTTCTGAGTCCCCTCCTCTACTCCCTGTACACACACGACTGTGTGGCTCAGCGGAGTAGCAATACAATCGTCAAATTTGCTGACGACACAGTGGTGGTGGGCCTGATCTCTGCCAACGACGAGAGGGCCTACCTGGAAGAGGTCAAGGTCCTGGCGGGATGGTGCCAGGAAAACAGCCTCTCCCTGAACGTCAGCAAAACAAAGGAGATGATTGTGGACTTCAGGAGGTCGGGGGTCAAGGACTACAGCCCCCTCAGCATCGACGGGGCACCGGTTGAGAGAGTCAACAGCTTTAAGTACCTCGGAGCCTACATATCCGAGGACTTGACATGGACCACACACATTAACAGTGTTGTGAAGAAGGCACGACAACGCCTCTACTTCCTCAGGCGCCTAAGGAAGTTCCAAGTCAGCCAGAAGATCCTTAAGAACTTCTACTCATGTACAATAGAGAGCATCTTGACCGGCAACATCACCTCCTGGTTTGGGAATAGCACTGCACAAGACCAAAGCAGACTACAAAGAGTGACACGTTCAGCCGAACGCACAATTGGAGGGGGCTCCCCACCCTCCAGAACATTTACTACAAGCGTTGCAAGGGCAAGGCTAAGAGAATCATTAAAGACTCCAGTCACCCGAACAACTGCCTCTTTGAACTGCTGCGGTCAGGCAAGCGATACAGGAGTCTCAAGGCGAGCACAGAAAGACTCAGAAGAAGCTTCTATCCCCAGGCCATCAGGCTGCTAAACGAACAATGAATGAACACTACACAACAACAACCACCAAACGCACATAGCACACACATCCACACGCACACACTCACTTTAAACAAACACACTGTAGCACCCACTCCACACACTTATAGCACACACCCACTTTAAACAAACACACTGTAGCACCCACTCCCCACACTTTATATTTATGGATGAAGGATTGCACTACAACTCGTACACCTTACTGTAAATTGTACCTAAAATTGTACCTCATCCCATTTCTGCTTTGCACTAGATAGTACTGTACATTAGTACACTGCATAGTATTGTGTATTGTATATTATATGGTAACTCAGAACATTGTACATATGTCTATACCGAACACTGTGACCTCATTTTCTTCTTCTAAATTCATGCTATATTATGTTATTATGTTATTTGATACTATCTTGTCTAGCACAGTCTCTGGAGCGTAACAGTAAGAAGCATTTTGTATGAAAGTATTCTGTACTTCTGTATGACAACTATTAAAGAACTTGAACCACTGCACTTTGTATCAGTCTTTAGGATGGTCCTCTCTGTACCAAAGAAGACAATCACACATGTTGATTTTTATCCTGAAGTCATTGCTAGGTAAGCTGCCCTTATATATCTCCAGACTTCTGTCATTTTATACTTGCTTTTTTAATACCAGACGAGCAGCAAAGGGGATGCTTTTAAATGTTCCTTTGATGCAGTCAGAGCTTGGTAATGCTGCATTCTCCTACTATGCTCCCTTTTTATGGAATACGCTGCAAGTGAAACTTTGTCTAGAGGCACGTCCTACTGTGAATGCTTTTAAAGGTATGTTACGACTAGCCCTTCATGAAACATGTAACTGTTTTACCTGATGCTATTGCTGATCTGATATGCATCTTGCCACTGCACAAATGGCCTTCTGTGTTTGTATTTGATTTGTATGTTTTTTTGTTTACTGTATATTCTATATGCCCTGTTTTTATGTTGAAACTTGTTGTGTGCCTTGTTGGTCAGGACTCCCTGGAAGAAGAGATCTTGTATCTGTTACAATCACAGCCAGGGCCTCCCTCTCACCTCCTACTTCCACGCCCTTATATGGGCATCTTCCTGTCGCAGTTTCCACACTCTGTCAGCCAAGTCCTATCTGCACACCTGAGACTCGTCAGGTCATCACCGGCTCTGATATGAGCCCTGCAGTGCCTGCCACTCACCGTTCGAGTGTTGCTACACCTACCTAGGACTGCCTGCCGCTCGGTCTATGCTGTCTCCCGAGACACCACCGCCTGGACGTTCCTGTAGATCACAAAGGAGTGCTCCTGCTCGCACCAGTCGCACATTCCTGTACATTCAAATAACCCTGTCTGCATGGTACCTGTGGAATAAACAACCTAAACCGCTCCATTCTCCTCTCCCTGTGTTCTGCTCCTGGGCTCAAGTTAACGCTACCCTAACAGTATCTCAATGGGATATTCCTGGATAAATAAAATATAAAAAAATATATAAAAAGAGAGAGGCAGAGGCTGCTGCTACAAGCTGAGCAACATGACACATGGACTGACGGAACCTGCAGACAGACCCTGTGGAGAGCAAACAGACCCTGCAGACAGACCCTGCGGAGAGCAAACAGACCCTGCGGAGAGCAAACAGACCCTGCAGACAGACCCTGCGGAGAGCAAGCAGCAACTGGTGGCGTCTTCGTCTTGGAATATGATCCGCTTCTCTCTCACCAACTGAGCCTCAAACATAATTGGATGCACTTTAAACTTCACAGCTTCTCTTCTATTTCCAGGTACCATCTTAAGCAGAGGTAGTCTACTCACACACACACACACACACACACACACACACACACACACACACACACACACACACACACACACACACACACACACACACACACACACACACACACACACATACACACACTACCTCTCCAGACTACACTCTCTCTTGCATGTAAAAGGACCCCAAAATGAATACACAATAGGTCATGGACTTCTATTTTGATAAGATGATTTCCATAACAGTCTCTACTGTAGGTGGGGAGATAACAGAGATCAGATCAGAATAGTCACTCGTAAATTATTGAATTGTACTTGATGTGAATAAAATATGAGTGAAGGACCACTTTTCAACCGTATCTCTATCCATCTTTAGGGAGTATAGTGTGAACAACGCCTGCAGTTGTTGCCCATGTTCTCCGTGTATCTGGGGTTGCAGCTGCAAAATCTGGATTCTTCCAGCCACTGGATTCAGCGTGGAAGTGGTCTCTGCCTCTGGGTAGCCAGGTGGTCTAGATGCCGCTTATCCAAACAACATCTCCCATGGCCAAAGAGCAAAACCTCCTATGCATAATTTGCCAAACCTCTCAAAAAAGTCACATTTTCAGATAGCATGGTTCACTCCTTGTTTTAGCCAAGGACACTATAAAAGAGGGAAGGGTCATCACATCACAGAGTAGCGTGTGAACACACATTGGTGCCAGGTATGCAGGGCCTTCCCCAGGTATAGACAAAATAGGCGGGGGCCTAGGGCGCCGTCAAATGGCCAAGGGGCACTTGGCACAGAAAAAAAGATTATATCTGTTTGCCCACCGGCGTGACACTCCGATATGGCTAACATTCGGTTGATATTCAGCCATATTTATTTGAGCCAGAACATATGGCTTGAAGAAACGCAGCAGAGAGAGGCAGAGGCTGCTGCTACTAGCTGAGCAACAGGACACATTGACCAGCAGACAGACCCTGCGGAGAGCAAACAGCAACTGGTGGCCTCTTCGTCTTGGAATATGATCCGCTTCTCTCTCACCAACTGAGCCTCAAACATAATTGGATGCACTTTAAACTCCACAGCCTCTCTTCTATTTCCAGGTACCATCTTAAGCAGAGGTAGTTAGCTCTTAAGAAAGAGCTCATCCATATCTCTAGGGGGGGGGGGGGGGGGGGGTCCAGGAGCCTCTGTTCAAATGAGGTCATAGATGAGCCTGCTGTCAGAGTCAGAGATTTTATTTGCCATGTATGGACAAATCCACATTGTAATACAGGTACAGAGCAAACACAGTGTGTCTACAACTAATCCAATACAGGAGCAGAGTAGAAACAGTACAGAAGAAATAAAATAAAAAAAACACAGACAGTATAAAAGGACAAATGCTAAGGTTGATATCAACATCCCCTAAAGTGCATAATGCATAGAGGCACAATTTACAGTAAAAGTGCATATAATCAAAGTGTGTGATGCACAGACACACAGAAACAGCACTTCCACAACCTGACTAATAACACACCAAAACAAAATAGGATAATATACAAATCTAGCCTTTGGAGTTATTCAGGCTGCACACAGCACTGGGGAAGGCCATTATGAACAGAACTATGGTATGACCTGAAATGATGGGGAAGGATCAACAAATTACCTACGAACTGATGGGTTCAGATAGCTGTGGAAGTAAGACGTTTAGTTAACTTATTTTAGTCTGCATAAAATACCTAATATTTGTATATCTGCTGAGGAAACATCTAAAGGAAGGAATCTCTTGTGTGTGTGTGTGTGTGTGTCTGTCTATCCTTCACCTATCCTTCACCTATCTCAAGAACTGTGCTTGGCGGTGTATTGCAGAGGACATCTGGTGTCGAATTTGGTGCCATTTGGTGCCAACTGGTGGTGTCTTCGTCTTGGAATAATGAGCCGCTTTTATCTTACCAAGGATCAATGGGACAAAACTGGACTTAGTTATACGTTATAGCCAATGTCAAAGGAGAAAGGTCTGGTCAGGTGGCATAGCGGAGATTGCGCTCGTCACCAATGCAAGAGGCTGCGGTCTCGACTCCCGGAGTCAGCATTGCCTTGGCTTGGGCTGATCGCTATACTAACCCGTTTGGCTGGGTTAGGGGGAGGGAAGTCACGGGTGGGAATCTGGCGTTGTGGACAGCGACGCCTACAGGTCAGGTCTGGGCGCTTGCTCAGCGGAGACTTGAGGAAGGCAGCGTGACCTCAAGTTCAAGTTCAAGTTCAAGTTCTTTAATAGTTGTCATACAGAAGTACAGAATACTTTCATACAAAATGCTTCTTACTGTTACGCTCCAGAGACTGTGCTAGACAAGATAGTATCAAATAACATAATAACATAATATAGCATGAATTTAGAAGAAGAAAATGAGGTCACAGTGTTCGGTATAGACATATGTACAATGTTCTGAGTTACCATATAATATACAATACACAATACTATGCAGTGTACTAATGTACAGTACTATCTAGTGCAAAGCAGAAATGGGATGAGGTACAATTTTAGGTACAATTTACAGTAAGGTGTACGAGTTGTAGTGCAATCCTTCATCCATAAATATAAAGTGTGGGGAGTGGGTGCTACAGTGTGTTTGTTTAAAGTGGGTGTGTGCTATAAAGTGTGTGGAGTGGGTGCTACAGTGTGTTTGTTTAAAGTGGGTGTGTGCCTGTGGATGTGTGTGCTATGTGCGTTTGGTGGTTGTTGTTGTGTAGTGTTCATTCATTGTTCGTTTAGCAGCCTGATGGCCTGGGGATAGAAGCTACTTCTGAGTCTTTCTGTGCTCGCCTTGAGACTCCTGTATCGCTTGCCTGACCGCAGCAGTTCGAAGAGGCAGTTGTTCGGGTGACTGGAGTCTTTAATGATTCTCTTAGCCTTGCCCTTGCAACGCTTGTAGTAAATGTTCTGGAGGGTGGGGAGCCCCCCTCCAATTGTGCGTTCGGCTGAACGTGTCACTCTTTGTAGTCTGCTTTGGTCTTTTGCAGTGCTATTCCCAAACCAGGAGGTGATGTTGCCGGTCAAGATGCTCTCTATTGTACATGAGTAGAAGTTCTTAAGGATCTTCTGGCTGACTTGGAACTTCCTTAGGCGCCTGAGGAAGTAGAGGCGTTGTCGTGCCTTCTTCACCACACTGTTAATGTGTGTGGTCCATGTCAAGTCCTCGGATATGTAGGCTCCGAGGTACTTGAAGCTGTTGACTCTCTCAACCGGTGCCCCGTCGATGCTGAGGGGGCTGTAGTCCTTGACCCCCGACCTCCTGAAGTCCACAATCATCTCCTTTGTTTTGCTGATGTTCAGGGAGAGGCTGTTTTCCTGGCACCATCCCGCCAGGACCTTGACCTCTTCCAGGTAGGCCCTCTCGTCGTTGGCAGAGATCAGGCCCACCACCACTGTGTCGTCAGCAAATTTGACGATTGTATTGCTACTCCGCTGAGCCACACAGTCGTGTGTGTACAGGGAGTAGAGGAGGGGACTCAGAACACAGCCCTGGGGGGCCCCTATGTTGAGGGTGATGGATGAGGAGGTGCAGTTGCCTGCTCTCACCACCTGGGGTCTGCCAGTCAGGAAGTCCAAGACCCACTGGCAGAGGTCATAGCCCAAGCCCAGGTCCCTGAGCTTGGCTATGAGTATGGAGGGGACTATGGTATTGAATGCCGAGCTGTAGTCGATGAATAGCATTCTCACATAGTTCCCCTGCCTCTTGTCCAGGTGTGATGCTGCTGTGTGCAGCACATGGGATATGGCGTCCTCCGTGGACCTGTTGGGGCGGTATGCAAATTGCAGGGGGTCCATGTTGATGGGGAGGGAGGAGCAGATGTAGCCCTTTACTAGCTTCTCAAAGCACTTCATGGCTATGGAGGTGAGAGCTACAGGGCGGTAGTCGTTGAGGCAAGCAGGCTTGGATTTTTTGGGTACAGGGATAATAGTGGACTTCTTCAGGCAGGTGGGGATGACAGCCTGTTCTAAGGACAGGTTAAATATGTCAGTGAATACTGGGGCCAGTTGGTCGGCACAGACTTTTAGGACGCGGCCGGGGATGCCGTCCGGACCTGCTGCCTTCCTGATATTCACTTTTTTAAAGGTCCGCCTCACCTCATGCTCTGTTACCCTGAACACTGCGCCTCCATCAGCAGCCGACCCCCCCCCCCCCCCATTGCCGAGGCTTGTGAGCTGGTGTTGTTATTACCAGCATCAAACCTCGCATAGAAGGTATTGAGGTCGTTTGCTAAGGAGATGTCACTGTTCAGTTTGAGGGAGGCGCCTTTGTAGTCTGTCATCGTTTTGAGCCCCTGCCACATAGCTCTAGAGTCAGCTTGTTCAAACTGGAGTTCAATTTTATCCCTGTAGCGCCGTTTGGCCTCTGACACTGTCCTCCTTACGTTGTGTCGCGCCACCTTGTGGTCATTCATGTTGCCTGCCACTAGGCCGTCATTGTATGCTTTGGTGCGCTCTCTCAGAGCTTCACGGACGGATTTGTCTACCCAGGGTTTTTGATTTGGGTAAACTTTCATTTTGGTAGTGGGGATTGTTTCTTTCACCCTAGTACAGACATAGTCCAGCACTGTCTCCGTGTAGGCATTAATGTTATCTGTGTCGCGGAACACAATCCAGTCTGTGTGGTGAAACACTGACCGGATCGTCTCTTCTGACGTCAGATCCCATTTCTGCACCTCTCGCGAGACTACGGGAGTACTTTTAATTCTCTGTCTGTACTTTGGTGAAAGGAAAATGGATGCGTGATCTGACTTGCCAAAGCCACTATCAGAATGAGCCTTGTAGCCACCTTTAAATTGCGTGTAACAGTGATCTAGGATGTTACCGCCTCTGGTGTTGCAAGTCACATGCTGATAGAAGTCGGGCAATACCTTTCTCAGATTGGCGCTATTGAAATCTCCCAGTACTAAAATGGCGGCGTTAACGTTAGCCACTTCTATTCTATTTACCTCGTCGTGTAGTCTGGAGAGCGCAACCTTGTTGCTGGCTTGCGGTGGAATATACACTCCGACCAGGACGATCGCCGTTAACTCCCTCGGGAGGAAGAAAGGACGACACTTGATGGTTATATATTCCAGTTCTGGGGAGCAGTGGTTGGATAATTCCTTCACGTTCGTTGGATCACTCCAATTTTTGTTAAACATGAAGGCAATACCTCCTCCACGTTGTTTACCGGACTCTGATGATGTCCGATCCTTTCTATGGATAAAGAAGTGATCCGCTGGTTGAATTGCGTGATCTGGAACCTCCGGTGTGAGCCATGTTTCGGTGAAGCAAAGGACATTGCAGTCCCTAACGTCTCTTTGATATTGAATCCTTGCTCGGATGTCATCCAGTTTATTGTCTATTGATTGTACATTGGCTAGCAATATACTGGGAAGTGGTGTACTGTGGCGTCTGGATCTCAGCCTGTTTCGGATCCCAGCCCTCTTTCCTCGTCGTCTTTTCCTGGGCTCTGGGAACAAAGGGTCTGGTCCTAGTCTCCGGAGAATTTCTTCAGGCCATTGGTGTGGTTCGGAAAGCTGATCCAGCGAGTAATCCAGTTGGTAAGTTTCCCGTAATCCAATGTCTATGAGTGACTGACGGTCATATACATTAAATGCACCAACAGTTGGTACGCACAAAACTCTAAAAACTATAGACCTCCCACGCATTACACTTCACCAATGAGAGTCCTCACTGCCAGGTGAAAAAAGAGTCACTGGCTGTCGCCTCGCCTGTCGGAGGAAGCGTGCGGATGACTTCAGGATTCCCTTGTACCGACCAGTAGGAGAACATGCGCACAACAAAAAAACAGGTAGGGCAGGGGGGGAATTGGCACAATGACTAAATTGGGATGGGGAGAAAACAGAGAAAAATCTGAGAAATAGAGGAGAAAGGTCTTCGCAAGCAAGAGTGGAATTAATGTCTGCTTCAGACAGGTTGTATAATAAGCTAATATATGACCCTCACTCGCTGACAGAATAATTGTAATGGTGTTGGTAGTGTGTGGTAGCAGCCTGTTTGTAGTGTGTGTGTGTGTGTGTGTGTGTGTTGCTGTCTGCATTAAAAACAGTATGCCTACATAATGTGACAGGCTGTTATGATTGCTCAAATTGGTGTAAGGCGTGTAGCTTCCAGCGAGCTAACATAATAGTACAGCTGATTATTATAGATAGAAATGGTGAAATCCCAGCTGGTGATGTTATGTATTGAATAGCTAAGTTATAGCCTCCAGGCTGTTGTGTTCGCTCGGTTGGTTCAAGCAGACGAGGTGAACAGTGTTAATAGGAGGAGAGCTCCACTTTCATAGTCGGAATAAGATTTGAGTAGACTTGATATGTAGATAAATGTGCATATGTGACCCCGACCAGTGCTATAGCCTACATGTATATTTTTTCATTTTCCAGATTTATTGAATTTGATTTTTTTATTATTTTTTAAACAAACATATAAACAAACATGAATGAATGAATGAATGAATGAATGAATGAATGAATGAATGAATGAATGAATGAATGAATGAATGAATGAATGAAAACTTTATTTAACAGATTGCAGAATGGGTACAATACAGTACGGTTCAATACACACAATTGTTAATGGGATGCAGACCTGAAAAAGACGTTTGTCTTGTTTCCATCAGGGTCCCCCATTTTCAATTCATATAGACATTTAGGACATACACAACATACATGACATTTATGGCATAGGGACATATAGGTATTTAGTACTGATACATTTGTGACATAAACGGTATTCAAATATACAGTACTGTTACCCCTAGATCCTGACAGAGTATATACATATGATGGGGAGGGGACTGTACATTAGGAGGGGGTGGGTGGGTGGGAGGGAAATATCCATACGGCGGGGAGGGAATATATACATGCGGTGGGGAGGAGACTGTCTATTAGGAGGTGGTGGGGGTTTTGGGCATTTACGGTGGCCAGTTTCGAATTGCAGCCTCCCGTAGGTGCTCTTTAAGAGCAGTTTTGAATGTGGGTAGGGATTCACATTCATTTACAGCATTGGGTAGGGCGTTCCACATTGATGTGGCATAATTGCGAAACGTGTTTAGTCCTTTGTTTGAGCCGAATCTGGGTTTAACATGATTTGTTGAGCTTCCTCTGGTGTAGTGGTTGTGGTATTCACTGACCTTTGGGAAGTATTTTGACATGTACATAGGTACCTTAGTCGTATAGTGTATCTTGTAGACCAGGCCCATTGCAAGTTGCTGTACTCTGTTGTCTACTCTAAGCCATCCTAGGTTGTCAAAGTGGGCAGGGGTGAGGTGGGTTCTGGGGGTAAGGTCAAGTAGTAGTCTGACCAGTTTGTTTTGTGATGTTTGTAATTTTGTTTTAAGCGCTATTGAGGTGCTTTGGTACCATGAGGTGCATGCATAGTCGTAGTACCCTTGAATGAGTGATCCTGCCAGAGTCTTCAGGGTATTCTTGTTTACCAGAGAGGAGATCCGGTACAAGAATCTAGTTCGTTGGTTGACTTTTTTTTATTACATTGGATGCCATTTTGTCACAGGAAAGATTTGCCTCTAGGATGGAACCCAGGTAGGTAATTTCGTCTTTCCTTGTGACAATATTGTCACCCACTGCAACTGAGAAGCCGTCGGTCTTGCTGAGTTTGTTATTTGAACCGAAGAGAATGGACTCTGTTTTGCCCATGTGTAATGATAGTTTGTTATCAGCGAGCCATACAGTATGCAGATTTTGCCTAGTTCCGAGCTGAGGGTTTTTTCAACCTGCAACTTGTTCTTGTCAGAGACCAGCAGGGCTGAGTCGTCCGCAAACAGGAACAAGTTGCAGTCACAGGCTGACGACATGTCAGTCACATGACAACACACAATAAGATATACAAGCATTAATTAACAGTGCATATCCAATGAAATCACCATTTAGTTAAATGTCTTATACAGGATACCCCTAATACCTGTTATCTAGTACCCTACACACATATGCTCCAGCTCGTACCCCCCCTCCCGGACCCCCCATTGGATAATCCATCCATTATAACTTGTTCCTACCAGACACTACCTTTATATGCTAGCTTTTAATCTCTCCACCACTTCTAACCACATTGTCATTTTGGATTCATTGAGACCAAAAATTCTTGCTGTAGATATTTCTTGATAAATCACATTGAGATATGTAAGAATCCAGACCTTCCGGCAAATTTTTTCCGGTTGAAACCATTGTGATGCTATCAGCTTTTTAGCCACTGTGATACCAGATAAAACCAATCTCTTTAGCTGTAGATGTACTGCACACTCAAAGACATCATTCAGTAGTAATACAGAGGGGTGTACAGGTATATTCAGAATTAAGAGATTTGATAATTGTTGGGTCACTTCTTTCCAGAATATCTTAACTGGTGGGCAGTCCCAGTACATGTGCATAAATGTCCCCTCGTCCCCATTTGTACATAAGGAGCATTTGGGGTCTTGTTTAAGACCCATTTTGTTCAGTCTTATAGGAGTTAAGTATGTCCTGTGAATATAGTTAAGATTGATTTGTTGATGGTCCGGGTTCCTTGATGCAAGTCGAACATTTGCCCAGGCTTCTTGCCAGTCAAAATCTATCTCCAGGTCTGGTATATCCCTCCTCCTGACTGAGTCTAGATGGAGGGTTTCATATGAGGATGTTAGTAATTGATGATAAAAATCTGAAACAAAACCTCTCGATGTCTCTCTTTCATAGAAGAATTTGTGGTATCTGTGGTGTACAATTGGTATCCTTAATGGAACACTGTGAGCCTTCAAACATGCCAATAACTGTGTGTAAAAATAATATGTGGACTTGGTGAGATAAAAATGTTTGCGTATTTCATCATAACTACAAAAACCCTGTTTGTTGAAAACATCTCTTAATGAGTGTATGCCTTGCTTTTCCCATCTAGGGAATCTTATAGGTTGTTTTCCAATCAAGAGTGCATTGTTATTGAATAAGAGAGTATGATTATGCCATTTCTGTGGGATAGAATATTTTTTGTGTGTTTCATGCCATATCCGGATTGCATGAGTAATTATGGGGCCAAATTTCTGTTCGCATTGCTTAATTGATAATTTGGTGTATACTATGTCCTTCAGCCTATGTGGAGCTACTATATTTTCTTCTAAATTTCTCCAGGATACTGATGCTTGGGGATCAAACCAAGTTGTCAGTGGTCTTAAAGTGTACGCCTTAAAATAGTGGTAGAAATCTGGAAATGCCATACCACCGTCTGCTCTGTCTCTCTGTGCGGTGGATCTTTTTATACGTGGTGGTTTGTTATTCCAAATACATTTGTATGTGGAGGAGTGTAATTTTTTCCAGTAACCCTCTGGAGGGGGTAACGGTAGCATTGAGCTGAAGAAGTTGATTCTAGGTAGGACGTCCATCTTAACTATTGATACCCGTGCCTGTACTGAGTTTTTGAGTTTTGACCACCTGTCAAGGTCGTATTTGATTTTGTTTTGGATTTTTATGTAATTGTGCTTCACCGTTTGGCTTATGGTAGGGAATATTTCAACTCCCAAACATCTAAAGTGTTTTACCATCGGTATCTCTTCTGGGAGGGTTATATTTCTTTTTGCAGGGGCGCTAAGTGGGAGGAAGGCCGACTTCGGCCAATTTATCCTAAATCCCGATAAATCTCCAAAGTCCTCAATCAGCTTGAGAAGATGAGGCAATGCGGTGTTGGGGTTTTGCATGAACAGTATTACGTTGTCCGCATATAAACAAATTTTATGTTGTGTGCCCTTGATTACGATTGGTTCTATGGATTGGGATTGTCTTATATATTGTGCTAAAGGCTCTAATGATAGATCGAATAGTCCGGGACTAAGAGGGCAACCCTGTCTGGAAGAACGTGATACCGGAAAGATTTCGGAGGTGATTGTACCTGTTGTAATCATGGCCGATGGGTCTTTGTATAATACTTTAATCATATCAATGAATCCTTTTCCTAACCCCATCCTTTCTAATACTGCCCATAGATACGACCATTCCAACCTGTCAAAAGCTTTCATTGCATCCAGGGACAGCATTGCCTTAGGTGTGGTGTCGTCCTTGTTAGCATCTAGTACGTGTAGTAATCGTCTTATGTTATCAGTGATCAAGCGGCCTCTTATGAAGCCAGTTTGGTCCGGATGAATTAAAGACGTCATGTGCTTTTGTAGTCTGATGGCTAATACCTTAGAGTACAGTTTGATATCGGTTCCGAGGAGGCTTAAGGGTCTATAACTACCGCACTCGGTGGGGTCTTTGTCTTTTTTAAGGAGGACTGTTATGAGTGCAATATTGTCGTGTTTATGGAAGTTCCCCTCATTGACTGAGTATAAAATCATATTCAGTAATAAGGGTCCAATTATGTCCCAACAAGAGAGGTACATTTCTGGTGGGATACTGTCTCTTCCAGGAGCCCTACCACTTTGCATTATGCACATAAATGTGCATATATGTAGTGTTACATCATTTTATGATCAGAAATAATTGCCAAGCTGGCTGGGTGTTTTTTTGCACGGGTAATGCATCCTAGTACATGTATTGTAGGTACTGCCGGCACTATTGCTGGGGATGCCCTGGAACCCCCTTAACCCTTTCACTGCCGCACTACCAAACGGTTAACCCTTTCACTGCGACAATACACGCCAATTGAATATAATATGTATATATATACGTTATTTGATCCGTTTTCCTTTTTTTCAATTTTAATATTCTATTCAGTGTCACGGACCTATATGTTTCTGTTAAAAGCCATACTGAGACCCAGAGAGTGCAATACCGGCCAGCTCCTGCTAGGTGGCAGTATCGCCCACCCTTTGAAACCCTGTTCCAGACTGTGTGTCACATCTAATGTCGTTCGGGCAGAGAATCTTGGTCCAGGCAAGTCTAGCGGTTCATCGGAGCACATTGGAACGCGTCCATGGCCCCTCAATGCATGTGTTGTGCCAGATTATGTCGGGGACCCGATGGACATCAATACTGGAAATCACGATCAGACAATTGGAATATTCTTTTTGGAATAACCCTGATCAAACGTAAGGACTATCTTACGTCAATTCCACCTTAATCCTACAATGATTTCATATCGATCCAGCCGATCAACGTATGTAGTATTCAAAAGGAATGCCGTTGCTGACGATCAGAGCATAAAAAAACAACCCCCCCCTCCCCCCTTTGATGCATTCATGATGAAACATAATGCCTATTATATACCTTTGATTTGGAAACAGTAGCCTGTCCAGGCGAGTAACACGAACGCATGTAGCAAAATTCACATATCGCTCCATAACGCAGTTCCCAGGAATTAGCCAGGATCACTCTGAAACTATACAATATTCACGACGGGATAACACGCAAACTTATACATGAAAAAATTTATAATTTTTCACATGTTGAACGAGGGATAGTTACTGTCAAATGAGCCATAGTATTGTCTCCATAGCTATAATATATAATATAGATATAACCCTGCAAACACTGCAACGCACAGTGAAAATGCCTATCTTTTAGCGTGGCCCAGTGAGAACGGGATAAGGATAATAGCTGCCAGTGAATGAGTTTAGGACCCCCTCAAGGACCCCTGGAACCCCCTCAAGGACCCCTGGGACCCCCTCGAGGAGAATGACTGGTCTACATTACCTCTCCAGACCACACCGACACTCTCTCTCTCTCGACCACACATGCTCTCTCTTACGCCATGCTAGTTTACATCACCTCTCCCCCCTCTCTAAGCTAGGCTAGAATCTACAACATCAGACCACAGTATACGATCAGATCGGCCACTTATTTTACATCACACCACAGTATACGATCAGATCGGCCACTTCTTTTACATCACACCACAGTCTACGATCAGATCGGCCACTTATTTTTTCCAGAATCAAATGCTGTAGAAACTGTTGTGAGAAACAGCCATGAACATTTCTCCATTGCTAATATACAGAGCACACGGGTGCCAGAAGCAATACGTCATTCTTGTTGCCAAGCAGAGGATGACAATGATAATGATAATGTTGAAATATTTTTGGATCCATATCCGCTTCCATTAATTTGTGCTAAGCTAGGCTAGCTTGCAATCGGCTAGCTTTCTACTGAAGGCACATAGAGGAAATCTGTATCCACCGTCTTGTCATGACCCTAGAGAAGATGGTAAGTGCATTTCCCATAATGTTAGCTTGTTCCTTTAAACTTCCAAGTCTGGAGGCTAGACAAACATAGCAAAATAACTGTATACTCCTTCAGTATAAAAGTACTAAGACAGTTATAGTATCGTGTAGCTCAGCTCTGCGTCATACTGCAATACTCTTCCATGCCAGTATTAGCACTGAATAAATTCTCACATGCACCTTTCCATACCTCATCTGTCTGGCCACACCCCCATCCGCTCCTCTACATAAGCAGGGGTGTGGCCATACCATCAGCTCCTTCTTTAGTTTTCACCACGTCAAGTGCCTGCATGTACCACACTTTTGAGATTGCTGGAATATTGAGGAAGTTGGAGCTGCGTTGACATTATTTCTTGTTTTTTTCTCTCTCTCACAATTTACGAGAGAAAGGCTAAGTCATAATGTCTTCTTCGGGGGGTTCGAGCGCTAGCAACGTCACCCTTCACCAGAGGTTCACCATTGCCACCTCCACCGTGCGTTGTGGGGCTGCGCTGAGTCCGCGGTCGTGGCAGTCAGCCGTACCCGATCGGCGTCCGGTGGATAGTTTGCCTCTCCGAGGAGCTGGTGAACCAAGGCTGTCTCCTGTGAGATGGCCTAGTTCCAGCTCTGGTTTCCCCGCCGCCGGGGGGCGGTCGGCCGATAGGCTGACGGCTCCTCTGGCAGAGGAGGATCTGAGACGCAAGCTCTTCGCCTCTGCTCGTTCCCGTCGTAGGAGGGTGACCTGCAGGGGCGAACGGCCTGGTTTTGGTGAGCTGCTGGAGCCAGACGAGGGTGCTTCTGCTTCTCCGTGTCTGATGGAAACGGAGGATTTCATGGTGGAAGCGGAAGCGCTCTTGTTTGACGCCCCGGTGGGGACGCATCACTCTCTCCCTCAGGGTGTGGCAGGGGGTGGTATGTCTCCTTGGGGTCCCTCGTACTCCGGTGTTGGGTTAGAACCTCCGACTCGGCGGCGGGATGCCCTGCTATCGGCCACATCGGATGGTGGCACCACAATGAGTGGTAGCCTCCCGTACGTGAGGGACGCGAGCTGTGTGTATAGTAGATAAGAGCTGTCTGTTTATAGCTCATTGTTTAAAGGAGACGTCAGAACACAGGACTCAATTGTAACAGCCGCGGAGGACTTGGTTTAATGCAAGACAAAATCATCAATGACATCAGACAACCAAAAATCCTATATTCCTAAACTGTACTTTTATACCCCAAACCTATGTCAGACATGCGTCAGACTGACGTGTTTAAGTTGTTTACCAAAATGGGCACCAAATGCGTGCAAATGACTTATGCTGGTGTGAGTGTGTGTAAATTCATGTGTGTGTGTGTGCATGCGTATATATGTGTGTGCGTGTGAAGGTGTGTGTGCTAGGCTACTGTTATGTAATATATCCTCCTATTGTAGTTATCAAATCCAACTGAGACAAACTGTCTCCTCTAGTGATTTGCACCTTAGTTCACACAGTGGGTCCATTTACTCAAATATAGCATAGTTCATAATTATAGCCCTACAGTATTACAGTATCGTACAGGACTCCCTCCGTTCCCACATATAGCTGATCAGAGGCCTACCGGCATATGGTGCAACCAACCGTATGTCAACGTGTGTGTGTACGTCTATGTGTGTGTCTATGTGTGTGTCTATGTGTGTGTGTGTGTCCATGTGTGTGTGTGTGTGTGTCTATGTGTGTGTCTATGTGTGTGTGTGTGTGTGTGTCTGTCTGTGTGTGTGTGTGTGTGTGTGTGTGTGTGTGTGTGTGTGTGTGTGTGTGTGTCTACTGGCGTCTTAATGTCTCTCCGAATTCCTGTCAATTAAAAGCCCCTTTACATAACTGATGTGTGTGTGTGTGTGTGTGTGTGTGGTCTGTGTGTGTGTGTGTGTGTGTGTGTGTGTGTGTATGTGAGTGTACACATGTGTGTAAGGGTCATTATGACCAGTCAGTGTTCTTGGCCGCTTCCTGTCATTTCCAAGGCACTTCCTGCCTTGCTCTCATTGCTTAGTTAGTGAGAGCAACATTTATGAAGACACAGTACACCATCTAAATACAGCAAATATATTACCTATATATATAAGCATTTAAAGTGTATTCTCCACCACATGTGGAGGACGGTGCGCATGGGGAATTACGTGCGCCCTGGCCACTCTAACTCAGCGCCACCTTTGGCTGGAGCAAGCGCGGGTGTATATACTTCTGTAAATACTTCCTTTGCTCACGGCCCCCCTCTCCGATGCTGGGCTCTTCGGGGTCGGCGATGCAGCTGATGACGGCGGCTTGCAGGGACATGGAGGAGGAGCGTGCAGTGCTCCAGCCCCATTTCCCCCACCCGATGTCGTCGGTGAGGTTCGACGGAGGCCACGTTCCCTGACTCCTCGCCTGTCATGGTCGGTTGAGTCATGGGATTCCCCCCGCCATAGAATACGTCACTGGGCGTGTTTCTATTGGTCACCGACTTCCGTCAGTTCTTTACAGGCCCCATGTGTGGTTCTCTGTTATTGTCAAGTTGGTGTTGCGGTGCATAGGAACTCGAGAGTTCTGCTATGCTCGGTATTATGTAGCTTGAGCCTTTGGTCACGTGGCTCAATGTTCCATAAACGTTTCAATTGTTGCTCACGTAGGAAGTCTCTCTGGGGGTTCCCCGTCCCCTCCTTTATGGAGCAGGTTGACAGGGTATTGTTTAGGGATTTCCCTGACTCCTCGCCTGTAATGGTCTGTTGAGTCATGGGTAAACGATGAACTGCGGGCACTTACTTTTATAACATTGACTTCTAACAATCTGAATCTTACAGGATTAATATATGAAAATGAAATAATTATTCAAATTAACGTTCACTTTCAACAAGTGTCTAAATGGACAGTCTCCTGAATCTTCCAGCCTTTTGTATCGTGAGGCTGGACGAGGGAGGCTATTGGGACGAGGCGGCGAGGTTGTTTCTGGGGGGAATGCATTTTCATGAACACCGTGTCGTGACTGGTCCGTTCGGAGGCAGCTTCCAGGGGAGGTAACTTCTACCCGATTCACACTTTTGGCCGTAGTGCTTTACCAGGCTTTATCTCACGAGATAAAGCTTGGAACGAGGTTACAGAGAGAGAGAGAGAGAGAGAGAGAGAGAGAGAGAGAGAGAGAGAGAGAGAGAGAGAGAGAGAGAGAGAGAGAGAGAGAGAGAGAGAGAGAGAGAGAGAGAGAGAGAGAGAGAGAAATGATCAGCTAGGTTTGAAACAGGTTGTGGTGATCCAGGATTGGGTGGTGGGTGATGATTGATTGATTGATTGATTGATTTATTGATTGATTGATTGATTGAAAACTTTATTAACAGATTGCAGAATGGGTACAGTACAGTACAGCTCAATACATACAATTGTTAAGGGGATGCAGACCAGAGAAAGACTTTCGTCTTGTTTACATCAGGGTCCCCCATTTTCAATTCATCGTAACATATATGACATACAGATAGACAGTACTGCTACATCTATACATTTATGACATACCAGATTTGCAAATACAGTACTGTTTGTGATACGAAAAGAGTCCAGAAAAGAAGTATATACATTTGACGTAGAAACTGTACATTGGAGGAGGTTGGGTAGGAGTGGGGGGGGAGGTTGGGTAGGAGGGGTGGGTGGGGGACACTGTACAACTGTACAAGCAACACTGTACATTGGAATATTGACAAGACCATACTTGGTCATTTTTACTGTACATTGGAGGGGGTTGTGGTAGGACATTTACAGGGGCCAGTTTCAAATTGCAGTCTCCCGTAGGTGTTTTTTGAGAGTGTTTTTGAAAGTGGGTAGTGATCCACATTCCTTTACAGCTTTGGGTAGTGCGTTCCACATTGATGTGGCATAATTGCGAAACGTGTTTAGTCCCTTGTTTGAGCCGAATCTGGGTTTAACATGATTTGTGGAGCTCCCTCTGGTGTTGTGATCATGGTATTCACTGACCTTTGGGAAGTATTTTGTCATGTACATACATGGGTACCTTGGTCGTGTAGTGTATCTTGTAGACCAGGCCCATTGCAAGTTGCTGTACTCTGTCGTCTACTCTAAGCCATCCTAGGTTGTCAAAGTGGGCAGGGGTGAGGTGGGTTCTAGGAGTAAGGTCAAGCAGTAGTCTGACCAGTTTGTTTTGAGATGTTTGTAATTTTGTTTTTAGCGCCTTTGAGGTGCTTTGGTACCATGAGGTGCAAGCATAGTCGTAGTACACTTGAATGAGTGCTCCTGCCAGAGTCTTCAGGGTATTCTTGTTTACCAGTGAGGAGATCCGGTACAAGAATCGAGTTTGTTGGTTGACCATTTTTTATTACATTGGATGCCATTTTGTCACAGGAAAGATTTGCCTCTAGGATTGAACCCAGGTAGGTAATATCTTCTTTCCTTGTGACAATATTGTCACCCACTGTAACTGAGAAGCCGTCGGTCTTGCTGAGTTTGTTATTTGAACCGAAGAGAATGGACTCTGTTTTGCCCATGTGTAATGATAGTTTGTTATCAGCGAGCCATATGCAGATTTTGCCTAGTTCCGAGCTGAGGGTTTTTTCAACCTGTAACTTGTCAGAGACCAGCAGGGCTGAGTCGTCCGCAAACAGGAACAAGTTGCAGTCACAAGCTGACGACATGTCATTTGCATAAATTAGGAACAGTAGCGGACCTAGTATGCTTCCTTGTGGAACACCACAGCTTACTGTGAGGGGGGGGGATAGGGTACCGTTTACCTCCACCATCTGCTCTCTCCCCTCCAGGTAGGATTGCATCCAGCTCACTGATAGACTATCAAAACCAATTGCTTTTAGCTTGTCAATCAGAATGATCCAGGACTGGGTGCAGGAATCCTGAAACCCATCGACCAATCGGTGAGGTGCTGCAAAGTAGTCCCACCAATGGAGGGGCAGGAATGGTGAGGACAAATGGTGGAGTACGGGTGTTGACTGAAGGGAGGAAACAAGATGGAGACAAAACAAACACTGGGGAAGACATTGGGATGTAACAATCATAAATCGCAAATGGGTACTTCGGGTCTGCAATCGACAGGCGTTTTATGCTAAATGTGCCCGACTGTTAAAGCGTTAACCCTGTACCGGTTGTCATAAGATATAAAAGATGGTGTGAAGCCCCATTGTCTTTAAGTTGATCAATACACAGCTGTGGGGCTTGTTGATGTTATTGAACCACTTCCCATGTCATGGTATTGTCAAAAATACAGCTACGGTCCAGCACTGTGTGTGGATTATATGATGGTAGGACAAGCACCAGAGTGACTAACAAGTCCATCATAATATTATATCTATTAGTTATCCAACCTATGATTAAACCCACCAGAAACTCCAACAATGTCAGCAATATCTCGCCATGCTCTTATTTTTCTGCAAGGTGTCCCTGTAAGATAGCAGATATGCGTTGTAAGGTTGGGAAACCCAGAGGCAGCCGTTATCAGCCATTCTTCCATGATAATGTCAAGGGAACTATAAACGATTGTATCACATCATGATATAGGAAATGTTTTTTTTCTCAAACAAGTGACGTAGCCTACCGCGGAAACACTGCGGACAGCTGACTGAATACAGCTCAGACGCACCAATCCCTTCCAATTCAGATTGCCCCTTCCCATCGTGCACCTCATGGCTACATCTGCTCCTCCACATATAACGTGAATTGAATGTGGCCATGAGGTGCACATCCACATGTACACACTCACTTTAAACAAACACTCACCTTACCACTCACTCTACTCACTTTAGACACTTTATATGTATCTATTATTAAAAAGATTTGCACTACATTCATACCTCATTTGCACCCTACCCTAAGTTGTGTACCCCATCTCATGTCTGCATTGTACCTCACTGTTACTCATTTTACTCTGTATTGGTCAAATATGTATATTGACTTTACTTACCTTTTTTTTTTTTTTTTTTTTTTTTTAACAATATATTTATTGGGTTTTAGTTTGCAAATTACAACATGTATATCAGCAGAGCAGTATTCAGCAAACATTTTCACCCCGTTCTCCCTCCCCTAACCCCACCCCACAAAATAATAATTAACTACAAAAACAGGTTCACATAGGAAGGATACAGATTTAAATAAAAAATAAACATAAATAAATAATAATACAACCAAAATGTTTTACACATTAAGTAAAGGGTGTTTCTTGTCGTTTTTACACAATGATAAGAGTTGTCCCACAGTACTCCCCCTAATCCCGTTCTTGTTGAAGCAAGTTCCCAACATTCGTATTATGCTTTAAGAAGTACACAAATGGTCCCCAGGCATTATCTTTACTTACTTTTTACTTACTTCTTAACTCTTTCTCTGCCAACAATGATTATACTCGTTATTGGCTGCCAATCATTGAACGCCAACAAAGAGTATACTCGTTATTTGATAATTATTTTTTTATTCGATATTTCCATTCATTATCCATCCAGGGAGCCTGGTGTATTCATGGGGATGGGTCTGAGATCACTATAGTGCAATACCGGCCGCATCCTACCAGGCGGTGGTATCGAGCACCATTAGAAACCTTGTGTATTGGGCTGTGCGTTGATGAAATGCCTCTGGGCGCTCTTTTCTACTAACCTGAACCTAGGGTTTCACCCAATCGCATTGAATCATTTTCGGGACCCCCGATTCATTATGCTTTTGGGGCTTATGGCGTGGGCCATATGGACATACGATCTACCAGATGGCAATCAAATAATTGGAATATTCTTTTTGGAATCCCACGGCCACAGGTAAGAGCAATTTGACGTCAATTTCAGCTTGATTGTGCCTTGTTTTCATAGCCATCGCCCTGATCAGCGTATGTTTTTTTTATTTTTATTTTTATCTACGTTTTCTCCCATTTTCTATTTTTCTCCCATCCCAATTTAGTATCGTCCAATTCTACCCTCCCCTGTCTCGAACGCTGTTAGGCCATGCCTCCCACAGGCCGGCTGCAATGTGGACGAAGCCTTGCATCACGTGTCCCCTCCGGTACTCGAGGAGGCAGCCGTCGCATCTTTTCACCTGCACAGTGCAATCTCTCAGCGGCGCGGGTCTGCGTGGGAGGGACACGCCGCCCCCGTTGCTTCCTGATTCTGCTGCGCAGGCGCACCAACCAACCTGTAGGAGTCGCTGTCCACAACGTCCGATCCCCACCCACCAGCTTCCCACCCCCTAATACTGCCAATTGTATTAGTACGAACGACCAGCCAAGCTGGTAGCAATGCCGAGAGCTGGGCTCTAACCCAGCATCTCCTGCATTAGTGGCGAGCGCCTTGCCCACTGCGCCACTTAGCCGCCCCAAGATCAGCGTATGTTGTTGTAATAACGAATGCCGTTATTGGCAATTGTGGGCTAAGATCCATTTATTCATGTCCCTAGATACATCTATCCATGTCTTCTATTATCATGTCCATGTAAATCTCAGCCTGTGTAAATCTCAGCCTGTCTGTAGCCACCATAGTGGTCAAGATCTATTTGTGACCGGAAGGCCAGTGCATCTGTTGCTAAGAGTCACAGGCCCACAGACCAAGGACTGATGAGACGACCGTTTTGGCTGACCAGAGGAACTAATGTCAGGATCTGCAATATGTATAATATCTATCTATCAATCAATCCATTTATCTATTGTAAGAATGTATACACACATATCTACAAATGTGTGTACCATTAAAATGTGTTATTATATTGTATTAAAACAAGCAAAAGCCTATGTGTCACTATGACCACAGCTGTCCTTCTGAACCACCAGGAGACGGACTGTAATTCTAGATCAGGGGTAGGCAACCCTAGGCACGCGTGCCTGCATAGGCACGCGGGCGCATTTTCATAGGCACAGGGGGCAGCATAAAAAAAAATATAAAAAAAATTGAAATATTTTGCACTGTTGTCGCATTTATCTTGTTGAAATCCTCCCACAGGTTCTTTTTACTACCACATATTTAATTGAGACCCTTTATTTGTTTATTATTTCAATTTAGCTGGAAATACATTGCTACATCATTCAGTAACATTTGCAGAGCCTTATAACAAAAACATTATTACGGTCACAATTGTGACCAGTGGGATTAATCAACAAATTGTATTATTTATTTTTCTATTTCATTGAACATTGCACATGTTAAAAGCCATTTTTTTACTCAAAATGTGAGTATTCCCAAGTCAACTTGTGTTCTTAAAACAATGACAATAAACATAGTTTTATTAGGTTGAAATAATGTGGTTGTGTACTTATTTTCTGTTAACTTATTATGGATTGAAAACTGAAAACCTTAATGCACAGTAACTGAACTCAATATTTTTAAGTTCTGGTAACTTATTATTATTTATTTTTTTACAGTGTAGTCTTGCGATCAATCAAAACTTATTTACATGATATACCTCACATTCACCCTCCATTCACATCCTGGTGTTCTCCTGGTGTTCTCCATTAGGCCTGTAGGTGGAGCTATGACAGCACACGTACAGTACACACACAGATGGTGTGTGATGTGTCCAAAAATGAATGGGCAAATGTGAGTGAAATGGTCGCAATGTATGCAGCTGTTTGTCTGCATTGCATCCCCCCCCCCAACTCAGATTTAGGGTTGATACAACCATCATAATAATATTGTTAATAATAACAATAACAATAATGATGTAATAATGTAAAAAATTATCATTAAAAAGACCTGATTATGAGAAAAAAAATTATGATGCATGGAATATTGTTGAGGCACACTAGTTACAACTATATTTCAAACAGGCACTCCATGTCAAAAAGGTTGCTGACCCCTGTTCTAGATCCTTGCTATTTTAACTGTTACCTTGTTAACCTCTTCCACCCGACGGGACCGGTACCGGTCCCGAAATGACATCTGGTCATAAATCAATATTTCCAGACTGTTCTATAAAAGTAGCGATTTTTTTTCTCCAAACGTATTCAAGTATAAACATCATAACCATGTATGTATACCAGCATGTATAATGTATATTATCATCAATACGTTAGTTTAGGAATAGGTTAAAGTGTTATTAGATAGATTTTCCTTTTCGAAATGTCTGTATATTCCGCGAGAGGTGACCATTTTGGAAAACCTTGAATCATGGTAATTGTAGTTTTTTTGCCGCCAATTTATAGCGGACAGATCTCTCGATCTGCATTTTGGAATTGTTCACTTCCTGAACGGATCTATGGGGTTCAAGGTTCATAGTTCTGTATCTATTATTTTAATAACTCTTATTATTTGGGATAATATATGACAAAATGTAATGTTATTGACAAATATTGAAACAGAGTTAGTGTCTCGTCCCTATTGTTAGCATGTAGCAACAATTAGATCTGAAATTAGTTTCAAAACGGGTGCACTGTGGTGAAAATAAAAAAGTACAGTCGATTACAGTAGATTTCATTATCTGTTCTTATGCACGCCTGGTGATACTAAATCCAAATTTAACTCGGCCATTTGAAAGATAATATATGTATATATATAAATGTGCAAATTGGCTATAATAAGGTAATTTATAAGCCTGCTATTCTATATTCTATAATAATATTTCAAATTGCATTGGTCCGGATGGGAGAAATCAGTACTATATCTACAGAACCTTCTGTTTAATCATCTTCCCTTTATTCATTTCCTTAGATTTTTTGTACACATGATCTCAAGAGGGTACTGAATGAGAGCAGTTTTTAATGTTTGTTCATTATTAGCATGGTGTTATTCACTGTCAAAGATGCAAAGAAAAATCATAATTCATATTCTCCTTTGTTTCATCACAATTTAAGCAAGCCTAGTAATAGACACACTATTTCTGACACTGGGAATACATTCACTGAGGTCCATAGATGTCCCTAGATACCAATAATATGCAAATGGTCCTTGTAGAAGTGGAGCAATCTTCCATTTACTTAGGTATGTATTCTTAGGCGGATTTTCAGAAAATAGGCTCCGGGCTTAAGAGGTTAAGTCGTTTGTTAAGCCCTGAACCACACTGCTAATTTGGAAGAGAGCCACCTCATTCTCTCAGAACACAAACCAGAAAAGTATAAATGTCAATGTGATGGAAGAAGCGGGACGCACTCCTGCTGAGCCCAGAGCTAAGTAGAACCTGTGTGTCCACTCTCAGCCATTTGTGTAAATACTCTGTAATATTGAATATTCACTCTGTAATAAATATTTGATTGCTAAACCCTCTCCTCATCCTTCAAGGTCAATCTAAAGAACGCGACACAATCAATTAATCAGAAACGACCCCCCCCCCCCCCTTTCATGCACTCATGATGGAACATAATACCTATCATATGCATTTGATTTTTTTAATAGCGTGTTAAGAGTTAATAACTTTTTTTTTTAACTTACTTTCTTTTTACTGTATGTAGCACACTCTCAGGGGCTCATACAGAAATAAGCATTTTGTTGTGACTAATAAATAATAAACAAACTTTTAACTTGCTTGACCTCAGTGCTTGCAGTGAAAGAGCTCCTTCATTTTGTGTCCTCGGCAACCGGTACCTGAGAAGGAGATAGCAGGAGAAAAGGGACAAAAAGTTATGAACAAGATACTCTCAACACAGTGTCTGCCACTATTGTCTGAACCTTTAATATAAGTGACTTTCTGGTGCAGCCAGAAAGGCAGACATTTCACATGAATGGACCCAAGAAACTTGTGTTTGGGGTCAGGCAAGATACCAAGCAAGCCATCCAGTTTTTCAGTTGACCATGACGCAAACAGGTCAGGTGCCATTATACCCTCTTCCCCACGCGGTATCAACAGGGGGGCTCAATGCACCTGTGAAAACTAGAACAGCACTACTGTAGGTGAATTTGTCCCAGCGACTATAGCAGGTTTAATGCCAGAGGACAGACTGTTTGGTGTGTGAGCTACTGTAGGTGAAATTGAGAATGAGGTTAACTTTCAGTTTTTTACTAAAATGTCCTCCATGTATGTAGATTTTTTGGGGAAGGTGAACATTTCAAATTAGTTATGCTTTTTTTGTGCCAAACTTGAAAGAAGGCAGAATACTTTGTGTAAAACCAAGCTTTATAATAATAAATAATAAATGTAATGAAATAAGTATTTTGGTGTCTTATAAACCCATGAAGGTTGAGCGCTGGTGGAACTACACAAGCACCTCAATAAGCACCAAATCAAACATCCTGACGCTGCGACGATCGTAGCTGGTGATTTCAACCAGGCGAATTTGAAAAAAGTGATGCCGTCCTTTTTCCAACACATCGCCTGCTCCACAAGAGAGGGAAACACACTCGACCATTGTTACACCCCGTTCAGAGCCGGCTACAAGGCTGTAGCGGCTCCACCATTGATGGGTGCTACAAGCTCAAGCGATCACGATTCCATCTTGTTAATTCCGGCTTACAAACAAAGATCACGTGACGCCGTCGTGTCACGTGAGACAAAAAAATGGACCGACGAATCAGAGGCCACGCTTCAGGACGCGCTCGCAGACACGGATTGGAATATGTTTCAAGGAAGCGCCAGTGACGTCAGCGAGCTTGCGGACACCGTGTTGAGCTACATAACAACAATAGCTGATAGTATTGTCCCCACGAAAAAGGTGCAGGTTTTCCCAAACCAGAAACCGTGGGTGGACAGTACTATCAGAGCAGCTCTGAACTCTCGCACCACTGCTTACAACCGGGGCAGAGAGTCAAGAAACATGGAGGAGTATAAGGCTTCAGTCTATACTCTGCGCAAGGCTGTAAAACTTGCAAAACGGATAAACTGGAGACACAAATGGCACAAAACGACACAAGAGGCTTATGGCGGGGACTGAGAACAATAACTGATTACAAAGTCAGCGCCCCCTCAATGGGGAGCGGCGACGCCTCTCTCGCGGACAAACTCAACTCTTTCTACGCTTGGTTTGGTGTAAACGGTGGCGCCGCTGGCTCAACGGCTAGTGACATCACTGGCGCGCCGGCTGTTGTGGAGGGGGGGGGGGGCAACCGCGGGGGGGCGGGAACGCTCTCTCGTTGTCGGAACACAGGGTGAGAAGAGCATTTATGCAGGTGAACCCCAGGAAAGCGGCTGGCCCAGATGGTATAACAGGACGCATACTTAAGTCCTGTGCCAACCAGCTAGCCCCGGTGTTCACCGCCATATTTAATCAATCCCTGGCGGAGTCAGTGGTCCCTGCCTGCTTCAAGATGTCTACCATCATCCCTGTACCGAAGAAACCCTCCCCAACATGTCTCAATGACTACAGACCGTGGCACTCACCTCTGTGGTCATGAAATGTTTCGAGAGGCTGGTCAAGGATCACATTTGTGCCTCCCTCCCCAGTGATATGGACCCTATGCAATTTGCATACAGGACAAACAGGTCCACTGACGACGCGGTCTCCCAGGTACTGCACAGCACCCTCTCTCACCTTGACCGCCAGAAGGGTGGCTATGTGAGGCTGTTGTTCATTGACTACAGCTCAGCGTTCAAAACCATAGTCCCCACCAGACTGGTGGACAAGCTGATCGAGCTGGGTCTGAGCTCCGCCCTGAGCGCCTCGGTACTGGACTTTCTGAGTGAAAGACCCCAGGCGGTCAGGGTGGGGGGTCAGACCTCCAACACCATCACCCTGAGCATCGGGTCCCCCTAGGGCTGTGTTCTGAGCCCCCTGCTGTACTCACTCTACACACACGATTGTGTGGCCAAGTTCAGCTCCAACTCCATAGTGAAGTTTGCAGACGACACGGTGGTGGTGGGGCTGATCTCGGACAACGACGAGAAGGCCTACCGGGAGGAGGTTGAGGTACTGGAACGCTGGTGCCAGGACAACAGCCTGCTCCTGAACATTGGTAAAACCAAGGAGCTGATCGTGGATTATAGGAGAGGGCAGCAGGAGACACACACACCACTGATGATAAACAGGGCTGTACCGTGGACAGGGTGAGCAGCTTTAAGTACCTGGGGGTCCACATCTCAGAGGATCTGACATGGTCAACACACATAGACACAGTCGTAAAAAAGGCGAAGCAGCGCCTCTACCACCTGAGACAGTTAAGGAAGTTCAGAGTATCGGGGAAGATACTCCAGTCCTTCTACTCCGGAGCTGTAGAGAGCATCTTGACTGGAAACATCACTGCCTGGTATGGAAACAGCACGGCACAGGACAAGAAGGCCCTACAGAGAGTGGTGCGCTCAGCCGAGCGTACCACGGGTATTGCACTACCTCCCCTGCAGGTTTTTGCAGAGGTGCAAATCCAGAGCCTGCAGAATAATGAAAAACCCCCACCACCCCAATAACAGCCTGTTCCAGCTGCTGAGGTCAGGCAGACGCCTGCGAACCCCAGCTACTAGGACAGAGAGGCTTCGGCTCAGCTTCTTCCCCCAGGCCATCAGAGCCTTGAACAATGAACACTGAGTGCCACAGAACACTGAACTTTCCACACACAAGCACACACACGACACGCACGCTGTGCACGCTCACACACTAGCAGCCACTTTAACATGAGCAGGCACACACTCATGCTGCACACGCCCACACTTATGGCCAAAAAGGAAAGGTCACTTTAAAAATAGTATAGCAACAGTAACAGTGTATTGCACTACCAAAGGACCTAGCATGTCCTACATGCTCTGTAAATAACTATGTACAGATACCGAGATGTTCCACCATGTTACCTGTTATTGCACAATGTTGTTTTTTATTGGATTCTATTATATGTTGTACCACTGTATTGCACATCGTTGTGGGCAAGACCACCCGCATTTCATTGTATACTTGTATGCCGTGACAAATAAAACTCTTGACTTGACTTGACACTTTGTGGCCATGACACAAAATAAAACAATGAATCTCTCTCTCACGCTCGCTCGCTCAATGCACCTGTGCAGGCTAGAATAGAACACATTTCCTTTTTTTGTGAATAAATCTTTATTTTAATTTTTTTACTGACCAATCACCGCTGATGGCGAAAATGATTGATCACCGCTGTAGACAACGAGCGTCCGCTCCGAAAGAGATCCCACACGGGTAGGTGAGAGTAGGGGAAGATGACACAAGAAGACGAACAAGTCCATTGCTTTGACTTGCAAGTCTGAATGAATGGCAGTGGATGGCCATTTTGAATAATCACACTGTATTTTTACCGGTACACACATTACCAAAACTTTTCTCAAACACAAATTTTCCATGGGATCTTTATCAAATTTATAAATTTATAAAAGTAAAATACCTGTACTACACAAGACTTCAGGCTATGGAACAGCTCCTACCTCTATGCTGGAACTTAAAGGGGAACTATTTTACTATTTCTTTCACTATTTGGGCACTTTTACACAATCCCTGTGAGTCTATGGAACACCTCTGTAATTTTTTATTTTATTTTATGTATTGTTTTGTATTTCTAATGAAGTCCTCAAAAACAGCATTTTTCTACCTCAAGATTTTAAGCCATTTTGAGCCTGGGCTCCAACCACAATGGTAACTGTGCTGAGTGTGTGAGTCTCAACATGCAGCTGAGTCTCTCTGACATCACAAATCAGCACATTTTCAGATGAATCAGTTCAGTGAGGGTGAATATTGTGAGAGGAGAATTGGAAGAATGCGCCAATATGAGAATTAGAGACATAGATCATATTAATATAAGTCCATATAGCTAGGAAACAATGCTAAACACTGAAAAAGGCCATTTATAAGATAGTTCCCCTTTAAAAACAGGCATCTGTGTGTTTAAACCTCTGTCGACTTAGCAACTTAAGAATGTTACCTTTAAAAAGAGACCAGACTCATGCATGTGCTATACGTATAAATTATAAAGCTAAGCTTTTCAAAAAAAGTATGCAGTTGTCAAAAACAAAAACAAAAATGGCCCCGTTTTTGCCTGATGCTTAACTCATTCTGCGCCAATGACGAAAAAAGTCGGGTTAAGTCACCATGCGTTGAGCGCCAATCACGAGAAATCTCAGGTTTTAATCGTTATTTCTTTTATTAGCTATATCCATTCATTTTTCATCCATCCAGCCTGATGTTATCATTGGGAATGGGTCTGAGCTCGCAAAGGGAAAATACTGCCGCCTACGCCTTCCAGTATTGCACTCCATTTGAAACTATGTAGTTTGTTTTCTAGGCCGAGCTGAGCCGTGCGGGCGGGGTTTAAATACTCCGGCAGGACGAGCGTTTACAACGATACATCTACGAGGCTGCGCCCCCCCCCCCCCCCCCCGCCCCCCTACTTCATATGCAATGCCGGACAACGTGGGACGGACCTCCGCGACCAGTATTTGGAATGGCGATCAGATAATTGGATACTTTTTTTGCATTACATCAGAGACAAGGTAAGAACACTATATCAAATCTTGCGTTGATCTGATATTTTTTTCTCCCGCGATCGAAGCTGTCTGTGTGGACTGTGTTGTGCTCTTTACCGTTGGTGGCAGGAGGGGGGGGGCACCGTGCTCCAGGGCCCATTTCATTCTTGCATGAGGAAGGATAATAACGATAATCTAGCGTTGATTTCAGGAAGATTCGATAATCAGGCGAAAAATGACAACGTGATAAGTGGATTTCACTAAAGGGCTATTATCGCGTCTTTTCCTGGGATTACTAAGAATCACCCAAACTATACTCATATTCAAAACAGTATAAAATTGAAATGTACGGATGAAAAAACAATCTGTTTCTTGCATGTTGACCAGAAGCAACTCACTGACAATCAACGGTGTTATTAGATCCATAGCTATAATATAAAATATATTTTAAGCAATCGCAAGTTTCGCAGTCTCCCCATTGACTTACAGCGATGGCGTTCTACCCAGAAGGTAGACAGCGACCCCTGGCGCTGAATGAGTTAAGAGGTTAAGCAGTAATATTTTGATGATTGCCTATCGTTTACAATGCTGGCAGCGGTGTTGCTGGGCAACCATCCATATTTGAAAGCTGATGCATAAGTTAGTAGGACACTAGCCTTAGCTCATTTATCCACCACGGCTGCATTATACTCTAGTCTGTCACTGTTCACACTGTCTATCTCTGTCTCTTGACAGTTCCCTGTCTCTCTGAATGTTGAGAAGGCCTAGCTGGTGGAGGTGGAGAACCTGGAAAACAACCTCTCTCCCTCTCTCTGAATGTCAGCAAGACAAAGGAGCTGATTGGGGACTTTAGGAGGAAACAGAAGAGGAACTACAACTTCCTCAGGATCAGCGGGGACACCGGTGGAGACATTTCAGGTACTTTTGCACACATCTCAGAGGACCTGACATGGACTACACACACATTGACAGCTTGGTGGAAGAAGGCCCATCACCTCAGACGTCCCCCCACATTCTACAGACTTTTAACACATACACCGTAGAGAGCATCCTGTCAGGGAGTATCACCGCCTGGCACGGGAACAGCACCACACATGGCCCTGCAGTCGGCTGAATGAATCCCCTGACATGCATCTATACCAGGCAATGCAGGACAGAGAGAAATATAAAGTAACCCAGTCATCTGAAAAATTGACCCTTCTCTCTGCTGAAGTCAGGCAAACGATGCCGCAGCACCAGTTAAAGGAAAACTCCAACATTTTGGGAAATTAGCTTATTTGCCATCTACCCTGGAGTTAGACAAGAAGATACATACGTTTTTATTCTCTGTGCATGCAGTAGGAGTAGGAAAACGTGCACCATTAGCCTAGCTTAGCGTCAGTCACTGGAAGTAGGTTCCTCCATTAGCCTAGTTCCCAACGTCATGCACAGAGAAGAAAAAGGTATGCATCTTCTTGTCTAACTCCAGGGTTCCCAAAATATTGGAGTGTTAAGATGCATACCTTTTTCTTCTCTGTGCATGCAGTAGGAGTAGGAAGACGTGCACCGTTAGCCTAGCTTAGCGTCAGTCACTGGAAGTAGGTTCCTCCATTAGCCTAGTTCCCAACGTCTTCCTACTCCTACTGCATGCACAGAGAAGAAAAAGGTATGTATCTTCTTGTCTAACTCCAGGGTAGATGGCACATAAGCTAATTTCCCAAAATGTTGGAGTTTTCCTTTAACAATTGCCCCCAAAAGTGGCCATTTTAGTTTTCTGCATACTTTTTTTGCAAACCAAAATACTATACTTTATGCTTATAGCACATGCATGATCCTGGTCTCTTTTGAAAGATGACATTCTGAAGTTTCTGATAGAATACAATTTTAGTGCTAATGAAATAGAGTAACGTCTGAACTTGAGTTGTAGAAAAACTTGTTACTCGTTTTTCTGTAGTAGTTAGTAGTCCAGAAGTGGTATTAAAATGGCTTAAAAAACGTTCATAAAAATCCGTTCAGAAATGAGTGATTAGAAGCGGTTTTGGTAAAAAGTGAGAGAGCTCAGAAAACTATTTTCTCATAGACTTCAATGCATTCGACGGAGAATTCTCTTCCTGTTTTGGCTCGTGACTTTTCACCTACAGTAGATCCCTGATTCTCTCATTACCATTGGGGATGGAAAGCCCTACTCATTGGTTACAACCCTGTCCAATAATTTTCGTGATCGCCAAATGATTGACAGAGGTAGAGGCTCAAGAGTCGGGAGTGGTATTTGAAAAACTTAAAAGTCTGCCGTCTACTTCGGCACACGCCTCACACATCGGCATGTAACTCGAGAACCGCTTTAATTCTATATATATTGTGTTATCATCCTCAAGAGGGCCCACATGTGGACTGTTGCATGCTAGACCAGCACAGAGAAGCTTAAGAGAAGCTGCTACCACCAAGACCATCCTAAACGAGGACTGGGGCCACACATTATTCACTCACTGTATGGCACATCCATATTAATTTGCACATCTGCACTACTTTCCATATCTCCGATGTCCTGTGTTTGTATACATATTTACTTGAACACGCCCCTACAATGGATCAATTAATCAATCACACACATACACACTCCCTTTCTCTCTCTCCCTCTATCTCTCTACCTCTTTAGACCACACTACTTACTGTGTGTGTATGCATGTGTCTCTCTCTCTCTACCACTATATTTCTACCTCACAGATAATTAATAATACAACAGGACACCACTATTAATTTTAAGTAGCTACACAACAGTCAACCCGTTATAGCAAACTCATCATCTGAGTAGTGAGTACTTGACTCTCAAGTTGACCAAACAGAAACGGTATTGTATTACTAAAACAAATGCACACAATAAACACAAGACATGAAGTCAGAGTGACACTAGGTATGGAATTGACAATAATTGAGACTCACGTGATAAAGATGGTTACTTCATGATTCAATATTTCAATATTCTTTTGAATCCTAGAAACCATCAAGGGTCGGCTAATTGGAATGATTACTTATGAGCTTTAGTTCAGAGATCAATAGAATGACAGGCTAGACCAGGGGTCGGCAACATTTTTGACATGAAGTGCCAGTTTGAAATGTTCTTGTTAACTAGTGTACCATATCAACAATATTCCATCCATATAGGCTGCATGCATCGTAACAGCATTTTAAATACACATTTTCTCTCATAATCAGGAATTTTTTATGAGAATACATTTTTACATTATTACATCATTATTATTATTAACCATATTATTATTATCACGAGTATAGTCGGGTTTTAATCGTTATTTATTTTATTAGCGATATCCATTCATTTTCATGAATTGGGAATGGGTCTGAGCTCGCAAAAGGGCAAATACCGCCGCCTATGCCTTCCAGCTGGTATTGCACTCCATTGGGAATGGTGTCGTTTCTTTTCTGGGACGATCCGAGCCGGGGATTGATTAAAGCGGTGGCGTTCTAGACCTATATCGGGCATATCGCTCCGGCGCTGAATAATTGTTAGACTAGACTAGAAGTCTTTATTTGTCATGCAGTTTTTAACACACACACACGTGAGATGGGCGACCCACAGGAACACACACACACTGAGTCGCCGATGAAATGTCTCTCTGCACTTTTCCCATCCCGTTGTCCTTCCCCCCAAGGGCAGCCGGGAGCAGACAGGCGTCAACGTGAGCCGCGCCCCGGGGACCAATCCAAGTGCTACTGTCCGTCTTCGTCAAGGACGCCACAGCGTTAGCGATCTGTTGTTGTGCATGTTTTTCCATTGGGTTTATCTTATCAAATCCTTGCGAGCACGGGGAGAACATGCAAACTCCACACAGAAAGGCCTGGGAGATACCCCACCTGAGTACCTGGCATCATGGAAAGCTGGTCCCCAAGCGGGAATCGAACCCTGGACCTTCTTGCTGTGAGGCGACAGTGTTAACCACTACACCACCGTGCCGCTATGAGTTAACACTTTGATTGCCAGCGTGGCGTGCACTATTTATCGTTGAATGCCACCACCCACTTCAATGATAGCGCTCTAAACGCATAATCTATGTCTTAAATTATGGCTATGTGTCTAATCTGCCCGTCGCTTATCAATGACTTGTTTGCAGTCAACATTGTCGAAACGGATTGTTTTTTAATCGGTTCATTTCCGTTTTATAGCATTTTGAAAAGCTCTCGTTTTCTTGAAAGTTTCAGGAAAATATATAGATTCCGTGATAAACGGCATTTACTGGAATATTCTGGAATACATAAAAAACATTGTCATTTTTCGGCCTATTTATGAATCGTTTTCAAATAAACGCTAGATTATCGATAGTATATGTGTACTTATGCACGCTAGAGAAGCGGGCTGAAAAATATATTCTCTCATTTCCTGATCAGCACACACACACACACACACACACACACACACACACACACACACACACACACGCACACGCACACGCACACGCACACACACACACACACACACACACACACACACACACACACACACACACATGGGGCAAACGCTGATATATAGGTGAAAACAGATCTGATTACCCCAAGACTGGTAAAATAAATTGCTTACCTCAGATCAGATGTTCTCCAAAAAGATTATTCCAATTCCTGATCGTCATTCCAAATATCGATAGCGTTTATTGATTCAGCGCTGGGTACTGTAAATATGTATTCCACGTTGTTTTGCGGCTCGGCAATCACTTCGGTCTCTTCAGATGGCTTGACGGAAAAGTTAAATGAGGAAACTGGACCCCTCCGCCCCACCGCATGTATATATTCCCTCCCCGGCGTATGTATATGACCCTCCCACCCACCCACCCCCTCCTAATGTACAGTCCCCTCCCCATCATATGTATATACTCTGTCAGGATCTAGGGGTAACAGTACTGTATATTTGAATACCGCTTATGTCACAAATGTATCAGTACTAAATACCTATATGTCCCTATGCCATAAATGTCATGTATGTTGTGTATGTCATAAATGTCTATATGAAATGAAAATGGGGGACCCTGATGGAAACAAGACAAACGTCTTTCTCAGGTCTGCATCCCCTTAACAATTGTATGTATTGAGCCGTACTGTTAAATAAAGTTTTCATTCATTCATTCATTCATCCCCCATCAGTCTAATCCAATGGGGTGCAGTACCACAGGGAGAGACGATAGGGGGCGGTATTTTCCCAATGGAGCTCAGAGAGAGTCTGCAGCACTAGCGTGAGACTTGATTGATGAAATATGAATTCAAATAGCTAATAAAAAAAAATCCGACAAACAAACGCTATATACCGTTGCTGGCATTCAACTGGCGGCATGAACTAACGACAAAAAGTGTCCGTGGCACTCAAAGTGTTAAGGGTGCTATTAACAGGCGCAATCCATTCTTTTTTTTTGTGTTGTCAACCGTTAGAAATTGTGCATTTCTGTATTACGACGATTTCCACAATAGGTTGTTTACAACTATTCTCATCTATTTTCTTCTCTTCCGGTTGTTTACATGCTTAGTCTTCCAAGGATCATTATTTTCAGTACAGGCTATAGATTCCTCCTCAATCAGACACCTCCATTCTTCCACTTTGCCCTGTCCTTCACATGTGCTGTCAATCCACTCTTCACACCAGTTTGATTTTATAGCTTATTGACCTGCCTGAGTGAGCAGCCTGCTGAGACGACAAAAGTACCTTTGACCGAACATGTTTTTTTGTCTTAGAGTGTAGAGAGACGGCCAGTCAGTTTACAGTAGATACGTCAGTAGAGGCGACGTCAGTCTACAAGGGCCCCTGATGCCTTGCTCATCAATAGCTCTCTGTGTAGAGGTTGTTCAAGCAGGCGATCCTGCAGCACTGCAGAGGTTACTTTCTCCTATCCTATATAGATATCACAACGTAGTTTAATCAGAGAGTGTCTAATATATGAGGAGATCGGTCACTCATCTCCTCATGGAAATCCCATGGTGCTAAATATAGTAGTGGCACTGATGAAAATACTTGCAGCTATAGCCAAACAAGGTACATGCAGTAGGCTATTTGGAGAACATCATCAAATGTGACTTGATTTTATACTTAAAGATCCAGTACAATGATGTAAACCCCTTTTAGGACTGTGTAGGACTTATAGAATTCCGCCTGGATATTTCTTGTATTTGTTGGTGTAAAATGGTCAAAGACTGTCCTTTTTTCATTATTACTTCATCTTTCAATATCTGGCAGTTATTTAACATTACTGTATGGTATAATTGTGTAATAACCAGGAATATCAAGAAGAAACAAAAAAACGGAATGGGCTTTTAGAGGATTCAATCTAAATAGTAAATGTAAGTGCACAGCTCGAACTGAAGACACTTACAATTTGTACAATTTGAAGGTTTACTTATAAAATATGTAGAGAAAGGTTTGTGAGCTTTTGAGTCTTTCTTGAGCACAGACAGTGTCTGTCAATGATCCCTTTCTGTCCTGACTCGCTCTGTGGGGGAGGAGCTCTTCCAAAGCAATCGCAAGCAGGGCCTGCGCTAGGGGTGTGCGAGCAGTGCCTCGCGAGAAGGGGGGCCTACAAAAAATAAAAAATATAAAAAAGATTATTATTATTTTTTTTCTTTTATAAAAATAAAAATATATAGAATGTTAACAATCACTTTCCATAACAGACCTAAAATCTAGTTTTGCTTACATGCTTATATATTTCACATTAGACACTTTGTAGAATAGTGTAGACAAGTGAATGTGTCTGACTTGTTCAGGGCTCTGCGGCTCTGCAGATATACTATTGGTTTCAATGACCCGTTTACTTTTGTGCCCGGCAAAGCATCGTGGGAGGACTAACACTAGGGGGAGCTGGTTGGCGTCGGTCTGGTAGTCGGTAGAGAGATGTGAAGAAAACTGGTATTATCCACGAGGGGAGGGGGTACAGGTACGGGGTCTATTCGGCGCTATCCACGGGAGCGAGTGGACGTCTTGGCCAAGAGCATCCTACTTTTGAAAACTAAATGTGCAGCATCGGAGCAGAAGAAATTTTGCTGCGTGCCGTAAGCTTATCAATACCAAGTATAGTGATTAGGTTACGCCAAGACGAAGAGGATGTTCGGCAGATGGACTGAAGATGAAAGTTAAAGTGTTGCGTGTTAGAACATTCAGTCAGGCTAGCCATGTCGGCTAGTAGCTTAGCTAAAGGCAGGGACAGCTAACTAGCGTTAGATAACCTAGATAGCTAATTAGCTTTAGCTACGTTATCGAGTGCTAACGTGTGGTTCAGTCGGGCTAGCCATGTCGGCTAGTAGCTTAGCTAAAGGCAGGGACAGCTAACTAGCATTAGCTAACCTAGCTAAATTAGCTACGTTATCGAGTGCTAACGTGTGGCAGATAAACTAGGAACAGACTCCCAAGTTCATCCCAACGGGGGGACAATATCATGGGACTGGTGAACTTTGTCATCTCCACGGTAGGAAAATGCGTCGACGTCACGTTGTCTCCTTCCTCTTGGACCTCAACTTTGCCATTGATTCTGCGTTAGGGTGAGTTTTTCATGCAATCTATATATATATTTTTTTATCCTCTTTTTCTCCGCCTGATTTTCAAATTTTCTCCCCATCCCAATTTAGTCCTTATGCCAATTCCCCCCCTCCCCTACCTGGTTGTTGTGCGCATGTTCCTCCTACTGGTCGGTACAAGGGAACCCTGAAGTCCACCACATGCTTCCTCCGACACATGTGGAGACAGCCAATGGCTCTCTTTCACCTGGCAGCGAGGACTCTCATTGGTGAAGCGTAACGCGTGGGAGGTCACACTGCCTTCACCATTTCCTGCCTTTCGCTGAGCAGGAGTCCAGACATGACCTGTAGGCGTCGCTGTCCACAACGCCAGATTACCACCCACGACTTCCCTCCCCCTAACTCAGCCAAACGAGTTAGTATGACGACCGGCCCAAGCCGCAGGGCAGTGCTGACTCCGGGATCATGCAATATATTCTGTTCCCGCCATGGATCTCTCTCTCTCTCTCTCTCTCTCTCTCTCTCTCTCTCTCTCTCTCTCTCTCTCTCTCTCTCTCTCACGCTCTCTCTCTCTTGCGCGCTCTCTCTCTCGCGCTCTCTCTCGCGTTCTCTCTCGTGCTCTCTCTGTCTCTCTCTGTCTCTCTCTCTCTCACTCGGTGTGTTGCATCATGCAACAGGGTCTGCTCCGGTATCAATATTGAATGTGCAGTAATGCTATGTACTGTTCTGCTGCCTGGACATTACTGCTCAACATGATCACTCCAGCTTTACAAGTTGCTCTCTGGGAACATTTCACCAGTGTTGGGAAAGTTTACTTTCTACATGAACTAGTTCAGTTCACAGTTCACAATTTTTTAAATGAACTAGTTCAGTTCATAGTTCATAATTAAAAATTTTGAACTAAAGTTCATGGTTTCAAAAATGATATATATTTTTTTTATATAGATTTTTCACGTACAGTTACTTACATTACAAAAACACACATTGGGACAATGGAGGAGGGGGGGGTCCTCCAGTTCATCTCTATGCCATCATCCACACCATAAGCAAGCAAAAACAAAACAAAAAGAAAAACAAGCAAAAAGGAAAAGCAAACCAAGACAGGCACTGTACAGTATTGCACTTGCCTCGAGCCCATTCACATGTAGACATATATTTATTTTTTCCTATCCTAGGTCTGTCCATACAATGGGGCACTAGGCCTTTAGAAGGATCCGAGAAATTTCAGTCTAAACAGTCTAATAGTGGGGCCCACACCTCCTGAAAGGAAGCGTTGTTGCCTCTATGCATTGCACAGTGTCTTTCATGGGGTAGCACACCGAAGATATCTCTATACCACATTTGTAAAAATGGAGGCTTATCCTTAATCCAGTTTATCAGAATGCATTTCCGGGCTGAAAGTAGAAGTTTATCAAATAGTTTGAATTGTAAAGGGTGTCACCCCATGCTACCCAACCCCTTCAATGTACATTTTCTATGTCAAATGTATATAGGCCTACTCTCTTTTCTGGACTCTTTTTGTATCACAAACAGTACTGTATTTGCAAATCTGGTATGTCATAAATGTATAGATGTAGCAGTACTGTCTATCTGTATGTCATGTATGTCCTGATTAATTGAAAATGGGGGACCCTGATACAGTACAGCTCAATACATACAATTGTTAAGGGGATGCAGACCAGAGAAAGACTTTCGTCTTGTTTACATCAGGGTCCCCCATTTTCAATTCATGACTGAGCTGTACTATACTGTACCCATTCTGCAATATGTTAATAAAGTGTTCAATCAATCAATCAATCACTTGGCCCCAGAACCTGGATAAACACTTAGATTCCCCAAAGTAGTGATAGACTTTAGCCTGTAGGTACCCAGGTCTGTTTGACATTTCGAACATAAAGGAGATATTGAACGGCCCATTTTGTTAGTTCTTTTTTCAATACGTTGCTGCAAACTATTATTTGTAAAAAATATTGAAACACACAGACAGCAATCAGAATACTGGCATTTCCATAACGCTTTGCCACCGCGCATTCAGTCCACACTGCAGCTTTCATCTCTACAGTATATTTTCAAAAACATGAGGAACAACTTTGCTTGAATTGTCTTTATTATGAAAACTAAAACAGGACGTTTGCATATTCTCAATGTTGCTGTCGACGTCGTCGCGTCGATGTGGGGACTTGCTTCTTCAAACCGGGTGGACAAAGTTTACAGACAAACGTTAGATTGTTTCCGTCTGAGTCAGTACTGACTTTAACGTTAAACTATTTTAAATCCCCAAGCGCCGACATCTAGAGGTAGAGTTCTCTGAGCGAGTGCTGCTCTCGACCTGATGCTGCGCAGCTCTCGGCTTCTGCTCGCAGATTCAGCTGTTGTTGTGATGAGTCTGATGACGTAGCAGGGGGTGTACAGGCGCGTTGCCAGATCGGTTGGTTTTCCACATAATTTTAAAGCCTGTTTACGGTGTGTTTTAACTGGGTTTTCGGCTGAAATACATATGAAATCTGGCACATCTTTGAACGCCGTTATAACAGAGTGCTGAGAATGAACGCACTTTTGAACTCCGTTACACAGCGCTGAGAATGAACGCGTTCTCATTTACGTTAATTTAGCGGATAATCAGTACGTTCAGTTCACGTTCGCCCAAAATACGAACGCGTTCATGAACGATCGTTCATTGAACGCGTTCAGGTACATCACTGCATTTCACACTGTGCTCGTGCAGTTTGTGACATGTGTACTAAGCTTATAGAGTTTGATTCAAATAAGGCAAAACTGCAAATCTGCATGTCGTGCTTGAAAAATGTACCTGGCTTTAAGCTTGTTTATCAGGTTCCAGGGGTGTTTTATGCATTTTCCCTGTTACTGCCAGGTGTACGACTTTTCACTTCAGCTTACATCTGTTGCATTGCCACTAATTTAAACCACACTTTACAATTTCCTGTCATTTGAAAATCCACTTTGTGTGCGTGTGTGTGTGTGTGTGTGTGTGTGTGTGTGTGTGTGTGTGTGTGTGTGTGTGTGTGTGTGTGTGTGTGTGTGTGTGTGTGTGTGTGTGTGTGTGTGTGTGTGTGTTTGTCCCACTACAACATCCCTGTTCTCCCACCATTCGTCCCTCCCTCCCCCTGCTAATGGCAGAGTGGTTTAATGTTGTTAAGTATAGCCTCTGATTGCATTGTGCTGTAATGGTATTCAATGATGTGAAGGACGGAGCACCAATGTGTTGCAGGGAGAGCAACAGCACGGGTACGTCCCCGCTCTCCTCTTCCTGCCCCTCTTCTCCTCCCGTTCCCCTGCTTTCCTCCCTCTCCTCTCGTTCACCTGCTCTCCTCCCTCTCCACCTGCTCTCCTCCCACCCCCATGCTCTTCTCCTGCTCTTCTTCTCTAATTGCCGACCCCTGCTGTAGGCTATGGTTATTGCAGAAAGTTTATCTTGGGCGTGGGGGTAGGGCATTCAACTGTTTTGAGCACCCACTGGCAGAAACATAAATCGCCGCCTATGGAGACGACAACCTGATTTAATATTTTTAGGAAATTTAAGGCAAAAAATATATAAATAATTTTTTTTTTATTAATTAATTAATAAAACATTTCGCGCATGGCCTCGCGCATTTAAATCTCGCACAGGGCCTCGCATTTCTCCCAGACGGCACTGCTCGCAAGCATATCCGCTCGCCTCAAAATCTAATGTCCAGTAAACAACGTGTAATTACATATAAACTTGTAATCGCGATCGCCGATGGGATCATTGGAATTATTCTTTTTGGATTACCTTCTGGCTAAGGTAAGAAGTAAGAACCCAGTAATGTCTATTTTATATTTTACCGAACGCTGGACATGTTTATGTAACGATCGCAGTGGCTTGCTGTACCGGTCATAAACAAGGCTTTTTCTACTACACCCCCCCCCCCCCCCCCCCCCCCCCCCCCCCCCGCCCCCCCCTTGATGATTTTGTGACGGTACATATGTACATGTTATATACCTTTGATTTGGGAGTATTTGGGGGTTCAGGGAATCAACCAGAACGATTCGGGCTTATTGCACATAAAGCGCCCTATCTCAGGATCTATGGAAAAATACTGGATTATTTCGGAAATGGGCGATGTTCAGCGTGTAATAAACTACAAACTACAGTGTGTAGAAACAAACGCCTTTTTACATATTGTACTGCAAATAGTGTCTGTCAAATGAGCCATACCATTTTCCCCATAGCTATGATATAGAATATACAAATAGCTCCGCAAAGATCATGAATTATCGCGAAAACAATCACGAAAAGCTGGCCTACTGACCGCAGAGCGTGGCAGAGAAAGAGTTAAGAGTGGACGCTGCCACATATCTAATCCAAAACAGACTCTGTTTCAACAACTCTTTATTGTGAAGCTGGCTCTATTTAATCTCTATATAATCCAAACGTTTGCCTCAATGTACTGGTGAGAATGTTCAAATATAAATCTCTCATCAAGCCAAATAGCAATTAGTATTAGTATTCTGTGACTGATGGGCCAATCAGAGCAGGGTAGATGTGACTGATGAGCCAATCAGAGTAACCAGCGTATACTATGCAATATTTCAAAGGAAGCAGATTGGATATCTGACGGTTGATATCCAGGGGGGTAGAGATCAAAGGGCTTTAGTCAGCATTTTCACATCTTTGGGTACTCATAAAAATATGAGAAAGCAAGATTGAAAAACATGATTTTCATTGTGCTGAATCTTTAAACTCAAACGTGCGTTTTGAAATAATAGTGATCCTTGCCAGAGTAGCCAGGGTGTTTGTTTGTTGATTATTCTTAAAAACCTCTTAACATGCACCGGGTCTAATTTTTAAGGCGATCCAATGCTTTTATGCCAATGAATGAACCAATACATTGCTTGAAAGCTAAGTTTGATTGACACCCTACTCAACGTATTAGGTGCTTGCAATCTCCGGCAATAAGACGAAACAACCAACGAGCGTCATTCTGAAAAGGTTACCACCTCCTGTTTCGCATTCCGGTAATCGGTCCAATCACGTCTGACCGGTGAAAATTATTGGCCACTGTGTTGTCATTGAAATTATGCAAACAGGGATATATGACTCGAAAGCCATGTATTTCAAATGTTTCGTTCTGAGATTATTCTTCATACAGTAAATATTTATTTAGTTCGTTTGGGGCTCGAAGGGGGAGGGGCCTGTGCTTTGTTGGTCAATGGGATGCGTTTATGCTTCTGTTTCAGTAATATTGAGAGTGAATCTGATAAAATCTGAAGATAGCTCTATGTGTGATTTGACATACACTCCTGCAGACTGTATCAAAGTGCATAATGGGGCATCATAACAGCAAGGTAGATGCCATAAGTAGCAGGTGATCTAGGTAGCTATATCTATCTAGCTATTGATTGATTGAACATTTTAATTAACAGATTGCAGAATGGGTACAGTACAGTACAGCTTAATACACACAATTGTTAAGGGGATGCAGACCAGAGAAAGACGTTCGTCTTGTTTACATCAGGGTCCCCCATTTTCAATTCATCAATTCATCAATTCATCTTTTCAATTCATCTATCTATTTCTATCTAGTTCTAGGTAAGAATTGTGAAGTTAGAAAATGTAACTATACAGGATAACCCCCTTCATGTGGGCCAACATATGCAAGTCTGAGTGATCAGAAGATACTGCATGGTGTCCATTATTCTTTAAAGGTCCACTCCACTCAACTCCTCTCGGAGGCATGACTTTGACTATATACAGAGATTGTCATGCACCTCCACGCGTCCAGGCGTCCCATCCCCTGCATCCCTTTGTTTCCCCCCTCTCTCTCTCTCTCTACCTTGCTCTCTCTCTCAATCAGGCAGGAGTGGATCCAGGTGTGGGGAGTTAGACGATCAGCTGTTCCACATCATCATCCTTGCCATAAAAGACTGCTCACAACTATTCCTCTTTGCCAGATGCGTATTGACTAACATACCGTTAGTCCTGTTCCTACTGTATGCATTCTCGTGTTTTTGATTCCAGGTTACTATTCCGTGTTTTTGACCGTTTGAGATTTATAACTTTGTACCTTATTTTTGTCACAGTCTTGGCCTGACTATGGCAAGAACAGAGAGACTAAGGCTCAGCTTCTTCCCTCAGGCCATCAGAACAATGAATACTGATCTCTCCACACACAAGCACACATGAACACACACACACACACACACACACACACACACACACACATACACACAACACAACATTCTGCACTCGCTCACACACAAATGCACCATAGGTCACTTTAAACACACAAGAAAAGGACACTTTAAGAAAATAACTTGTTGTGATTGTTGCATAGTATAGTTAGTAACAGCAAGTATAGCATAGGGACATAGAAGTAAAACTGCACATTGTATAGGAGTGTAGATAGGATCCAGTGCCTTTAAGTGATTTATTAACATGTCTATTATCATGTCTATTCTAGTTATCTTATTATTATTACTATTACTATTGTTTTATTGCAAAATCGTAGCGGGCATGGCCAACCGCATTTCACTGTATGCCCTGGTATGTATGTGATGAATCATCGCTCGATAGAAGTGCATCGCTCAGACACTGTTGGCGCCCGGCGTCTTGCATATATGGTTTGTTATTGGGAAAAACGTGTGGGTGGCCCTCATCCCCTGCTGTAGCTCTGTGTGTGTGTGTGTGTGTGTGTGTGTGTGTGTGTGTGTGTGTGTGTGTGTGTGTGTGTGTGTGTGTGTGTGTGTGTGTGTGTGTGTGTGTGTGTGTGTGTGTGTGTGTGTGTGTGTGTGTGTGTGTGTGTGTGTGTGTGTGTGTGTGTGTGTGTGTGTGTGTGTGTGTGTGCGTGTGACTGCAACTGTGTACACTCGCACACACGTGTCTCCATCGGAGCAAGAGAAGGAGTCAAGCGGGAGATTGACTGTAGCAGAGAGCAGACGGGTGTCCGCGGCTGAATGCTTGAGAAGGTTCCCTCATAGCAGGCATCTTTCACAGCAGATTACTGACACTATTTGACTGGTTCTGAGTTTAGGAGCCATAAGATCCTGTCCAGAATACTGATGACGGCCTGGATTGGCGATCTATGGTTCTGGATGTTGCCGTTTCCCCTCCAGCACTCTTTTGTGAAATGCTGCATGCATCAGTTTTTTACCACATCTGTCTTCATTAAACTGAGACCATTTTCACTTAAAGAGGTGATTTCATTGCAAAACAATACTTTGGTCATTTGGAAGAATGTGATTCGTTTTTTGCTACATCTAGCTTTGGAAAGAGGGTATGGTATTGTTTGAACTTTCTTAGATTACGGTACCAATATTGATACTACCGATACTACAAATCACCAATTTAACCCCTTAACCTCTTAAGCCCTAGCCATATATTGTGTCTGTTACTAGGCTTGAGTAAATTGGAATGAACCAAAGGAGAATATGATTTGTTTTATTTGTTTTATCTTTAACTCATTCAAGTATACTCGTTATTGGGCGCCAATCGTTGAATGCCAACAACGAGTATACTCGTTATTCAGTGATGGGCAAGCTACTCTACAAGTTACTCTCGATAAAATATAGCTCAACTACAATGGAAGCTATCCCCAGAGAAATGTAGCAAGCTACACTACAAGAACATGGCAAAAATAGCTAGCTACATCGGCACTACTTTTTTTTTTTTTTTTTTTTTTTACTTCGTGATCAAGTTTCCACCAAACAAATAGGCAGGCCAAAAAAATGCTCAGTTTGATTGTTTATTATAAAACTGAAACAAGCCCTCGGTCTGGCTTTTTGTGTGATCCTTTTAACATGAACTTGTATTATGTACAAAATCCAGGAAGGCAAGTTTAGCTGGGTGCAGCCTCTACAAAAGAAAAGAAAGAGACCATTTGGTTTGATCAGTTTTTATAGTATAGTTTGTTGATTACTTTTGATGCAGTAATGGTCTTTTTCTTTTCTATTCTATCTTTATGTATTATTTATCCCTAAACTCTGCATCTTCTGAAACCTGCCCACTTTATCAACCAAAAACACACTTCTTCAATATCTGAATTGTAACTGTTTTACTTCATTTTACTAGTATTATGCTACCATGTATATACTACTACCAACTATGCTAATATGTCTATACTACTACAGTATGTACTCAGAGTATAACACTCAAGCTTGACACTGACAAACAATACTACTTATCCTTGGCTACTAGATATGTACCACTCCTGCTGACTTGTTGTACACAATTTGTAAGTTGCTTTGAATGAAAGCGTCAGCTAAATGACCAAATGTATTTAAATATGTAACTCACAAAATATTCCATGGCCCCAAAATCATGTGGGACCCCCCCTGGGGGTCCTGACCCACAGGTTGAGAACCACTGCTCTAGGTGATCTTTTCCCTCTTTTTTTCTTTTCTCCACCCCCATAATATTGTTAATTTTCTGCCTACATTGAAACATCATTAGTCTGGTTAGTTTGGGGCAAATATGGGGTCAAGGCTGCAAATCATGATTAACATTTGAGCCAATGTTTTTCTGTTAATTTAGGGTCCAATAAAGAAAAAAATGCAAGGAGCCCAAAAAATTTGGTAGGCGAATTCTCTGAAACGGCCACGCCCACTTTTTAGACCTGACATTTTGTATCTCGACTTGATTTTGATTTTGAGCTCAAAAGTTGCGGAAACACCACATTTATATTAGTGTTATGAACAAACATATGCCCTAAAACCATAACTTTTTGAGATATTCATGAAAAACCTTTTTTTATCTCTGAATTGATCAGCGCCCAAGCCACTTCAGCCAAATCTGCTCATGAAGGCCATGCAGTTAGTTTGGGCCAAAATTCTAAATCTACTCATGGGGCATACTAGTGTTTAGGTTGAGGCTTTGTTATAAGATGACCCCAACAACCACCCAAGAAACAAAGCAAACCACTTCCAAGTCCAAAAAAACAAAAAATTATTTGTATCCACTTTTTCTCATTTTTCTATTTTTCTCCCATTCCAATTCCACTGTGCCAATTCTTCCCTCCCCTGTCTTGAACATTGCTCGCATATGCCCCCCACTGGCCGGTTGTAGGGAGGATAGAAGCCTTGCATCACATGTCCCCTCCGATACACGAGGAGGCAGCCTGTCACATCTTTTCACCTGCCAGCGCGGACTCTCATTGGCGAGGTGTAACGTGTGGGAGGCTCACACTACCCCCGCCATTTCCTGTCTCTGCTGTGCAGGCGTCCCCAACCGACCTGTAGGAGTCGCTGTCCACAACGTCCAGATTACCACCCATCGACTTCCACCCGCTAACTCTGCCAATTGAGTTAGTATGACGGCTGGCCCATGCCGGAGGCAACGCCGACAGCCGGAGTTGAATCCGGTGTCTCTTGCGTTGGTGACGAGCGCAATGTCCGCTGCGCCACCCAGCCGCCCCCAAAAAAACTTTATTTGAACACATCACACATCCCATCACACAGGATTCAAACACTTGCTGAGGCACTTGCAATAAATGAGACATTTCATCCCCCTGCCAGCACAAGAACATGAGGTGCATTTATTAGATCTGCAGACACCCTTGTTACCCGAGACAATGTGTCTCCTGCGGAAACTGTGCTCCACTTGACGAAGAGTTTCTCCCCATCGGTAGTCCATCCCCATTCAACAACTGGGGGACAAGGGAGTTGTAGAAGGCTGTTCCCCCACAGCCATCCTGCCTGGACTGTATCTCTCAACAGATGCTGTAGAAGTGCATCCTGGCTTGGGGGCAGGTCTCGCAGCTCATCTTTAACTGACTGCTTGAACAGCTGGAATCTGAGTCCATCTATACTTGCACAGTCGTACAGTCCAGCCTTGTTGTACCAGCTCATTACCGAGGGTTCAATAACTTCGATGCTGTTCTTAACAGTCTCGATACTAGGGCAGCAACGTAGTCCTCTCAATGCAGCAGTGAGCTCTGTCAACTTACTGTGGTTCATCCAGGCTTTGAATTGAGCATTATTTGAGTGGCCAAAGAAGGCGCTCACAGAATCACAGCCACTGAAATAATGGAACACAGGCATGGCATCAGCCACATCTCCACCTAGCTTCTTGTGTGCTTCTGTGATTGAGTAGAACTGGCATTTGTCCCGAACAGCAAAGTCGATGAAGTTACAAATCACAACATACTGACAGGAACTTTGTAGTGAACCCTAGTAGGATGGCAACTACATCGGAGTCGACTGTTCTAACCGTAACTGACTTGATCCCCTTGTTTAGCATGTCCATCTCATGGCAAATTATGCGGTTGTTAGCCTCCTCAAGCATCTCTATGCGATCATAAAGCTGGATCTCAACATTTTCGCCAACGTTTGCAAGGATCTTCCTGCCGTAGGTGATGCTGAACTCCTTGCTCCAGTTCCATGCATGTTCCTTAGCAATCCTGGCAAACATTAAATTCAGGGCTACCTTGTTGTCTTGATTAGACAGAAAACCTTCAAAGAATTGCTTAGATTCCGGCACAGTGTCATTCTCGCTGAAGGCCATCTGTGAACTACCTGCTGACCCCCGATTATTCCTAGTCGCAGTCTTAATGTTCATAGTTCATAGGTAGAGGTCAGCCACAATGTCAATACGATTTGCTCCCTTCTCATGACCAATCTTGGCAACGCTGTTCAACACCTTGATGACAAAGTCCCGGAATGTCATGCCTTTGGTGAGAGACTTCACCAGGATTCGTACTTGCACAGTTAGATCTATCACAAGTCCCTCTGAGGCTGTAGATTGAACTTGTACACCGATGTCCTTCAGGATTTGAGACTTTTGGCTGTGATAAATGTCTCCATCCTTTCTTGACAGGGCTTCTGGTAAACCTGTGATTGAAATGAATAGTTTTACCAAAACTAAATTAGCACTGTCAAATCAATTCACTTATAAAATGAATAATTGAACGTCACTGTATCGAGAATCTGGTAAGACGAAAGTTGCCTGCGTCTAAAACATTGAATAACTTTGAAATTATATCAACTAGATGTACCTGTGAATTCACCACCAAAGAGCCTCCTTGTCTCTTCTTCTCTTGATCTGTAGGCCTCCTTCAGCTTTGCAAAGGTTCCTTTAGGTGGCTTGATTGCAGGGCTAGCAAGCTGGACTTTTGCACCTGAACTTGGGAGTTTCAGGGCATTTCGGGAGATTTTCGCACTAACATCCTTCTGAGCATATACAAATCGCTCCTGCACAAACTGGTCATGCTGTGTTTTGCCAACTGTAAAAACAAGGCTGGCATCTTTAGTTACCACATCTGGGAAGGGAATGGATGAGTTCAACCTCATGAACTGAGCTTGGTTGAAGGGGTTGGTAAGGATCCCCTGATACACCTTGAGAGTGTGGCTTGAAAACGTTTCCTTGAAGGAGTCCAGCATTTCTTTGTGTCCATGTGCTAGATCTTGACCTTCAACCTCAGCTAGGTAGCACTGGATATCGGGTAGGGCAAGTTCGAGTTTCCTGAAGAATTCCTGATCTTCCCGATTGATGATATCGACGTATCCAGTGTCAGACTTGATGACCTTTATATTATGCTCCTGCTTTTGATCACATGCAATCTTCGAAAATCGGTTACCTCTGGTGTTTACGGCGAAAGAGCCTGATAGAAATTCCTTGAACAACTCTGGGTGTCTCCATTTGAGCTCTTTGAGATCCTGAAGAAACACTGATGTCCATCTGGCATAGTGTCTATGATCAAGTGCAAAGTAAAGAAGAATGAGCTGCTCAAGTGCACTGACCATCATGATGAAGTTGGCCTCCTGAAAGTATCTGATGAAGATAAGATCCTTCTTGATTGCTTCAAGGACATTGGTCCAGTAGTGAAACATGGGGCTATTTTCATTGGCCACCCAATTGCTCCAAATCAAACTGTTGTCCTCTAGATGTTTTGCCTGGAATGCCTCGTCTCTCTTATTGGCCAGGACCACAGCCAGGATTAGAATGCAGTATCTAGCCTTCTTTATGGAATGCACATCACATACAGCAGTTGTCAGACCACTGATGTTCAGATTAGCTGAGGTTAAGATGGTATCCAGGCCAGTTCCTTTTATCAACTGGCCAACACAGACCAGAGAAACCTTCTCAAGGTGCAGGCCACCCATAAAAGCAAAGTATGAATGAGAAAACTCTTCTCCCATTATACGCGATACACCCAGAGCGGTTTCGAATTTCGGCCGTAGCCAAAACGGGCGTGGCGGAATGGCAGCAATTTTTCACAAATATCTGAAAAAGTAAAGGTTTTAGGGCATATGTTTGTTCATAACACTAATATAAATGTGGTATTTCCGCAACTTTTGAGCCCAAAATCAACTCTTTCAGGGACTTCGCCTAGCAATTTTTTTGGGATCCTTGCATTTTTTTTGTTTATCAGGCCCTAAATGAACAGAAAAACATTGGCTCAAATGTTAATAATTTTTTGCAGCCATTATGCCTAAACTGACCAGACTACATCATGATAGCAGCTATCTGTTAGTTAAAGCTGTTGACAAAAAGTGTACTGACTTGTGTGCTGTTTGGGAACAGTTGATTTTCATCAGCTCACCTGAATGTGTTCTCAAGTTAGTGCTGGGCGTGTGGGAAGTTGAGAGCAGCATATGTTTTAGGCGTTTTTTCAGTCAAACTCATAAATGTGTCCAGATAGGGCCATGGAGAGGCATTGTTGTTATTGTTGACATCATCATGTTCATCAATGCCATCAGTGGAAACATCGAATCCCTCTGCCATTATTTCGCGCGGACATTCATTCATTCTCATTCAGTGGTCTGCCTTTAGATTTTCACTTCCTGATTTGCGGGTTGGAGTCCCGCCCTATCCTGCCTCTGATTGGCCTACCCGTAATGTTTTGGCCTAACCATACCCAATCGTGAGTCGTCATACTCATATCTAAATCAACCAACCAATCATAGTGGGTTTTCTACGGGAGTTTTTTTTTCTCCTCACAAATCTTTATAGTCTAGACTGTTTCTCCCGTTAGTAGCGATGTAGCGTTTCCTCGTTGCTACGTCACTACTTCGTTCTATAAATAGCTGCACTACAGAGACCGCTACTAGGTTCAAAAGTAGCGACGCTACCATCACGCTACTGAGAATTGTAGTTAAGCTATGTAGCGTCGCTACTTGTAGCTAGCTACTGCCCATCACTGTCGTTATTTGATCGTTATTTCTTTTATTCAATATTTCTATTCATTACAGGCACAGAGTTAACAGTGAATAACACCATGCTAAAATGTCTACTAAGCTCATTCAGGACCTTCTTGAGATCATGTGTACAAAATATCTAATCGGGATCGGGCCAAATCTCCCCTTTCCAATGGCATTGTTCAATCTGGATTTAGTATCACCAGGCGCCCCTGACAGTGCAGCAAAAAACTTGAATGAAATCTACTGTAAGTACCTCTTCCAAGAGGTTTCCTAGCTCGCCATCTTTGCTGATAAGTGTAAGCACAAACACTGTGAGCAAGTCCACTGTCTGTTACATTTCTGTTAAAACGAACCTCAGCTTTACATTGTTGCCAGAATACAATGTGTGTTTTTTTGTCCTTTTTTGTCTGTTTATGATACAGTCCAACGGCCGGCAGGTCAGAGGCAGAGCATGGATGGTGAGGAAGAGAGGTAGTGTTCAACATTCAATAGAAGTCCATTGTAAACAATGTGGGGGGAGCAAATAGTTTGCAAGCACAAAAAATATGACATCTAATTTGATGAAGCATCTGACACGGCAGCACGACAATGACATTCACAGGGAAGACTTTACCAGTTCCAGTGATGGATGTACTCCAGAAAAACAACAGAAACTGGATCTAAAATCAAGGCAAACACCACCCATGAGTAGAGAAGGTCTGAAGAAGCTCTGGGTATAGATATATATATAAACACTAGATGGCTCAAGGCGGAGTTTCCCGCGTAGTTCACCGGCGGCCATCTTGCTTGAGTGGACTACTGCTTTAAGGTGATGATCTGCACAAACAAAAATACTCTTAACTTGCTGAAACTTGACGGATTTACAAATGGTTTGGTTTATTACAAACGTTTTTAAATTGGCTATGATTCTTGCTTGGAAGAATTTCTATTTGATTTGAAAGTCCATTATAAGTATGCAGTATGATAGCTACATCTCTGACGTTTTTAACAAACCAAATGGTTGGAAATTGAACAAGCTATGGTTATTTCAATAGTACATGCACCTACACATGCATGTTATGAGTGGGCGTGCTCCACCCACGCAAGATGGCCACCATGTGGCAACGTCAGTCTAAATTGGCCAGCAGCGTGGGTGAGTCATCTAGTAATATATATATCTATGGTTCTGGGTATATCGTCAAGGAAATGTTACCTATTTCCCCGGTTGACTCACCCTCATTTTGACACATCATAAATATCATCAAAATCAAAATACCCACAAAGAACAATGTCAAGCTGCCAACAGATGAAGACACAGAGAGATGCGGTGATGGAAGCTAATTTGAAGGCCACACTCAAGAGAGGTAGACTTTGTTACAACCCCATGAAAGGCAACAGCATACAAGAGTAACGTTGATTAATTCATGATATCGCATTGAAATTATAGGTCCAAAGCATAAATCTCAGCGCTCCAAAAGTTTATTTAGTTAGTTCATTTGTAGGCTATGAATGACATTTTCACACAGCATGGCATATCGATGATAAATATGGAGTGATAGTTTCCGGTCTGTATATCGCTACCAGTGATGCCGGTAACGCGTTACTAAGTAACGCGTTATTGTAATCTGATTACTTTCCCCCGAAAATAGTAATCTAACGCGTTAATCTTTAAAAGCCAGTAATCTGATTGCAGTTACTTGTCCAAGTGGCTGTGCATTACTATTTCGTTACTATCTCATCATAAATTCATAATGCATGCGGAATGCAGTATTTTATTTCGTTTTCGACAGTCAAAAATACATTTTTGAGCTGTTTTTCTTATTTGGGAGTGACGTGATGTGGCAGTGAAAGGGTTACACAAGAATGTGTCCTCGCGGCGTGACTGGACTCTCTGTCTGTGAGTGACTCTGCTTTGGCCCAATCACATTCCCCATCCACAGTCTGCGAATCAGAGGCAGAGTAGGGCGGGTCTTCACAGCACGTCATGTGACATATGCGCCAATCGTCTGACAGCAGGACTCCGTTGCATTCGTCTGAGAATTCCACCCCAAAACGCCTGTCTAAACGAAGTGAAACCGCAAGAAGACTAGAGAGACATTTATAAAAACAATTTAATAGTTACAGTTGATATAATTGAATAGTTCAGCCTGCATTTGTTAGATGTGAATGGATACACTGGTTTTGTAAAACCACTGGCTGGCTGCTCTAATGCTCTCCCACAGTTCTTCAGGTGGGAGAACACGAGTGACAGAGAGAGGGGAGAGAGACACACACACACACACACACACACACACACACACACACACACACAAGCACAAGCACACGCACACACGCGCACACACATACACACAGAGAGGGAGAGAAGGGATTATATTATAATAATAATAATAATAATAATAATAATTATTATTATTATTATTATTATTATTATTATTATTATTATTATTATTATTATTATTATTATTATTATATTAGAGATGTAGGCTGTCTGGGTGGGGTTGGAGAGAAAGAGGCATGGGGTGAGAGAGAGAGAGAGAGAGAGGGGTGAGAGAGAGAGAGAGAGAGAGAGAGAGAGAGAGGGGTGAGAGAGAGAGAGAGAGAGAGAGAGAGAGAGAGAGAAAAGCTCTTATTTGCCAGATTTACAGTTAATTTACATGTTAAAGAGAGACTGCTTGTATGTTTATAGAGAGACATTTATAAAAACAATTTAATAGTTACAGTTGATATAATTGAATAGTTCAGCCTGCATTTGTTAGATGTGAATGGATACACTGGTTTTGTAAAACCACTGGCTGGCTGCTCTAATGCTGTGAGCATCATAGACTGTTGCTTTACCATACTTGATGGTACAGAAGCTGAAGCACTAGTTTAACAATTTACGTTATGTGCAGAGAAACAAGTTAAAAACAATTTATGCACTTTCAATAAAGCGTTTAAAAAAAACTGTTGGGGGAACGACGACTTCGTAACCTAGTTACTTTCAAAGTAACTAAGTTACTCTGATAATCAAGTAATCAGTAAAGTAACTTGGATTACTTTTTAAAGGAGTAATCAGTAATCAGTAATCGGATTACTTTTACAAGTAATCTGTGGCATCACTGATCGCTACACACACACACTTCTGAAATTAATCCGGCCCCCTGGTGTGCAGCCATTTTGTGTGAATATCTTCCCCTCCAGAGTTTCTTTTGTTCATTCATCATTGTGGGTTTGGCATCTATCCGTCGAGTTAGTAGGCCTATGAAACCTGCGCTGGAATTTCACTCTGAACACATTCAAACTGAACTTATTTTATTTTATTCACCAGGCACTTTACGGGATAATATTACAAAGTTGTTAGAAATGACAGAGCAAATTGTCACTAATTTGGCAGCATTGTGAAAAAAATTCCGATTTTTCCACTTACAATGATAGAATGATTAAATGACCAAAAAAAATCATTTTCAAAGATGTCAACATAGCTATAGGCCATATGTCAAGGGGTTAAACATGAATACTGGATAGGTCGACAGCTTCTACCCAAAAGCGATTACTTAAGTTGCAATATCAGTGTTGGCCCCCTGAAACTGAACTTATTTTATTTTATTCACCAGGCACTTTTCCCACAACATCACACGGAAGTCAAGGAAAAGTTTCTGCAGTCATACTTTATTTAACTTAAGAGGGACATTTTTTTTAAACAATGTGTTTGTTAATTAGGCTATTATTCTGCCCTTCCTCATCAAAATCAATGGATAACCGCAAGCCACAAACTAACCGGTTGTTTTTGAGGGTTACTGAAGTAAAAAGAAAAACTTCTCTCACACAACATGTCAAGTGCCCTGTGGGAAATTAGTGTCAGGCTTGAGATTATTCAGTTGACTTTGTACTTATTTTATATTTACCTTATTGGGGACATTGATCTAAGTTAAAGTTATTATTAAATGTTATTAGGTACAATCACTATCGATATGGAATAATGAGTATGAATTATAACATTTTGTTCAGGCCTCTCTTTAGTCCAGTGTGTCTGTGTCAAGGCCAAGCACCTGTGCATTTTCTCTAGTTGTCTCTGGGCCAACATGTAGCTAAATGGGTAGAGGAGAAACACGTCAGCAAACACACATAAACTATGCATTTGTTAGGTTTGGTGGGAAAATGCACATATGCCGTGTTTGAGATTGGCCATCTGACCATATACGCCTATGGACAGAGCAGAGCATAATAATGAGGGCTAGGGCATTTAGCACACTCTCTCTTTCTGGCTGGACTCCACTCTCTTGGTCTGGAGTCTCTCTTTGTCTTTCTGGGCTTCTATCTTTAATCTCTCGTATTCTCCATCTATTCTCTTATTTCCTACTGTACTTCTCTATCCTGGTTATTCTTTCGTCATATTCCACTCTCATGTCATTAATGTCTGTTGAATGAATGAATGAACACTTTATTTAACAGATTGCAGAATGGGTACAATACATTACGGCTCAATACATATAATTGTTAAGGGGATGCAGACCACCAGAGAAAGACGTTTGTCTTGTTTACATCAGGGTCCCCCATTTTCAATTCATAGTGACATTTATGACACTAGTATTTGATCCGAAGAGAATGGACTCTGTTTTACCCAGGTGTAATGATAGTTTGTTATCAGCGAGCCAGGTGCAGATTCTGCCGAGTTCCGAGCTGAGGGCTTTTTCAACCTGTAAGTGTTAAGTGTTCCATGGACCACCCTATGTAAATATGATGTCATTATGATTTTGATCTTTTCAATAAATACAAGACATGTTGGTTGAACTCTTTTCCTGTGTCTAACATTCTATCCCTTTGTCCTGATCCGAGGAGTAAACTAAATTACCCACATTAAGGCGAAGACAAACAGCAGGCTAAAACTCAAAATGTCAGTGTTTTTTCAAGGGGGAGTAGATTCAACACATAACTCATGAGTCTTTTCTTCCCCACTTCCTCCCCCTGTCACCCTCCAATTCTCACCCGTGCCCTCCACTCCTCCCAAACAGTCTGCCCATCTTCCCATCTTCCCAAGGGGCGTTCGTTCCCAAAGGTGTCACAATGTGTGGTGACGCAACAGGACCCAGGAGCAGACAAGACGAAGGCAGGGCAGAGAGTCCAAGTTTATTTATTTATTTATACCATAAGAATAATAACAAGGGTACATAAAAACTAAACAACAAAAACAAAACCTCTCAGTAAAAAAACTGGAACAGGGGGAATACTAGGGGTGTAAAGGTACACGTAACCATACCCATGGCCGCCTAGTTATAGTTGAAAGTGGGGGTGCAAGACTTTTTTTTAAATGTAATGAACCTGTACGTGCAATTTCCTGCAATATAGAGCCTTCAATCTTGACCAATAAAGCTGCTCTTTTCACTATAAAACTCAGTTTATATTGCAGTATGATAGCCAATTACTATAATAATAATAATATATTATACTGTATATACACTGTATATTGATTTTTCGCTCATTCATTTTTATTAAATCAATCTCCTTTCAAATAGGCCAAGTTTTTAATAAGAAAGAGAAAAAAGATATATTTCCATTACCTGTAAATCTTGTGTCTCTTTCTCTCCTTCTCTGCCTCCTCCCTGAGTCTGCAGTGCACAATCATGACATCGATCCCAAAAAAAAAGTAAAAAAAAAAAAAGTAAAAAAAAAAAATGGAGGCCCCTCGTCACTATAGGCCCACGGGCCGCGGCCGTCGTTAATCCGGCCCTGCTCGTCTGCCATATAGATAGCGATAGCGTTAACGTTTGGAAATGAAGTCAACGTCATCCAGCTGAGCTCACACCACATATCTAGATAACGTTAGCTAGCGGCTAGCACTAAAGCTAACGCCAACCAGAGAGGGAAACGTTATTATTATTTATTCGAGGAAACCGTATGACCAGATCGCAATTCGGGACCGTGAAACACTTTTATGTATTGCGTGGTAGAACCGTAGAAGTTCTACTACCACTCAATAGTAACTTATGTCTAACATAATCCTTTTATTTGAACAACTTACTGGAAAAGCCTGCCTGCCTGCCTGCCACCAATATTATGACACACTCTGTGGGCTTTGATATTTACACTGACTCCTGCAATGTTCCCTCTAATTTTTTTTCGGTCTGAGCAAACACTCAAACCTCCTGAGCAGACATCAGCAACTACTGAGCGACATATACGTCACCTTCCGATTAACCGGTTGGTTGATAAGCGGCAGTTTGTAAAAAATAATTTACCTTAATATCCAACATAAAAATCTACACATTTTGCTGATACACAGAAATACACAAAATATGTATTTGACCATTGACGATACAGAGCAACGTCCTCCCTCCCTCTTCTCTCTCTCCCTCCCTCTCTCCCTCTAAACCTCTCACCTTCCCATCTGCTTCATTCCTCCTTTCTGTTATTCAGATACACATCATTAAAAAAAAGTCACTTGTTTCCAGACTCCTCTGGTCTGGTCTGGTCTTAGCTCTTACTTAGTCCTTTCTGTTAGTCTGTGTGCACACTGCAAATACGAACACCTGCACATCAGAACACTGCACATCAGAACACTGCACATGAGAACACTGCACATCAGAACACTGCACATGAGAACACTGCACATCAGAACACCTGCACATCAGAACACTGCACATCAGAACACCTGCACATCAGAACACTTGCACATCAAAACACCTGCACATCAGAACACTGCACATCAGAACACTGCACATGAGAACACTGCACATCAGAACACCTGCACATCAGAACACACACCTGCACATCAGAACACCTGCACATCAAAACACCTGCACATCAGAACACTGCACATCAGAACACTGCACATCAGAACACTGCACATCAGAACACTGCACATCAGAACACCTGCACATCAGAACACGTGCACATCAGAACACTGCACATCAGAAAAGAGTCACTTGTTTACTCCTCTGTTCCTCAAAAAATAATAAATAAAATAATCCAAAGGCAGCTCTTCTCCTCTGGTCTGGTCTTAGCTCTTACTTAGTCCTTTCTGTTAGTCTGTGTGCACACTGCACATCAGAACACTGCACATCAGAAAAGAGTCACTTGTTTACTCCTCTTTCCAAAATCTGGGGATTTTGTATAGGAAAAAACATTAAATATCTTCACTCTTATAGAGTGTAGTGTCACCAAACTCACTGCAGTGACTGCACACATCAATGTTATCCTACTGGTTATCCTCTTGACTAGCTCGTAGAGGGGGTGGGAGGGATTATCCAGGATAGCAGCCAGCTTCCTTCTCATCCCCCTCTCTGCCATCACCTCTAGTCTGACCAGCTCGACTCCCACCACAGAGCTCAGCTTATTCAGTTTGTTGGTGTCCCTTGAGTTGATGTAGCCCCCCCAGCATAGAAGAGGACGCTGGCCACTACAGACTAGAATGACTGTCTGCAGCAGTGACACAGACCAGTGTTGAATTAACTCCCAGAGTTACTTTCAACTCTTTTTCAGGGTTTATATAGCTCCAATATAAAAATCCACTTGTAAAATAGTTAAACATTTAACACTATGCCAGTTCCTTCTTTAACTCAAAAATAGAGTTAAATTAACACTAATGGGATTAGACAAATAACACTGCTCAGAGTAACATTTTTACTATTTGGGAGTGTTAATTGCACTCCCTAAAGTGCATTACTGAGGCACCATCAGAGGTCAGCATCACCATTCTCTGCATGTCTAATTCATGTTTGGAATAAAACTGCGTGATGCCTCAACAATAGCTGGAGCAGTGCATGACGTTAATTAACTGAATGATGCATCATGCCACCAAACTCAGTTTTGTAGTTGACATCATTTTCCTCCCTGTATTTTATACAGAACTAGCATTTTGTACACTGTGATGTCTGTGCTCTCATCTACTATCAAAGTATGAAACGGGGCATTTCGAATATTGCACATAGTCTGATTGACTTCACAAACTCAAAGGCATAGTTCTTGCTCCGCCAGTGTTCTGGGATACTCACATATTTTGCCACATGATCATGGATCTGTTGAACAGACAGCATCGATGCGTTCATTTGTATGCCGAGTAGTACATTGTCAATGAGCACTTTCACTTGCTGGCTGTCAGATCTGTTCTTTTGCAACTGCTTATTCCCGTCCGCGTGTATATTTTCCCTAAAACGCTTTCACTTCCGCGTCGGCTGCTGCAGATTCAGGAAGGGCCAAACGTTTAGGCAAATCACAGACGCCGATACTAAAACGTCTCTCTGTGGTGCCACGCAATAGGTTGGATCGTATCCAAGAGCTAGCCAACCCAGAACATGTAAATACGTGCATCCAAACAAACGTCTTTTATTTTTTTTTACACAAATGTTTCTCTGCGCGACCGATTTCAGATGTGCGCGGGAGCATTTGGCCATGTGCGCGCGCGCACCTTAGGGGGAACATTGGACTCCTGCCTGCAGCCAGACTGCAGCGCTGTGAGGCAGTGAGCCAAGGTCTAGCGCTGGAGATGGGAGGAACTGGATCAAACCATAATGGGGCAGGGGGGGGGGGGGGGGGGGGGGGGGTTCGCAATCTTTGGAAACTTAAAAACGTGTTATTAAGTGTCATTGCGTATTATTAATTTGATTGAAATTACGTAGTTATGCTTAGATTTATATATTGGGGGGGGGGTATATCATATTTTTCATATGATCAAAAAGTGGTGGAGCAAGATCATATCCTTGCTCCCCCAAGTTCAATAGTGCTGGAGCATGTGCATCGTCTGCTCTATTGCGCAGGCGTCTATGACCATACCGAACCGAACCGCTTCAGTGTGTACCGCACCGAACGGCTGTGTACGTGTGTAGTGTACCGAACCACTAACAACGCCCACCGGGGCCTGTTTTTTTCACAATCTAATATAATTATTATTATTTAAAAAAATTCAGTGCACGTGAGCGGCGCGGCGCGTGGGCGGCGCGGGGAGCGGAGCGGGCGGTTTTGACGTGAGCGAGGAGTGGGTTTTTAAATGGGTCGGCGCGACATCCGGAGCGAGAGTTCTCCTCCGCTCCAATCCACTCCAGGCCGCTCACAGTGGTTTAACACTGATGTAATATACATGTAGTACAATGCCAAAGCAACAGATGGCGATGTACAAACATGAAGGCCATTTTCAACCAATGAGAAGGGTGAACCTGTGATATCCTGTTCAGGCTTTGTCACTCACATCCTGTTAGAAAAAGTTTTGACGCCATTGTTGTTGTCGTTAGCTTACATGCTAACGTTAATGGCAGCGACCATAGCATTGTGGCTAGGCTAGCTATCATCGCTTAATAGAGCTAGTGAATGGATAAACAACATTATTTAACATTGCAGAATGGGTACAATTACAATGCGGCTCAATACAAACAATTGTTAAGGGGCCCAGGGGGTGTAGACTGTTGTAGTTTGAGCTAATTTACACCATGCTCCAAAAAAAATAAAAAATCTGCCGAGCGATGTGGCGCGGGGAGCGGGGAGCGCTCGATTCAAGGTGAGCGGTGAGCGAGCGGAGAGCGACTTGGGGGCGGGGTCAACATGAGCGATTAGCGGAGCGGACCAAGCTTTAAAGAGCGAAGAGCGGATTTCTCGCCCGCGCCGATCCGCTCACGTGGCCTGGTACCGTTACACCCCTACTGTTGTGAAGGGCCAGATTAAACCGAATATATATATTTATTTGTATATATATATTTAATTGTATTTGTATATTCTCTAATATTCCCTGATATCCCTTGTATATTCCTTGTACAATATGCATTGAATATCCATTCTAGCCTACTGAACATCCCATAATAGTCTCCATTCTACTATTGGTCGAGACCTTGGTGCCAGGCTGCCATACCCCCCAGACCCAGTTCAAACGTACCGCTCAACATGTACGAACAAGTCCTAGTTCCGCGTAGGAATCTGGCTACCGCACCACTAACGGTACTATTTGTTCATAGTGCGTATATATACTGCGCTACTAAAGTAGGACTTCCTTTTCAGTCCAGTTTCTTACCCTCCAATAGAGTGACAGACGTAAAGCCTCCCCGCGACGCCACGTGTGGGAGTAAGGCCAAGTTCGGCCTACCATCGGTATTGAGACATCGTGTATATTAATATTTGAATAGTCATATTTGGCACTATATCGTCGAGTTGGACGTAGTCTATTAAGCTAATAATAGTCTATTCATATGTAGTGCTTCGTGCGGTGAGAATACTACCGTAGTCAGTACCCCATCGTTTCGGGCAGAGAACTGGCTGCTTATCCAGGATGGTCGACCCCATGTGAGACTGCATCCGAGGAGCCCCAGAGCCGACGAGCGAGTGGACCTGTATACCGGATTATTCTACCGAAGACAGCCCGCCTTCCCAGGCACGGATTATGCTTTGTATACAGTGATTATTCCATGGATAAAGACCCCCGACACTGCCGTGTGTTGGAACCCCCCCCCCTGGAGAGGACGCAAGGTGAGGAGACGCTCTGCAAGACGAGGTCGCTTCACGTCTCTCCCCCGTGGACCGGAGAGAGCCGGCTCACAGAGAGTCCACCTGCTTTCATCTGTGGTCCAAGGATCGCTGGCGCACCGAGCTGCACTACTGTGGGTTCACCCAGGATACCCTTGGCCGGACGAGGCAGCCAGACTCTACCCCCCCCCCCCTCCTACTCCTGTTGTCTTACAAGCGACCGGATTATCCCCCCTAGTGTATCCAGTCTTATAATCATTAAAGTATCATTGCTGTTATTCCTTAACTATTCCAGGTCGTATATGTACCACCTGCGCCACCAGAGATTGGACATTCTCTATTGATATACCAACGAATACTCTTTGCCATAAAAGTGCATACTATTTCAATTCATAAATGTAATTAAGTGATTAAGTGCTTGCTCTACACACCATTGCTGTGTAGTAATAAACGCATAGTTCGACTTCGTACATTTGTGTTGGATCCGTTTCATCTACGTGAGAGTGTTTATCATAATATTTATGCCGAGTACTGGGTGGCCGAATATTAAGTACAAAGGTAGTGGTAGTAAGTATCATATCTAGTAATACAGTCAGGGAATTGTACCCCTCAGTTACAATTGGTCCTTCGAGCCGGAGGGTAATTAGTGTAATATTAATATAGTGTTATTAATATTGAAATGGCCTATGATGAACGCTCCACGAAACGATCCTCCTAACCAACGCCCGCAGCGCGAACGACGGCTCCCTCAGTACTTAGAGGCTTACGCTGTCAGTCAACAACCTAGTCTTCTACTAACAGTAAACGCGGTAAAACTAGAAAGTAAAAGTATGTCTAACCCCAACGCCCAGACTACCCCGACCATAGAGGCCCCTACGGGTTCTAATGTAACTGACCAAGTTCACGGTGGGGACCAGTGGGAACCAGACATGACTTCACACCCCGCCAGTACTGAAGAAGTAGTCCCCGATGAGTCCCGGGAGGAATACAACGCTACCGAGAGAGAACTCGGCACGGAAGAAGACGGGGAGAGCACCGTGGAGATAGAGCTCCAAGGCTCCGCAAGGAGTACCCCGAGGGAAGGCTCCCCTATACAACCGCCTTCTCCCAGCGAGGCAGAGAGGACCCTACAGCAGGCTTTCCTCATCAGCCTGAACGCCGCTGCTGAACGCGACCGACTGCAGATCCAGCAGCGGAGCGAAGAAGAGCATATACGTCTAGAAATAAGACGCATTCAGAGGGAAGAGAATGTGGCCCGAGACCGAGCAGACAGCCAGCGAGCAGCTGCTGGTGCTCTACGGGACGCAGAGCGCGACAGACAGCAAGCGCAACTAATAGAACAGCTGATCAGACGGACAACACCCTCTCCCTCCGCCAGAGGCTCCAGGAACTCGTCTAGACACACCTCCAGGGCGGCACCCCCTAGCCGAGTAAACAACCCTGAACTTGACCAACAGACGAGGTCTATACCCCCCACAGACCACCTCCCCCCACCGGTCCAAGCGAGACCTAGCAACCGGGAAGGAGCAGCATATCCTGTGGAGAGGCTAAACCAGAGACTACAAGCACTGGATGACCTAACTGAAGACGAAGAGGAAGAGGAGGAGAACCACGCCCGACGACAGCACAGTACTCTACCGGACCAGGAGGTCCGGTACAGCCCAGGCTATACTCCCGCGGAGCTGCGCTACAGACCCCCGACTCTATACCCGGGTGAGCACGACGCACGACCCGCACCGAGGAACAGCACCTGGACAAGCGGGCCATGGTACACTGCCGGTACCAGCCCATACCAAGGAGCGGGAGGAGACTCGCCTAGGAGGCCTCTCCCCCAACGCTCGCCGATGTATCCACAGTTAGCGTCATACATTGGCCCGCCTATGGTACCCGACTTCACCCAAGAGAACCGGGCCCAGTATACAGAACTCCGCATGTGTCTGGAGACCATGTTGGTGGATGTATTGGATGAACGCCATAAATACGCCATCCTACTGAAGCACTTAAAGGTACCCCGCGCACATAATATAGCGCTCGCCTACGCGACTTCCACCACCCCATACACAGCAGCGCTGGTAGCATTGGACCAGAGGTATGGGCGCATATGGGATTACGTGATCCAGGAGATCCGACACATCGACCGCTTACCCCCAGCAATAGACAATCGAGCACTGGACGACCTGTCCATCAGAGTGCAGTCCCTGGTAGGGATGTTGGGAGCGCAGAGAGAGAAGGGGAGGCATGAACTTTACGCCAACTCAAATGTGGAAAGGATCTTGGAGAAGCTGCCGCCCGCTCGACAGGAGCGTTTTAGGCGGCAGAGAGACCACCGAGACCCGAATGGCCCCGAACCGAACCTCCTCGATCTAGCAGACTTCCTGGCGAGAGAAGTCAGCAGCCTACGGCTAGATACATTCGGACGGAGCACCCCTGGCTCCAGAGAAGGAACCAGACGACTAAATGATGGAAGAAGATCGGTGACTGTGATGCACCAATCGGAGTCAGTACCGAGCAGCAGGAGCCACAGTACCCCCTCCAGAACGGAGAAGTGGAAGATAGTGTGCCCCTACTGTGAGAAAGAACACTGGCTAGCGCAATGTGACTCCTTCCCCAAGCTGAACGCGGAGGAAGCAAGTCAATGGATAAAGTCCAACAAGCGCTGTTTTCGCTGTGCGCGCTCACACATGGCAGCCGAATGCCGCTTAAAGAAAAGGTGCACCAAGTGCGATGGAGCCCATCTGGACATACTTCACGACAGTAACAGACGGCGCCCTTCACCCGCACCATCCAGCAGCAAAGCGAGCGTCATGTACATCGATCCCGCCAGCAGCAGTGGAGCCCGAGTACTCCTAAAAGTAGTGCGTGTGACACTAAGCTACCAGAATAAAGTCCTGGACACTTACGCCGTCCTCGATGACGGGTCAGAGAAGACCCTTCTGCTCGCCTCCGCTGCGGCCCAGCTAGGGCTGCGGGGAAGCGAAACCCAAATGACAATTCGGACAATAAGACGAGATTTGAAGATGAGAAAGGGCGAGAATGTCTCATTCTCTATCGCAGCAAGCGGCCAGCCTGAGCGACGGTACCAGATTACAGACGCTTTCACCAGCCAAGAAATAGGACTGTCGCGGTACACATACCCCGTCGCCAAGCTGATGGAGAAATATGCACATCTGCGCAAGTTACCGATCCCGCTCATAGACAATGCTATGCCGACCCTGTTGATAGGCTCCGACCATGCATACCTCATTGTCCCGATAGACCGGGTTCGTACCGGACCCTGAGGCTGTCCTGCAGCAGTCGAGACCCGTTTGGGATGGACTCTCCAAGGCCCGCTCGCCAAATCTCTCAACCGAAGTACAGCCACTAGATGTCTCCACTCCCGAGTCACAGAGGGAGAAACCGCACTCCTGCAACACGTAGAGCGGCTATGGACCTTGGAACAAATGCCCTTTAAGAACGGAAAGAAAGACATTCGCTCTAAAGATGACATTTACGCCATTCACCTCCTCGAGACAGGGACCAAGAGAGTCCCGGTCAACGGCGTGTTGAGATACGCCACGCCACTCCTGCGGCGAGAAGGAATGCCTACTTTCCACGCCAAGACAGACGCCATAGAACGGTACCTGCTGAACACGGAGCGGCGCTTAGCCAAGAACCCCGCCCAAGAGAGTGTATACCGCGCTGAGATTGAGAAGCTCATCACAGCGGGACACGTCACAAAGATGGACATTAAAGAGGCTGACCAGACCACTGAATCGTGGTACGTGCCTCACCACAAGGTCCATCACAACGGTAAAGACCGCATAGTATTTAACTGCAGCTACCAGATCGGATCCCAAAATCTGAATAAAGAGTTACTGCCCGGTCCCACACTCGGCCCCTCCCTACTCGGCGTTCTACTCCGCTTCCGCCAGGAAAAGGTGGCCATCAGCGGGGACATTAAAGGAATGTTCCTGCAGGTGAGATTAGTAGAGGAGGACAAGCCCCTGTTACGGTTCCTATGGAGAGAGAAGCCAGGAGATGAGCACCCAGCCATCTACCAATGGGAAGTCCTCCCCTTCGGAACGACGTGCAGCCCCTGCTGTGCTACATTTGCACTACAGAAACATGTAGCAGAGGACCCAGCAGCGGACGAAGAGGTCCGACACAGCGTAAAGAACAGCTTCTACGTAGACAACTGTCTACAAAGCCTTTCAACCCAGGAAGAAGCCGAGGCTCTCCTGATTAAACTCCGCGCCTCATTGATCAAAGGCGGCTTTGATCTCAGGCAGTGGGCCAGCAGCGATCCGCAAGTACTGCGCAGCCTCTCCTCCGAGGACAAGGCAGCCAGCAGCGAGACCTGGATGGCTACAATCCCGGGAGAAGCCCAGGAGATGACCCTGGGATTGGTGTGGCGATTCAAAACAGATTCGCTTCACTACAGACACAAGCCCCTGACTACGGAGCAGGGAAGGCCGGCGGCGGCGCCGACCACCAGACGGAGTGTGTACACAACACTCGCCCGACAATATGACCCGCTAGGATGTATTCTACCGTACACCACCAGGGCAAAAATGATTGTACGAGCATTGTGGGACAAGGACCAGGGCTGGGACGACCCCATTCCCGCACACCTTGCATCCACCTGGAGAGAGTGGGAGATGGAGCTCCACTCACTCCCAGGCGTTAATATGCGCCGAAGCTACTTCCCACCCACGGTGAGGCCAGAGACATGTAAAATGGACTTACACGTCTTCAGTGACGCCTCAGAGGTCGCATACGGATCAGTAGCCTACTTGCAGGCCCAAGAAGAGGGGGGAGAGATCTACACAGCATTTGTTCTCGCCCGCTCGAGAATAGCCCCACGCAAGCAACAATCTATCCCACGCCTAGAGCTCTGCGCAGCCCTAGCCGGAGCGCACCTAGCCACGCTCATCCAACGTGAGCTCACCATACCGGTGTCTAGAACAATCCTGTGGTCAGATTCCACGACAGTACTCGCCTGGATCAAATCGGACTCATGCAAGTACAAAGTCTTCGTGGGAGTCAGAGTCACCGAGATTCAAGACTTAACCGAAGAGTTAACCGGAGAAACAGAGTGGCGCTACGTTGATACAAAACAGAACCCAGCTGACGTCATCACCCGGGGAATGCCCCTAGATGACCTCACCCGTCGCAATGTCTACAGTGACGGCCCAGCATTCCTAAAGCTCCCGGAAGGAGAGTGGCCCACGCCTATCCCGAGGGAAGCCAGTCAGGAGGAGGCTGAGAATAAGAAGCCTGTGTTCTGTGGATTGAGCACTGTTATCTCCGCAGACCCCAACACACTCCTGATGGGGCGGCTAGATCCCGCGTTACCCCAGACAATGTACCGGCCTGAAGAAGCGAACGGCCGACGAATGTGGAGGTACAGCCAAGTATTAGCCGACAAGTTTTGGAGCAGTTTCCTACTGCACTACCTACCGTCTCTACAGACCCGCCAGAAGTGGGTAAAGGAGAGAGACAATTTGACAGAAGGAACAGTCGTCATGATTATTGATCAATCACTGCCCAGAGCTATGTGGCCGGCCGGCCGCGTAAGCAAAGTGATCACCGGTGCCGACGGCAAGGTCCGAGCAGCTGAAGTGCTTGTCCAGGGTCGCACTTACACCCGTCCCGTGGCGAGGCTCATAGAACTGCCCCGACTCCCAGACACAATCGATGATGACCATGACCCTATAACCCTATGACTTTGTGAAGTTGACTGACCCCTACAGCAAACCCTTATGTGTAAATAGACAACGCGATTAATCTGTCTCTGCTTAACTGATTAGGTCTGGGACCAATCAGGGGGTGGCTGTTGTGAAGGGCCAGATTAAACCGAATATATATATTTATTTGTATATATATATTTAATTGTATTTGTATATTCTCTAATATTCCCTGATATCCCTTGTATATTCCTTGTACAATATGCATTGAATATCCATTCTAGCCTACTGAACATCCCATAATAGTCTCCATTCTACTATTGGTCGAGACCTTGGTGCCAGGCTGCCATACCCCCCAGACCCAGTTCAAACGTACCGCTCAACATGTACGAACAAGTCCTAGTTCCGCGTAGGAATCTGGCTACCGCACCACTAACGGTACTATTTGTTCATAGTGCGTATATATACTGCGCTACTAAAGTAGGACTTCCTTTTCAGTCCAGTTTCTTACCCTCCAATAGAGTGACAGACGTAAAGCCTCCCCGCGACGCCACGTGTGGGAGTAAGGCCAAGTTCGGCCTACCATCGGTATTGAGACATCGTGTATATTAATATTTGAATAGTCATATTTGGCACTATATCGTCGAGTTGGACGTAGTCTATTAAGCTAATAATAGTCTATTCATATGTAGTGCTTCGTGCGGTGAGAATACTACCGTAGTCAGTACCCCATCGTTTCGGGCAGAGAACTGGCTGCTTATCCAGGATGGTCGACCCCATGTGAGACTGCATCCGAGGAGCCCCAGAGCCGACGAGCGAGTGGACCTGTATACCGGATTATTCTACCGACGACAGCCCGCCTTCCCAGGCACGGATTATGCTTTGTATACAGTGATTATTCCATGGATAAAGACCCCCGACACTGCCGTGTGTTGGAACCCCCCCCCCTGGAGAGGACGCAAGGTGAGGAGACGCTCTGCAAGACGAGGTCGCTTCACGTCTCTCCCCCGTGGACCGGAGAGAGCCGGCTCACAGAGAGTCCACCTGCTTTCATCTGTGGTCCAAGGATCGCTGGCGCACCGAGCTGCACTACTGTGGGTTCACCCAGGATACCCTTGGCCGGACGAGGCAGCCAGACTCTACCCCCCCCCCCCCTCCTACTCCTGTTGTCTTACAAGCGACCGGATTATCCCCCCTAGTGTATCCAGTCTTATAATCATTAAAGTATCATTGCTGTTATTCCTTAACTATTCCAGGTCGTATATGTACCACCTGCGCCACCAGAGATTGGACATTCTCTATTGATATACCAACGAATACTCTTTGCCATAAAAGTGCATACTATTTCAATTCATAAATGTAATTAAGTGATTAAGTGCTTGCTCTACACACCATTGCTGTGTAGTAATAAACGCATACTTCGACTTCGTACATTTGTGTTGGATCCGTTTCATCTACGTGAGAGTGTTTATCATAATATATTTATGCCGAGTACTGGGTGGCCGAATATTAAGTACAAAGGTAGTGGTAGTAAGTATCATATCTAGTAATACAGTCAGGGAATTGTACCCCTCAGTTACACCTACTAAATACTAACCAGAATATCAAACACAGGAAACACTTGGAACATGGACAGTGCAACAGAGACAGTGCTACAGAGACAGTGCTACAGAGACAGTTCTACAGAGACAATGGACCGACACAGAACTCAAATACATAGGAACAAATGACAAACGAGAAACACCTGGGACGGGAAACAGACTGACAAAGAACTACAAGAAACAACATAAGGAACTACAACTATGGACGGCAAGACAACCAACACCAGACACTGGGACAAAACAAGCAGACTACACAGACACTAAACGGAGGACCCAATACCAGACAGTAACTACAAACACTAAGACTAAGCAGTTAACTTAATACAAGACAGTAACACTAGACTAACAGAGGAACATGAAGAATAGCTAGAGAGAGAAGGGGAGAGAGATAGAGCAAGAGAGAGAGATAAGGGAAAGAACACTGAGGGACAGAAATACAAGGAACACACATACAGGGACGGGGAGAGGTAGAGCAGGGGGGAACAGTCCCTCGACCGGTGGGACATTACAAAGGGGGGTGCCAGGGGGGTGGGGAACAGGGTGGGTGCCAGGGTGGGTGCCAGGGGGGGGGGGGGGGGGGGGGGCTTCATAAGTAGCTGTCTGAGTCGGAGCTGGTTCTTTAATGTGCACATCGCTGCTTCTCTCCTCTATAAGCTCTGGGAGGACATCTGTCATGTGGGCTTTTTTTGCATAAAACTCAGACATGCATTATATGAACACTACATTGCCTACTCGTTTGATGTGCAGGCACTGCAGATGTGTTATTCCTGCGTGCACCCATATACATGATGCACACTCACACACATTTCCATGCCTTGTGAGGACATTCCATAGACTTATATTAATTCCTTAACCCCTTACCCTGACCGTAACCATAACTATGCCTAATCCTAACCATTAGAAAAGAGCCCCATGTCCTATTGGAGTTACGATCAATGTCCCCACAATGACAGACACATGCTCTTCCTCGTATGGACATTCGGTCGCCACAAGATGAGGAGAACGAGCACATACATGCATACACTCTCCCTCGCCCCAGCCATTAGCTGCTATTCCATTACACACCTTCACACTATAGCTATGTGACCCGAGTCTCCTGTGGTTCCAGCACTGCTTGTATTCATTAGCGCTGTGCAGTGGGCGTGTCAACAGCCCTTATTTACTAATTAGCAAAACCAATTGGGAATTGGCATACGACTAACATTGGGATGGGAGAAAATCGGAGGAAAATGGAGGGGGGAAAAGATCAATAAAAAAAAATAAAAAAAAAGGAAAAAGGAAAAGGAAAAAGTTGGGTAGTGGCTGAGTTCCTACATGCCCCAAGGTCATGGCGCTCTACTGAATTGCGGCCTGGCCAGTGGGGAACAGAGATAAAAACGTCACAGCCTGCTGTAAATAAGAATATAAATAATAAAGTGTACCCGCCGGGTCTGGTTCAATTGAACGGTAAAGGGGTCGTTCTCTCGCCGTGCCTCAGAGATTTTAATCTCTCTCGCTAAATCTTTCCCCACCTTCTCTACCATTGTCTCTGTGTTTGTGTGGATGTGTGATGTCACACGCCGCCAAGGTCCAATCCCAGGAGCGGTGCGAGCGGTCTGGGAAGGTTAAAGGCATTCGTTTGTTTATATTATGGCTTTTCGACTCTGAGTTTAAAGCTATTCAAAAGCAGTCAGGGGCCATTAGATTGGTGTAAGGTGCAAGGAGGATATATGACTAGTATTTACTATACACTTTTTAAACCTGGGGGTTGTCGTTGATTTGATATTATATAGTAGCATGCTCAAAGGTCGACCCGCGTGTTGACAGTGTTTCCACTATAAGGGTTATGTTCGGTCTCTGCAGAGCCAAATTTTAAGTATGTATGTTACTCCTGTCTGTGGTGTTGTTGACATAATGAGAGAGAGAAAAAGTAGAGAGAGCGACATGATTGATTGAGAAAGTGAGAACTAGAGAGAGAAGAGAGCTAATGAAGGAGAGAAAAGAATTAGCTAGAGAGAGAGAGAGACATGGGGGAAGCAGGAGTGAACAGCTGGAACCTGGGGGGGGGGAAGATACGACAAGATACTTTCATGAACAAAATATGAACTACATGCAGGTTCCAGATGCCCTGCAGCTCATAAGCAATGCAAAGTACTACTGATACCCCCGAAAAGTGAGGCACCCTATCATTCATCCCTTATTGGATTACGCAAACTGGATTGACTATGCAAATGTATGCATATGATTGCAGGTGAGGCATGCGTCGTGATGTCCTGTAGCAGTAGCTACAGTCAAATGAGAATGCTACCCTGATCATCAGGTTTCACTATACATCTATCTATAAATCTATCTATATATCCGTCTATAAAATCTATCTATTGTAAAAATAACTATAAAACAGTGTCTACAATGTATCATATCTACTGTTTTAAGCTGTTGAGGTTCCATGGTAACCGGAATTCCATTTGCAGGCCGACCTTGAGAGTTGTCTCTCTCTGTCGAGGGAGGGCCAGGGACTCCTTTTTAGGTGAACTGCTGGACAGCTAACTGGACCCACCAGTCTGTGTGGCACGACGTCCAATGACTCGGGAGTATACTCTGCTGTCTTTTATATTTTCTGCATCAACTGCTCTGTTTATTCATATTACTTTTGCATAATAAAACTATAAAAGAAATCCGAATAGAACTAAATTATTTGTTGTGACGGCTCCCCCTCTTTTCAAGAGGATTTGAGCACGGTCGGATTCCAGACACACCCCTCCATCTCATCTCGACCGTCCTGTGGCAAGTCTCATTTACACCCAAGCGCAGCTTGAGAGGTTGGCTCAGGATCGGGATGCTTGGAGAACCCTTGTTGACGGCCTATGCCCCAAACGGGGTAAAAGGCGTAAGTAAGTAAGTAAGCAGCTCCGGCAGCTGGATTTGTGTGAGATCATCATGTGAGATGTGAAAACAAACCATCTGTCAGAGTTTGGTTAGCGGGATGGCTATACGCCTCAACAACAACAGCACGTGAAATGCCCGTGTGTGAATACGTTACAGCAGGGCTCCAGAGTACGCATTTTGCGACCCGAAATAAGTCCCTGCTTTTCCCCCGCGCAACGGGTCAAATGCATCTAACATGCTTCGCATCCTCGCCATTCCTGTACCTCACATTGCGGTGAAAACCTAAACTAACGTTAGCTGCTAATGCTAACTAAGCTAAGCTAACCCTGCTCACAGACACTGAAAACTGCGGCGTTCCAATAGTGAGAGGCGGGGCTGAGCCCGTCTCTCTCTTTCTCCCTTTCTGTGTGTGTGTGTGTGTGTGTGTGTGTGTGTGTGTGTGTGTGTGTGTGTGTGTGTGTGTGTGTGTGTGTGTGTGTGTGTGTGTGTGTGTGTGTGTGTGTGTGTGTGTGTGTGTGTGTGTGTGTGTGTGTGTGTGTGTGTGTGTGTGTGTGTGTGTATGAGAGAGCATGTGCTCACGTCCCATCTCTGGGCATTGGAAAGACCAGATGAGGTCAGAGGAGTTTGATAGTATTTACTGAGGATGGACAGATAATGTTGTTATTTAAATATAAAAAATATAAGTGTTGGGAAAGTTCACTCTCTTCATAGTTCATAATAAACAATGTTGAACTAAAGTGCATGGTGTCAAATGGTTCTGTGATGATTGGTCCGTTGCCGCACGCTTCAAGGTCCAATTACCGTCGCGCACCTGAAGTGAGTTCTAATCAGCTCGCTGGAGCCCTTCATATACTCTGGGTTTCCTAACGTTCATTGTCGGGTCGTTTTGGATTTCCACTGGCTGCTGCTTGTTCCCCCTGTGTTGTACCTCGTCTTTTTCTCTCCAGGACGTCTGTTGGAAGTCGCCGCTGTTGCTTGCTCTGCCATCCTTTGGATCTCTGCCTCGTAGACCGCTTTGCGCAATTGCGCCTTGGTGAGTTTTGGAACGTACCTTTTTTTGGATACTCTGTTTTTCTCGCAAATTCCGGGACTCGGGACCTTTCTGTTTTTTGGGTGTTTTGTTAACACTGAAGAGGAGCCGCTTGTAGTTGTTACTGACTCTGCTAATCAATACTGGACTGCCTGTTATCCCGTTCGCTCGTCTCTTGACATTATCTCTCTCTCTGTTTTCCCGAGTGGATCGACAAGTAGCTGCAGAGCAGCAGAGGCAGAGGCGCAATGCCACGGTGCCATCTCTGCTCAGAAGACGAGCTGCAGAGCCGCAGACAACTCTGCCAAGAACATTTCTCCCCTTGTGCTTTTGTTGTTTTTCGCTCATTCCTATTTTGTAAATAAATACGCCCTAGTTTTTGGCTAACTCTGAACTACCTGTCTGTGCCGTGCTGTTGGGGTCGGTTTCAAACCATAACATTACGACCCGACCATGTCGACCCCAGCCGACACAGACAGAGTTAGGGCAGCGTTGGCGGTCCAGATCCAGTTGACCAACGACCACACCCAACAGTTAGGTGCGGCTGCGGCTGCTGTGCAGGACCTCCGGGCCCAGGTCCAGCTTATTCTGGATTCCCTTGACACTCTGGCCACCCAGCAGACTACCCAGGGTAATCAGCAGGCTGTTATTCTGCACCAGCTACAGGCTCTCAGTGCAGCATTTAACACCCTGTTTTTAACCCCACCTGTGCCAGGAGTCCCAGCCAGATCACCACCCGCCGCGCGGCAGACCCTGCGCCTCCCGACCTCACACCTTGGGAGCCCCGTCTCTCCGAACCACGTTTGTTCGAGGGTAACTTCGAGGATTGTGCCACATTCATCATGCAATGTGAGTTGGTTTTCCTTCATCAACCCAGCCGATTTTCGTCAGAGGGAGCCCGAATAGCTTACATGACTAACCTGCTCACAGGCCGAGCAGCACAGTGGGTCACTGCTTCCTGGTCTATGAGGGCCGATTTTTGTTTCTCCTACCCAGACTTCGTGGCAGAGCTCCGAAGGGTTTTCCACCACCCAGCTCGTGGCCAGGACCCGGGAGCTCGGCTGGGCACCTTCCGGCAGGGCAGTGGCAGTGTCAGGGACTACGCGCTGGAGTTCAGACTGGCCGCAACCGAGAGCGGTCGGAATGATCGGGAGCTTCATCTCACCTTCCTGAAGGGGCTCAACGACACTGTAAGGGACCAGCTCGCGACCCAAGAGGAGCCCGATTCTCTCGAGGGCCTAATCAGCCTCGCTATCCGCATCGACGGACGCCTCCGGGAGAGAAGGCGTGAAAGAGCACGACTGGGACCCCCAGACGTTCCCCAGACCCCCCGTACTCGTGACCGTTCTGCTGACCGTCCTGCCCCCTCCGTGACTGGTGTTTTTTTCCCTCCCGAGCTGTGACCGAGGAGGAACCCATGCAGCTGGGACGCACCCGCCTTAGCCCGGCCGAACGGGAGTCCAGGCTCAGGTCCGGCCTTTGTCTCTACTGCGGCCGGGATGGACACCGTATCTCCAATTGCCCTACCCGGCCAAGAGGACCAGGCTCGCCAGGACCCCGGGAGATCCTGGTGAGCCGTTTTTCCTGTTCCCACACCCGTGCACCACCTAACCGTCTGACGAGCGTCACCCTAGCCTGGGCGGACCAGCGGGCGACGGTGGGTGCACTCATTGACTCTGGTGCTGATGGGAGTTTCCTGGACGTTGAGTTTGCCACCCGGGCCAACATTCCACTCGAGAGGCCCTTGGAGGTTTTCGCGCTAGATCATCACCGCCTGGCTGACATCACTCAACGCACCTGTCCTGTCCTCCTCACCATTGCTGGTAACCACGTTGAGAGACTCCAGTTCTTTATTACCAGATCCCATCTTGTCCCAGTGGTCCTGGGTCGGCCCTGGCTCGCGCTGCATGAGCCTCACATCGCCTGGTCCTCCGGCACCATCAGGGGGTGGAGCTCCTCCTGTCATGCCCAGTGTCTTCAGGCGGCGTCCAGTCCTTCGCCCCGGGGTTCCCCTTGTGCGCCTGTCTCCAGCCCCCTCACCGGGTCCCTGTCCCCGTCTCCGGCCCCCTCACCGGGCCCCTGTCTCCGTCTCCGGCCCCCCTCGCCGTTTCCCTGTCCCTGTCTCCGGTCCCCCTCACCGGGTCCCCGTCTCCAGCCTCCCTCACCGGTCCTCTGTCCCCGTCTCCGGCCCCCCTCTCCGGGCCTCTATCCCTGTCTCTAGCCCGCCTTTCCGGGCCTCTGTCTCTGTCCCCCTCTCCAGTGCCCCTGATCACCGGCTTCCATCGGTCCCATCCGGGCAAGCCGAGGCCGGGTAGGTCGCCGGGTGGCTCCCGTGGAGGGGGGGGGGTACTGTGAGGATTGGTCCGTTGCCGCACGCTTCAAGGTACCAATTACCGTCGCGCACCTGAAGTGAGTTCTAATCAGCTCGCTGGAGCCCTTCATATACTCTGGGTTTCCTAACGTTCATTGTCGGGTTGTTTTGGATTTCCACTGGCTGCTGCTTGTTCCCCCCGTGTTGTACCTCGTCTTTTTCTCTCCAGGACGTCTGTTGGAAGTCGCCGCTGTTGCTTGCTCTGCCATCCTTTGGATCTCTGCCTCGTAGACCGCTTTGCGCAATTGCGCCTTGGTGAGTTTTGGAACGTACCTTTTTTTGGATACTCTGTTTTTCTTTTTTTTGGATACTCTGTTTTTCTCGCAAATTCCGGGACTCGGGACATTTCTGTTTTTTGTGTGTTTTGTTAACACTGAAGAGGAGCCGCTTGTAGTTGTTACTGACTCTGCTAATCAATACTGGACTGCCTGTTATCCTGTTCGCTCGTCTCTTGACATTATCTCTCTCTCTGTTTTCCCGAGCGGATTGACAAGTAGCTGGAGAGCAGCAGAGGCAGAGGCGCAACGCCACGGTGCCATCTCTGCTCAGAAGACGAGCTGCAGAGCCGCAGACAACTCTGCCAAGAACATTTCTCCCCTTGTGCTTTTGTTGTTGTAGGGGTCGGTTTCAAACCATAACAGGTTCTTTTTTCAATATGTTGCTGCGAGCTATCATTTTCAAAATTATTGCCACAACCCATATAGAACCACAGACAGCAATCAGAATACTTCCATCACACTGATTTAGGGCTGTCCCCGACTAAGGATTTGGATAGTCGACTATGATTGGCCGAAATTAGCCGATAGTCGACTATGGAAAAAAAATATATTTACTGCATGACTTTACATTTTCTGGGGGGGGAAATATTTCACCCCATTTTTTGAGAGATTATGGGTCCCTGATAACATATAAAAATTGCCCCCCACACCCCCTCAAACTGTTATTGATTTGTGTCTTCAAAGACACACTGTGCAGTAAGGGTAGTAAAACACCAAGGTTTTCTAAAACAAATTGTATTAATAAAATACATAGAACATCATGTGTATATAAAAAATAATCTATTTCCAATAACAAATACGATGTAGTACCATGTAGTACCCTGTACTACCATATAATACCATGTAGTACCCTGTACTACCATATAATACCATGTAGTAACCTGTACTACCATATAATACCATGTAGTAACCTGTACTACCATATAATACCATGTAGTGTCATGTAGTACCATATAATACCCTGTAGTACCCTGTACTACCATATAATACCATGTAGTGTCATGTAGTACCATATAATACCCTGTAGTACCCTGTACTACCATATAATACCCTGTAGTAACCTGTACTACCATACTACCAGTGGCGTAGCGGAGGCCCCTGCAACCCCCGCGGTGCGGGGGGGCCCCGGAGCTTATGGGGCCCCGCCCCCACTGTAGACTATCCTCTTCCTAACGCGCGTAAACAGGGTGCAGATAGTGGAGCCCAGTATTGTCTGCGGGGCTGCAGCTGGATGCATCTCGCGCAGAGGGCGGGGCCCCCCCTCCCTGCTATGATTTGCTCACCTGCGATAGGGCTAGGCTGATAACTAATGTTCATTGGCAGCGTTCAAAACACAGCGGGAAGGCCGAGCCGCGTCCCAGCCAGGCCCCCAACCACGCTACAGCCGCAGACAGGTTAGAAGAATAGAACGTTTTATTCGCCATAACCAGTATGCTACTACAGGTTACATGTATGCATCAAAACGGTTACATTGTTTGTGTCGCTCCGCAGAGCTGAGCGTGGGAGCGCGGAGTTGGGCAGTGGTCTCTCTAGTGAACGAGAGTGTTGTTGTTATTATTATTATTATTATTATTATTATTATTATTATTATTATTATTATTATTATTATTATTATTATTATTATTATTATTATTATTATTATTATTATTATTATTATTATTATTATTATTATTATTATTATTATTATTATTATTATTATTATTATTATTATTATTATTATTATTATTATTATTATTATTATTATTATTATTATTATTATTATTATTATTATTATTATTATTATTATTATTATTATTATTATTATTATTATTATTATTATTATTATTATTATTATTATTATTATTATTATTATATCACTTATCTCAGCAGTGCGAGTGCTCCCACGGGCCGAATATTGCCCCGATCCTCGCGAGATTAAATCCACGGGTACCTCTCGGCGTGCCGAAGCTTTTGCTTAATCACTTCCATCATCGAAAACGAGGGGAAAAGGTCGGCTCGCGACCCTGAAAATGTTGCGTGATTTTAAAAACGCTGTTTTTAAAAAGACTTTCAATTTGTATATGACCATGTAATGCAAAATTATGAGGCACTCCAACGCAATTGTCTTAATACTACAGATGTTGTGCAAAAAATAGATGCTTGTAGCACACTGACTGCAGAGATAGGTGATATTGTGAGTAAACGACTGGAAGTAGGTCTAGACCAAGAGACTTTTAAAGAGGAAGTCGAAAAGGAAAGAGTGCGAATGACTCTAAATCGTGATGGAAATCAATCTATTTTTGGTAGCACTAACACAGAAAGTGTAATTTCTCACGATTTAGACAACCTGTCTGTTATTAGCAGAGCCTCTAGTAAGCGAGTTGAGGCAGAGGCAGAACTTGTGGCTAAATTAGAACAAGCAAAGGCTATGCAGGAGATACAGGTCCAGCATGCTAAACTTAGTAAGCTGGAATGTGAATGGAAATTACATGAGTCACAAATGATGGTGCAAATGCAACAGAGGCAGGCTGAGGTCAAACTGCATCTTGAGGAGGAAAAAACAAAGTTGAAAATGATGCATGCAAACATGGATGTTAAAGTGGCTGCAGCTCGAGTGCGGACATACAATCAGTTTGAAGGTGATGTAGTGGGAGAGCCCAACACCACCGTCCCAGTCATCGTAAAAACTCCAGCTGTTAATTTGAACCACCAACTAGGCACCACTGTTGCACTGCCTCAATCACAAGAACTCTCTCAGAGTTTTGCAGTCAATCTAGCAGAAGCAGTTGCTAGCTCACTTAGCTTAAACTGTCTGCCTGTTCCTGAGCCAACCATGTTTACAGGTGATCCTTTGAAGTTTGTTGACTTTAAGATGACATTTACAACTCTGATTGACAGAAAACCTATCCCTGCTGGTGAAAAAATGCTGTATCTGTTACCTCACAGGCAAGGCACGCAAGGCTGTGGAGGGATTCTTTTACCGGAGTTCTGAGGATGCATACAAAGGCGCCTGGGCCGTGTTAAAGGACCGGTATGGAAACCCATTTATCATGCAGAAAGCATTTCGGGACAAGCTTATGAAATGGCCTAAAGTTGCCTCAAATTATCCTTTAGCACTGAGAGATTTTGCAGACTTCTTAAGGGGCTGCGCTGAGGCTATGCCCCACAGTAAGAAGCATTTTGTATGAAAGTATTCTGTACTTCTGTATGACAACTATTAAAGAAACTTGAAACTTGAAACTTGTTAAGGGCTTGTCTATTTTAAATGATAGTGAGGAAAATCATAAGCTGTTGAGAAAACTACCAGATTGGGTTGTACGCAGATGGAGCAGACTTGTAGTAGAAGAACTCGATAGATCCGAAGAATATCCTACATTTGAACGTTTTACTGAGTTTGTGCAGAAGGAAGCCTGCATAGCCTGTAATCATATTGCCTCTCCGTTCTTGTTTAGCTCCAAATCAGCAGAGGATAAGTTGCCCAGGAAGGCAAATGCATTCAGCACTAGTGCTCAAGTGAAAGACCATATACCAGAAAGCCTCCCTGGTTTTAGGCCATGGCTACCATGCATTATCTGTAAAGAAAAGTTTCATGGTATTGCTTGGTGCCCAGCTTTCGCTTCCAAGTTCATGACAGATAAAAGGTTGTTTATTCATCAGAATTATTTGTGCTTCGGGTGTCTGCGCAAAGGACATGTCACTAGGTAGACTGTAGGTCTCGACATATCTGTGGAGTGTGTAGCCGACGTCACCCAACATGTTTACACGAGGAAAGAGAGACAAGGTTTGGGGAAGCAGCAAATGCGGTTCAGACTTTCACAGAAGGAGAAAGAAACCAGGAAGTCCATAGGGTCTTGAGCCACGCGCTAGTTCAGAATGCTTCTGCCACCTCTAGCATTGTCCCAGTTTTCTTGTCATCTGCAAGAGATCCTCAGAAGGAGATTCTCACACATATGCTCTTCTTGACACACAGAGCGATTCAACCTTTGTCTTGGATAGTCTAGTCAGAGAATTGAACGTGGCATCTCGACCATTGCAGCTGAAGCTTAGTACAATGACTGCCATTGATCCAATCATAGCCAGCCACATTGTGTGTGATTTGAAATTTCGATGTTTCTATTCGGATAATCGGATACAGCTACAGCAATCATATACACGTGACTTCATTCCGGTTGATAAATCCTGTATATCAACCAAGACTACAGCATTGCAGTGGCCACATCTCAAACATCTGGACAATAAGTTGCCAGCACTCCAGGAGTGTGATGTGGGACTGTTGATTGGTTACAATTGTCCTTCAGCTCTGGCCCCCCTTGAAGTCATCATGGGTGGTGCGAATGAGCCGTTTGTCCAGAAAATAGAGCTGGGATGGAGTATCATAGGAGCAGCCAATCCCCACCTTGATAGGCAGGGAAGTCAAAGCTATGTACACAGAGTTGCTGTAAGAGAACTGCCAGTCCCATTAGCCTCAGACGTTTTGAAGGTGCTGGAGTCCGACTTCAGTGAGAAGAATTCTGAGGGCAAATACGTCTTACAAGATGACATGCGTTTCATACAGCTCCTTAGTGAGAATAGGTGGTAGTCCTCCCTTGTTGCCAAACAATAAGAAGTTGGCCACTATTCGCTTGCAACATCTAAAGAGAAAGCTTAAGGCCAATCAACAACTCTATGATCATTACACAGCATTTATGAAGGAAGTAATCGACAATGGTGATGCGGAGCTAGCTCCAGAGGCACTTTCGGGAGAGATCATTTGGTACATACCACACCATGGTGTGTACCATCCCAAGAAGCCTACCAGGTTAAGAGTCGTTTTCGATTGTTCGGCTAAATTCTGTGGCATTTCCTTAAATGACACCTTGCTGACAGGCCCAGATCTGATCAATTCTTTGGTGGGAGTTCTCTTCCGCTTTAGGAAGGAAGCAGTGGCTATCATCTGTGATATTGAAAGGATGTTTCATCAGTTCTTTGTTACACCTGAGCATCGTACTTACCTGAGGTTTCTATGGTGGGAGCATGGATACCTTGATCACGAGCCAAAAGAATATCAGATGGCAGTTTGGTGCAGCTTCCTCTCCAGGGTGCGCTAACTTTGGCCTTAAATACTTGGCACAGCAATACAAGGCACGCTATCCCACTGCAGCATCATTCATAGAGAGCAGTTTCTATATTGATGATCGCCTAGTTAGTGTTCCAACAATTGAAATGGCTTCAGAGCTGATCGTTGAAGCCCAAGAGTTGTGTAAAAGAGGAGGGTTACGACTCCACAAATTCAACTCGAATGAGAGCAAGGTTCTTGGTTGCATCGAACCGTCTGAAAGTGAAATAAATGCAGAACGTCTTGATCTGAAGCCAGATTCAGCCTCTGTGGAACATGCACTGGGCATCCAGTGGTTGATTGATAGTGACAGTTTCAGCTTCAACATACATTTGAACAACAAGCCTGACACCCGCCGTGGCATTCTGTCGGTCATAGCTTCTTTGTACGATCCTCTGGGGTTTGTTGCCCCATTCGTTTTGAGTGGTAAGTGCATTCTTCAGGAGCTGTGCCGTAGAAGCATTGGTTGGGATGATCTGCTCCCTGAAGACTTGTATCGACGGTGGGAGGAATGGCAGAACGGTCTCCGCAGTCTGAGAGGGGTCACAATTCCCAGATGTTAACATCCGAAAGAATTTGGCAGAATTGTGAGGGTAGAATTGCACCATTTTGCAGATGCTAGTAATGTAGGATATGGTGCATGTTCTTACCTGAGGTATAAGAATGACGAAGATGCAGTCCACTGCAGTCTGTCATGGCCAAAGCGAGAGTTGCTCCAACTAAGGTCATGAGCATTCCCCGTCTTGAACTTTCTGCTGCTGTGACGGCAGCCAGGTTAAGTGTTCTCTTGAAATCAGAGCTTAACATGAAAGTCGATGAGGAATTTTTCTGGACAGACTCTCAAGTCACTCTTGCATATATTAACAACAAAGTGCGAAGATTTCATTTCTTTGTAGCAAATCGTGTCCAGCTGATCAGAGAGAACACCAGTCTGAGCCAGTGGCACTATGTTGGCACAAAACAAAACCCGGCTGACCACGCCTCTAGGGGGCACCGTGCCTCTGACATCCTGTCATCAAATTGGCTATCAGGCCCTGAATTCCTCTGGAAGGATGAAGTCCAAGAGGAATCAAGGCCATCAACTGACTTGCTGGTTGGTGACCCAGAGGTCAGAGCAGTGAAGGCATTTGCTACAATAAACAGTAATCGCACTGATATCATTGACCGTCTGGCTAAGGTTTCATCATGGACAACACTCCTCAAAGTAGTGGCAAGAATAAGGAGACTGGCATCCAAGCAAAAGTATCCCACTGATGTTTTTACTGTCATAGAGCGTGAGAGTGCTGCCAGTGCAGTGATCAAGCTTGTACAACAGCAGGCATTCAGTCAAGAGATAAAGGTGCTTGAAGCTGGGGGAAATCTTCCTTGCACCAGTCCTCTTTTTTCCCTTGACCCAGTTCTGAGAGAGGGCATGCTTTGTGTAGGCGGGAGACTGAAACATTCATCTCTGAGTGAAGAATTCAGGCACCCATGCATTCTGCCAAAAGATGGTCATATCACTCAGCTCATCTTGTCTCACTATCACTCTCAAGTTTGCCACCAGGGTAGGAGTCAAACTCAGATGGAGCTTAGAGCAAATGGATTTTGGATAATCAGCTGCAGCAAGTTAGTTGCTAAAGTGAGTTACACAAGTGTGTTAAATGCAGAAAGTTGAGGCGCCCTGTTGAAGAACAACGTATGGCTGAACTTCCTAAAGAGCGTGTTGAAGCTTCCGCACCATTCACTTACTGTGGAATGGATTGCTTTGGGCCGTTTATCATTAAAAAGAATTGGAAAGAGCACAAAAGGTATGGCCTGATATTTACTTGTCTCTATTCCCGAGCTGTCCATTTGGAGATGGTAGAAGATCTATCCACTGATTCCTTTATCAATGCCCTGCGGTGCTTCATCAGCCTAAGAGGAGCTGTGCGCCATCTTAACTGTGACCAAGGCAGGAATTTCATAGGCGCCAGGAATGAGTTAGGAAAGGCACTGAAACAATGCAACAACCAAGCCTTGCAGGATGTTCTTGGCCGACAAACAGTGCAAGTTTGTCCTTAATGCTCCATCAGCAAGCCACGCCAGTGGTGTTTGGGAGCATCAGATACGCACCATCCGAAATGTTCTGAATGCCACCCTGGCTCAAAGCCAAGGCAGACTTGATGATGCCTCCCTCAGAACACTGTTTTATGAGGCCATGGCTATTGTTAATAGCCGTCCTTTAACAGTAGATGGAATAAATGACCCCACTTCTCTAGAGCCTCTGACCCCCAATCACCTAGTTCAAATGAAGTCAAAGGTTGCCCTTCCGCCTCCAGGAGAGTTTGTGAGAGAGGATTTGTACAGTACAAAGCGCTGGCGCCGGGTTCAGTATCTTATTGAGCAGTTCTGGAGTCGTTGGAAGAGGGAGTACCTCCTGAACATCTCAACGCGTCAGAACTGGCAGGTGGCCCGGCGTAATCTCAAAGTTAGTGATGTAGTCATCATAAAGGAGGACCTCCTCCCAAGAAACCAGTGGCAGTTGTGGCGAATAGTAGAAAGAACTGTAGACGGGGTCACGGGGATGGCCTAGTGCGAAGAGTGAGATTACAAGTCGGAGATAGGAACTCAAAAGGGCTTGGCGCTCAGTCTAAACTCTCAACCATAGAAAGACCAGTTCAAAAGCTAGTGGTTCTCCTCGAAAGTGAATAATAGGTCGTAGACATGCATACATACGGTAGCATGACAATGCTTATTTGCATAATTTTCTAAAGTCAAGATAAATGGTATTTTGGTCTTAAATCATTCATGATTATTTTTGTGTTGTATCATGAAGTGATTGGGGGGAGTGTAACGGACCACTTGAGATTAAATATGTCTAGACAATATCCTTTGCTGTTTACTAAATAATATTCAGTATGTATGTACGCCTTGAAATGACGTGTGGGATTTTACCCGAGTTCGATACCCGTATGCCTATATAAATCTGTCCCTATTGGCGCACCGTTAATCAGTACAGCTGGAAGCACCTGTGAAGTGATGTAGTCAGTCGGCAGCAGGAACGTTTTGGTGCGTCTTTGTTTTGCCTTTGTATTCCTGTGCGTCGCGACTTTTATCCTTTTGTATCATGTATTGATTGTGTGTTTTAAACGGAAGAAAGGACCTTTTCGTTTACATTCCTTGAAGAGCGCAACAAGGTATGCTTTGTTGTTTATTTGATTATGGTTGTAACTTTGTATAATGTAATTTGTGAATGAATGATTTTATGTCTTGTGTAAGAATGTAATCCTTGTAGTTTTGCTACCAATGTTATTTAGTTTAGTGTTTGTACTGTGCTGTGGAAACCGTTATGTGAAATATTTGTTTGTCTGTTTATGTACATTTCCAATGCAGTTTTCACGGCGCTAAGATGACGTCACGGAGAGACAATCAAATAAAGATTGTCTTATGCATCAGTCGAGACTCTGTCGTTTGGATCCAAGGGCTGTAACACCCTGTAGTAACATTTACTACTATATAATACCCTGTACCCTGTACTACCATATAATACCCTGTAATAACATGTACTACCATATAATACCCTGTACCCTGTACTACCATATAATACCCTGTAGTAACCTGTACTACCAGTACCCTGTACTACCATATAATACCCTGTAGTAATCTGTACTACCATATAATACCCTGTAGTACCCTGTACTACCATATAATACCCTGTAGCAATCTGTACTACCATATAATACCCTGTAGTAATCTGTACTACCATATAATACCCTGTAGTACCCTGTACTACCATATAATACCATGTAGTACGTACCCTGTACTACCATATAATACCATGTAGTAACCTGTACTACCATATAATACCCTGTAGTACCCCGTACTATCATATAATACCCTGTAGTACCCTGTACTACCATATAATACCCTGTAGTAACCTGTACTACCATACAATACCCTGTAGTAACCTGTACTACCATATAATACCATGTAGTACCCTATACTCACCCTAACAGTCTGCTTTCTTCCATAAAACGTTATTGTGTCCATGTTCTGCAAGTATCGATGGATTGTAAAGGAAAAACATTGACTATTGCATCACTTATTATCAGGTAAGTAAGCAATACTATAGGCTAATAATACCTCAGTTATAACAGTACTATCATAGTAATAATGATTAGCATGTGTGTGATTGTATGCAGAAATTACATATTGCTAACAACACACTCACTGATCATTCATGCAAACAAACACACACATGCTAATGCATGTTATTGCTACAGCATGTCCACAGTCACACACACGTCCATCTAGTGTCCACCACAATCTAAACTATATATGCTTATTTACATGTTCATAGTCATGCACATATTTTTTTTCTGCAGTTACTCCATTTTAAACAAGTTTAATAGTGATATTCATCTGACCTACTAGAGGTGAGCTGCTCCAGGTGGTGCTGCTTCATGAAAAGAGGGACCCCTCCCCCAAAATAAATGACACACTATCTTTGACTCATCATTTCATTGGTCATATTGTCTGGTACCATTATTTGAAAAAATACATATGATTTCTCTTAGAGGGTCAGTGTAGGGTCACCAAACGTGGTTTGTGTCTTCAATGACAAACTATGCAGTAGAGGGTTAATAATAATAATTCTTTTTTTTTAATCATTCCATTTGGCCTGTGGGGGTGCGACGGAAGCATGCAATTGGTCCACTAATGGATACATCTTGATATTTGTCTAGTCTAGTGTGTTCATTAGATGGGTGAAATCCTTTTTATTTTTTTTAATTTGTTTAGGCAGTTAGCCTCTGGTATGCGTGCCATTAGCGTTATCCGCGCTTCTAGGCCTCTTTTCTTTTGGAAAGAATGATAAAAAAAAATTATTAAAAAATTATAATATTTATTTTTTGTATTAGACTAAGAGGTTGGCAGTCGACTACGGCTCCTTTCGATCGATTAGTCGACTATTCGACTAATAGGGGTCAGCCCTACACTGATTATGTATCAGTGTTTCCCCTACCATTGCCTTGAAGGGGCGGTCCGCGTCACGTGCAACAAGTGTCTATCTCCGCGCGCAATGAGTCTCTCTCTCCGCGCGCGACACCCACACACTGAAACCTTTCGGTGTGTGGGTGTGTGTGTGTACGCCCGTCCCAAATCTGGCACACTTTTGAACGAAGTTATACTGTGATAGAGCGCCGAGAATGAACACGGAAGTTTAAAACCATCCGTTCAAGTAAGTCTAATGAATGTTGACTAGGTCACCATTCAGCCATCCAATGGGGGAGATGGGTGCATGGTGATTGCGCCGGTGCAGTTTGAATTGAATGGAGAGGCGGCCTAATTGTAACTGCTCATGATTTATACTCCAATGATATGATGTGATATGACGCAGTGACATCTCCTCCATTTTCCTTCCTCGAGTTCAAATCCCATCCGTGCCTATGTGCCATGTCATAGGCTAATTTGATAGCCAAAGAGTTTGGCCGCATGGCACTTGTAATTCTTACAGTGAAAACCGCTGCCTTTTTATAATATTGGATGAAGCTGCGGTGTGCTGTGGTTTTAAATCACACCTCACAGCCCAGCAGTGGGTCAGTGTCCGAGACTACCTTATGATAAATATGTCATCCTCCAGCTGTAAGTTGGACACATATTAGATTAGTTCAAACAAGTTGTCTCAACTGTTTTCAAGTAAAGTATTTGCATTGGGTTTTTCCCTGTTGAATCAATTAAATAGTAGTGAATATCAATCCCTTAAAGGGGCAGTTCACCGAAATAAAATGCTGAATTATTTTGCACATAATCTCACACACATCCAAAAACTCTAAACAGTTTTGCACACATTAATTTAGTTTGACAATTGTTGAGAGTAAATTAGTTTGAATGTGGCCACTGGTGATGTCATTGGGGACATTGAATCCTTGTGTTTTGTTAATTACAGTTCCATGAGATGAGATGAAAAAATAGCAATACCTTGTCTTATAGGGACTGCTACCGTATCATTTTATTGCGCTATTTCATTGAGGAAAGCTAAAAATGGCTAGAAAGTTACTGACTGAGCAGATTTGGTGATGAGTGGATGGAGAGCCAGAGTAGATCTGGAGTTGGGTTGATTAACTAATCGAAGGCAGCTGTACAGGTGAATAGAATGAATGAAGCACTGGTCTCTGCTTTCTTAGCGGGAAAGACAAAAATAATTTCACAAATGACCAACTTCAATCAGCCATTAATTGCAAATTTTGTGATGATTTGAGATTATTTAAGTTTAAAGATTTATTTTGAGCATTTATTGCTTTTCATGGTCACACATGACCGACAGATGAGGAGAGGATGAACAGGAGAAGAGGACATGCGAGCGGTAGGCGAACCCGGGACGGCCGTGTAGGTGTGCAATGTACTAACGTGGTGCGCCACGAGGGCGCCCGTGATTATTTAAGTTTAAGTAACCAATTACCTTTGGTCCCCTAAAATAGGGGGACTATGTATAAAAATGGCTACAAATCCTACAATACAAAAGGTTCACTTGATGATGGATGTAAACAATTAATTTAATTAAAGCTGAAAGCCTGACACTTCACCTCAGTTGGCCATAGTTCCATTTCAAATCCAATGTGCTGGAGTACAGAGCAACAGAGCACCCCCCCCCCCCCCCATCCCCCGCTCTCTCTCTCTCTCCCCCATCTTTGACCTCCCTCTGTGGCTCAGGACTCGGTGAGTGGGTGCAGGCTCCTCCCAGCTCTCCAGACTGATGCATAACTGCCTCCTAGGCATGGAGGAGAGAGAGAGAGAGACAGAGAGAGATACTAGAGGAGAGAGAGAGATACTAGAGGAGAGAGATACTAGAGGAGAGAGAGAGATACTAGAGGAGAGAGAGAGAGAGGGAGACAGAGAGAGATACTAGAGGAGAGAGAGAATACTAGTGGAGAGAGAGAGATGCTATAGGAGAGAGAGAGAGAGAGAGAGAGAGAGAGAGAGAGAGAGAGAGAGAGAGAGAGAGAGAGAGAGAGAGAGAGAGAGAGAGAGAGAGAGAGAGAGAGAGAGAGAGAGAGAGAGAGAGAGAGAGAGAGAGATGGAACAAGAGAGAGAGATGGAACAAGAGAGATAGATACTAGAGGAGAGAGATAGAGAGAGGGAGAGAGAGATGGAACAAGAGAGAGAGAGATGGAACAAGAGAGAGAGATACTAGAGGAGAGAGAGATAGGGAGAAAATAGAAGTAGAAAGGAAAGCAGCAATCCATCTCTTCCAGCAGCAACACATAGGATCAGTGGTGTTCTCCAGCTTTTCATCTCAGAACTCCAGCCATCTGCCACACACACACACACACACACACACACACACACACACACACACACACACACACACACACACACACACACACACACACACACACACACACACACACACACACACACACACACACACACACACACACACACACACACACACACACACACACGCACACTCTCTCTCTCTCTCTCTCCCTCTCTCTCTCTATATACTGTATATATATATTTGTTTTAATCTCTCACTCTCTATGTCCCACCATACATCCATCCAGTTAGATGTAAAAAGAGCAAACACAGACACACACACAGAAACACACGCACGCACGCACGCACGCACACACACACACACACACACACACACACACACACACACACACACACACACACACACACACACACACACACACACACACACACACACACACACACACACACACACACACACACACACACACACACACACACACACACACACACACACACACACACACACACACACACACACACACACACACACACACACACACACACACACACACACACACACACTCTGAACCATTGTTTTGACAGTGGTTATGAAACAGACACACATGCAGTCTTCTGTGTCTGTATCCGAGATGGCGGTTTCACAGCCCTGGGAGGAATCTGCTTGTTGAACGATCTTTTACAGCACTCTCATTACATTCTCCTTTTATCCACATATTGGTTGGTAAGTGTGAAATCACTCACTCCTACATCGGTGTGTGCGTGTCTGTTACACTGTATGTACGTGTGTGTGGGTGTGGGTGTGTGTGTACATAGCACATGCTTGCGTGTGATTGTCACTCTGCACGTCCCCCTACACGGAATTTCCAAGCAGCTGGTACTAGGTAGGTGTTGCGTCTCAAATATAGCCATGGTATCTATCCCCCCCCCTCCTAATAGACAGTCTCCTCCCCACCGTATGTATATATTTTCTGTTAGGATATCTGGGTAACAGGACTGTATATTTGCATATCATATATGTCACAAATGTAACAGTACTATATACCTGTATGTCATGTATGTCCCTATGTCATGATGTCATGTATGTTGTGTATGTCATAAATGTCACTATGAATTGAAAATGGGGGACCCTGATGTAAACAAGACAAACTTATTTTCTCTGGTCTGCATCCCCGTAACAATTGTGTGTATTGAGCCGTACTGTATTGTACCCATTCTGCAATCTGTTAAATAAAGTTTTCATTCATTCATCTACAGTACGGTGCCTGGTTTCCCCCGAGCACACACACAAAGCATTGCACCAAACGTGGCAGCCCAGTCCCCGGCCGACGGCGGGGGGGCTCATGCCGCAGTCCCCGAAGTTCCTCGTCGACGTCACGAATCTTCGCGCCCCCCCTCCCCAGCTGAGCCTTGGGGAGGTAATCGCCTTTCGCCGACCAATGGGGTTTTCAAAAATTCCCATTTGTTTCTCATTTATCAGCGAGGGTCCATTAAGCTATAGGCCCTTTTAGAGAACAAAGTCACATTAACCTGTTTTTAAACATCACTTTTATCAGGTCTGTGGCCCCGGCTGTTTGACACTTGTGAGGCTTTCTGCACTTTTCTCCCAATGAAACACAATTAATTTCAACACATCGATACTGGATGAGTGTCACTTACTTACCAAGGGGGCCTAAATGAAAAATACAGACGATTTTGCAAGCTTGACACATAACGCCCCCCGCCGCCCCCAAAAATTATTATTTTCCTGAGGTTTATTTCTTTCTTTCTTTTTATTGGAGAACCAAGTGGAATACACAAGCACACACGCACACAAAATATCTCTCACCTTGGCTTACACTGGTCTAAAAAAAAAAAAACTATTATTTCCACAGCTTTGATTTCAGAGTACTGTAGGTATGTGAAATTAATAAAGATAATGATGAATTTGCAAGTTAATCATACATATTGTGTTTCGATTAATTACTTGCCGACAAGAGTTTGTATGATTAGCAATTCTAAGTGTGTCCGCCACCACTTTGATTCATCCTAAACCGTCCTCTGCCAGCTCTATTTGTCTATGGAGATGTTCACCTTCTTTGCAGGGCTATAACTTTTTAAATTGTATTGCTAAATTGACATTACTATGGCCCATTCAACATCAATTATCTATCGTTCAGGATGTAGGAACGTTTTACTTTTTCATTCACACATTCATACTAAAATACCGTCCAGAGTATAAATATGTTTTTATCGTTTTCTGCTGTATTTCATAGAACGTGAGTTATAGCCATAAATGCATATATTAGATTATCAAATGCCGTTTGACACCGATCAACGTTATATTAAAAATTTCAATTGTACAAGGTCCTAAACGTCATGACTCATCATCTGCTGGTGACCGGAGGGGGGGGGGGGGGGGGTTGTTTATAATGCAATGACTGACGTTAAATGATTCATGTAGTATGTGTGATATATAGATCCGAACAGTTTGTATGGATAATAATAATCAAAAATGCTATAACTCACGGCAGCTTCCTCGTAGCGATGGGGGATGATACTGGAGCAAAAAGATCGCTATTATGGGATGTTGATCTATGCGATCCATTTCCAGGTTGTATAATACTATATACGTCCAAATAATGTTGTTTATTGAGTTATGGCAACGGATCGATATCCAGTGTGTCAAGATGGAGTCCCGCTAGCGATAGCGAGTGGCCGGACGGAATAGTGTGCGGACCAAGCATTTCCGGTCACTTCCGGTTATGGCAACTCGCCAATCAGCCACCAGGTGGCGGTATTGAAGCGTTGGAGAGTTGAGCGGAGATCTACAGCACCAGTCAAAACTCCGTGGGTGAAATGTGAATACCATGACGAAAATTTTAAATATTGATCTCAATGACGTGGTAATCAGTCATTGGCAGACAACGCATGGCGGAGAATGACGTGTTAATCAGTCATTGGCGGGAGATGGGTTTTAACCTCTTAAGCCATATTTTCAGCCGCCTAAAAATACATACCTAAGTAAATGGAAGATTGCTCCACATCTACAAGATCCATTTGCATGTTCTTGGTATCTAGGGACATCAAAATGTATTCCCAGTGTCAGAAATATTGTGTCTGTTATTAGGCTTGAGTAAATTGTAATGAACCAAAGGAGAATTCCTTCTTTTTTCTTTTTATATATATTTGACGGTGAATAACACCATGCTAACATTGACCAGACGTGAAAAATGTAGCTCATTCAGCATCTTCTTGAGATCAAGTGTAAAAAAATCGAATGAAATGAAGAAAGGGCAGATGATTTACAGGGGGTAGATATAGTACTGAATTTTGAAATATGCTATTTGAAATATGAATATAGAATATCAGGCCTATAAATTACCTTATTATGGCCAACTCACACATCTATGGATCGAGCCAAATCTCCTCTTTCCAATGCCAGAGTTCAATCTGGTTTTAGTACCACCAGGTGCCCCTGACAGGGCAGCAAAAACCATGAATGAAATCTACTGTAAGTACAGTCACTTTTTTGTAATGTAAATTGCGCTGCATTTTTTCCCCAGACGTTCAAAGAAAGGTAAAGAAACTAACTACCTTCTATTTTATGGCAATAACGTTCAGGTTTGTTCGACCTGTGAGAGATATGATCCTGAAAATAATGTAAAAAAAAAAAGCTTCACGCTGGAAGTCAGATGATTGACAGGTGTTTTGCTGTTTTCATAGGGTTAGGCAGTGGCGAATATTCATGGAAGCCAAGGGAAGCCAAGCTTCCCCAAAAATATAAACAGTAAAAAAAAAAAAAAAAAAAAATGTAAATAAAAGAAAATAATTTATTTGTTTATAGTTTACAATAATAAAAAAAATCATTATTTTTCATCTCTGTGTTATAATAATTTTCTCCCTCCTGGAGAAATTAACCGAACGAGCGAAACTGCGCCCACTCTCTCTAACACTGTCACTGACTGAGGCAGCCCATAGTACTGACTGACTGACAGTCTGCCAGCCTGGTACCATTATTTTGATTGACATTTGGAGGCTTTTTGGACGCTATGCAGTTTTTTGTTTTGTTTATTCATCCTATTGCTTAATTATTAGCCAATAAGATTCTAGCTGGGTTGGGCTAAGCGACTAAGCCTAAGCCTTAACACAGCCCAGCTTGGTTCTAGGTTAGGTGGCATTTTTTTCTAATTTGGCTCCTGGCCAATCAAATCACATTAAAAGCTAAACGTGACCCAACGTCTTCGCCTCACGGGCACTTTTGAATACGCAATGAAGCATATAGCACTAGTTAGAGGGGAAATTCGGATTCCTCTCTCGGATTCATTCATTGAGCAGCAACTTATTTTTCGCCGGCGGGACCTTTACTGGGGACCAGCACAGCACACCACAGCTCCAACTCCATAGTGAAGTTTTCAGACGACACGGTGGTGGTGGGGCTGATCTCGGACAACGACGAGAAGGCCTACCGGGAGGAGGTTGAGGTACTGGAACGCTGGTGCCAGGACAACAGCCTGCTCCTGAACATTGGTAAAACCAAGGAGCTGATCGTGGATTATAGGAGAGGACAGCAGGAGACACACACACCACTGAGGATAAACGGGGCTACCGTGGACAGGGTGAGCAGCTTTAAGTACCTGGGGGTCCACATCTCAGAGGATCTGACATGGACAACACACATAGACCCAGTCGTAAAAAAGGCGAAGCAGCGCCTCTACCACCTGAGACAGTTAAGGAAGTTCAGAGTATCTGGGAAGATACTCCAGTCCTTCTACTCCGGAGCTGTAGAGAGCATCTTGACTGGAAACATCACTGCCTGGTATGGAAACAGCACGGCACAGGACAAGAAGGCCCTACAGAGAGTGGTGCGCTCAGCCGAGCGTACCACGGGTATTGCACTACCTCCCCTGCAGGTTCTATACAACAAGAGGTGCAAATCCAGAGCCTGCAGAATAATGAAAGACCCTCACCACCCCAACAACAGTCTGTTCCAGCTGCTGAGGTCAGGCAGACGCCTGCGAACCCCAGCTACTAGGACAGAGAGACTTCGGCTCAGCTTCTTCCCCCAGGTCATCAGAGCCTTGAACACTGAACTCTCCAGACACAAGCACACATGAGCACACACACGACACGCACGCTGTACACGCTCGCACACTAGCAGCCACTTTAACATCAGCAAGCACACACTCATGCTGCACACGCCCACACTTATGGCCACTAAGGAAAGGTCACTTTAAAAATAGTATAGTAACAGTAACAGTGTATTGCACTACCAAAGGACCTAGCATGTCCTCCATGCTCTGTAAATAACTTATGTACAAATACCGATATGCCCTACTATGTTACCTGTTTATTGCACAATGTTGTTTTATTGGATTCTATTATATGTTGTTACTACTGTATTGCACATCGTTGCGGGCAAGGCCACCCGCATTTCATTGTATACTTGTATGCCGTGACAAATAAAACTCTTGACTTGACTTGGATATTATGATTTAACAAATCTATCTGTCCAGTAGGAGGACCACATTGGCCAGGTAAGCAGCCTGCATAGGCTAGCTTGGTTGCTAACTACTAACGTTATCAGGCTAGATGCACTTTCCGGATCACAATCTAAACTTATGTCCAACTCCTCACCATCACTGGCCTCTAGGCCTAAATCAGAATGGTCAACAGTCTGATTATGGTGACTCGCAAACACGTCTTGCTTAAAATCACTCAAAGAATAGCCTATATGGCTTGTTTTTGTGTTTGATAAATGTATTGTATATATTTGTGCAAAAGTCACAACCTTTAAATACACAAAAGACAGTTTCGTGGCTCTTCAGATGCCTTCCAAGGATTTCAATATGCTGAAAGTAGTCCTTCACTGTAGGACAATGGCGACTGCAAACTAAACACTTAAAAGTAGTGATAATTCCTGGCCTTGAACTTTCTCCTGCTGCATGGTATCTGGATAAATGTGCGCTAAGGGCACCCTGTGTTTTGAATGTGCAAGGAGAACCGTCATGTAGACATGGCTGGGGTTGTGCACTACCGAATGCATGTTGTAGTCTGTAACGCTTCAGTAGATTCCTCCTTGTAGTAGACAATGATTTGCAGATCTTACCATTCCATCTCATAGTCCAAGCCTAAGATAAGGAAAAAAGTAATTAATTTACATACCCAAGTAAATGGAAGATTGTGCCACTTCTACAAGAAATATTTGCATGTTCACATAAAAAAATAGGGAAATTACACTGTGTTGTGGCTGATAATGTTACTGCTTAGCTAGCATGATAGCTAGTTAGCAAGAACTGGTTGGCTAGTATAGGCTAGCTAGCAAGCATGCAAGCCATGTAGACAGCAGGTTCCTGACTGTTGGCGCGTGGTAGCTTGGTTGTTAGCTATAGTGCTTTAGCCAACCAAAGCTAGCAAGCATGCGAGCCGACAGCAGGTGCCTGACTGTTGGCGCGTGGTAGCTCGCTTGCTAGCTATAGTGCATTAGCCAACCAAAGCTAGCAAGCATATAAGCCGACAGCAGGTGCCTGACTGTTGGCAAGCGGTAGCTCGCTTGCTAGCTATAGTGCATTAGCCAACCAAAGCTAGCAAGCATGCAAGCCGACAGCAGGTGCCTGACTGTTGGCATGTGGTAGCTTGCTTGCTAGCTATAGTGCATTAGCCAACCAAAGCTAGCAAGCATGCAAGCCATGTAGACAGCAGGTGCATGACTGTTGACGCGTGGTAGCTCGCTTGCTAGCTATAGTGCATTAGCCAACCAAGATAGTTAAGGGGGAGTCGGAATTACATGCACTCTCCTACAACAGTTGGAAAAACATTTTTCTCCTGAAATGTAAAATGTAATAGGCTACTTTTAGCAGCATGTTACATGAATAAAAACATAGTGGTACTGCATTAACTTGAGAACAGGCAACAGATTAAATGTACTCACCTGAGGTCTGTGTGCATGCACCTGGCCCCTGTACCACACTCGCTGTCTTTGGATATATAATGGCATGATCCTTGCATGTGATTGGCCGCATCATCCATGTGGTGTCAAAATAAAGTCCCATTAGTTGGGCGAAAGTGGCAGGTGATTAAAACCAAAGACCTCCTAATGAGTAAAATCTATCAATTTTCTGCATCTCTGACATTGCTGATAAAATACAATTAAATTCGACTCAATGTATCACAACAAATTTTATTCAACAAAAAAAATGTAAAATGCAATTCATAAATGGTTAAAATTTGTTGAATTCAGCCCAATTCGATTGCATACGGCACATAGTCTTTTTTTATTATGTATAAGCAGTGTTGTGCTAGTTACTGAAAAATAGTAACTCAGTTACTTTACTAGTTACTTCATTTCAAAGTAACTTCGTTACTTTACTAGTTACTTACACCCAAAAGTAATGAGTTACTGTGAAAAGTAACTATTTCGTTATTTAAAAAAAAATAAAAATAAAAAAGATTGCTCCCGAGTCCCATGCCCCAGATACTCAAAATCGGTTGATCAACTTGACAGTTTCCATTCACATCACTGAACTCTGCTAAGCAATGTGGTCTAGATACAAACACAAATCTGACACAAACAAATGTTGTCCCGAGTCGATATAATAAGAAGTGCGCCGGTTGAAGGAACAGCATTGATGTCGCCGGAGCGTTTCATTATAACCATCTTGCAACGTTGTTTAAGATATCAATCAAAGCATTGCAACGTTAGAATAGTTAGGATATCAATTGTGCATGAAAGGACTATATTTATATTGTTTGATTAGTATTATGAGATTCCCTCGCAGATTTCGTACAGTCAAAATCCGTTGATCAACTTGAGTTTCAGTGAACACATTGCACTCACCAAAGTCTGCGGTGGTCGAGATGATCATGTAACGTTAGTCCAGCTGACTCCAGCAGCCCCTCAAACATGTTCTTTATCACGTTTCCATGTTGTATATTAATTATCTCTCCAAGTAGTTGCTAAATGGTTTGTTAGTTCGTTACTGCGTTCTTTTTATGTAGATTCATAGCGAGCGTCCTCCTGACTCCGTTTGATTTCGCCTGTTTGTTTTGTTTACTAAAGAGAGCGTCTATTTCTTTCCGTAGCCGCATTTCTGGTTTCCGCATTTCTGATTGGCCAGTGGCCACTGACTGACGCTCTCAGTGGCCAATCAGAAATGCGGAAACGGAAAGAAATAGATGCTCTCTATAGTAAACAAAACAAACAGGCGAAATCAAACGGAGTCAGGAGGATGCTCGCTATGAATCTACATAAAAATAACGCAGTAACGAACTAACAAACCATTTAGTAACGGTAACAGCGTTACTGAATTTAAAAGGTAATGCGTTAGAGTACTAGTTACGGCAAAAAGTAACTTCGTTACTGTAACGCGTTACTTTGTAACGCGTTAGTCCCAACACTGTGTATAAGTTACTAATAATTATTTAATAAATATTAATTAACCCCAATCCCAGTTTTTTGAGTGGGAAGACGTTGGGAACTAGGCTAATGGAGCAACCTACTTCCAGTGACTGACGCTAAGCTAGGCTAACAGTGGGTGTCTTCCTACTCCTACTGCATGCACAGAGAAGAAAAAGGGTATGTATCTTGTATAAGCTAATTTCCCAAAATGTTGGAGTTTTCCTTTAAGGGGTTAAACACACATCCACTATGGGCATTATACAAAATCCTGTACTATATCTACAAAAACCCCTGTAAATCATCTTTGTTAACAGGTTAAAAGCGAAAGTAAATAAAAACAAGGTACTGTAACTGAAGGCTAAATACTGGGTCCTTCTGCAATGGCCCAAGAAATCAGGGTTAGGCTATTGACTAAAAACACAATGCATGTGTGTTTGTGTGTTTTCTTGTTGATCTCTTTTGTTCTCTGTTGATCTCTGTTGAAATGCATGCCAGGAGAGGCAGTGGGCCAAAATGTGTTGATGAGCAAATTCAGTCTGGGGACCGCAGGCCTTGAGTTTGACACATTAGATGATGGTGTGCGCTACATTGCAAATATAACTCCCTTCTGGCAGCAAGGCTCTTTGCTCTTCATCATTTTTCAGTCGACCCGCTTAGTTGGTCAAGAAAACCTTTTAAAGATCCCATCCACACATGTTTTTAACACAAAACGTTTATTCTTCTTTTTCTTTTAACACTTTAAAATGTTTATATATTGAATAATAATTAGGGTAGGGGTTTTCCACAGAAGATGTTAACCAAAAAACTAACCAAATCTTTGTATCTATGCACTGTATATTTATACAGTATATATCTACAGTATCTGCACTATCTATCAATCTATCTATCTATCTATCTATCTATCTATCTATCTATCTATCTATCTATCTATCTATCTATCTATCTATCTATCTATCTATCTATCTATCTATCTATCTATCTATCTATCTATCTATCTATCTATCTATCTATCTATCTATCTATCTATCTATCTATCTATCTATCTATCTATCTATCTATCTATCTATCTATCTATCTATCTATCTATCTATCTATCTATCTATCTATCTATCTATCTATCTACCTACCTACCTACCTACCTACCTACCTACCTACCTACCTACCTACCTACCTACCTACCTACCTACCTACCTACCTACCTACCTACCTACCTACCTACCTACCTACCTACCTACCTACCTACCTACCTACCTACCTACCTACCTACCTACCTACCTACCTATCTATCTATCTATCTATCTATCTATCTATCTATCTATCTATCTATCTATCTATCTATCTATCTATCTATCTATCTATCTATCTATCTATCTATCTATCTATCTATCTATCTATCTATCTATCTATCTATCTATCTATCTATCTATCTATCTATCTATCTATCTATCTATCTATCTATCTATCTATCTATCTATCTATCTATCTATCTATCTATCTATCTATCTATCTATCTATCTATCTATCTATCTATCTATCTATCTATCTATCTATCTATCTATCTATCTATCTATCTATCTATCTATCTATCTATCTATCTATCTATCTATCTATCTATCTATCTATCTATCTATCTATCTATCTATCTATCTATCTATCTATCTATCTATCTATCTATCTATCTATCTATCTATCTATCTATCTATCTATCTATCTATCTATCTATCTATCTATCTATCTATCTATCTATCTATCTATCTATCTATCTATCTATCTATCTATCTATCTATCTATCTATCTATCTATCTATCTATCTATCTATCTATCTATCTATCTATCTATCTATCTATCTATCTATCTATCTATCTATCTATCTATCTTACTTTTAACGTTCATCTGTAAGTGTTCTCTTCTGACTGGAAATATGCCATGATCTTCCCGCTTTTCAAAGGAGGCTCTAGCTCTGACCCCAACTGCTATGTCCATCCTGCATTGCCTATGGTCAAGTTCAACATTTGGTCGTCCTCAGACGAATTCGCCAGCAGAGATTCCAATCATCGCGGTCCTCCATACATCCGGCCAGTTCCGTAGAGCTCTCCACACCTGCGTCCTTCCTCAGTATGTCCACGTATGTTGGCATGGGACGTCCTCTTGGTCGGTGCCTGTGTGTTGGCTCCCAGAGCACTAGCTTGCTAGCTGGACGTTCCTGGTGTCGGTGGCAGTGACCTGCAAGTTTCATCCTCCTGGATGCCACCTTGTCACTCAGCCTTGGTAGCCCCTGTCACAAACCGGCCGTACGGCGATGACAAAGAGGGAGACGCAGACCACCAAAGTCAAGCAACAAGGGGTTTATTCTGCAAAAGGAGACAAATACCAGGAATAACCAACGGCATGTGTAACAGTGTCTCAGGAGGAGAGCACCCAGCATCTAAACTCCATGAGTGTTTTTTTTAACAGAGCATGGGAACACTGGGCCCAGGTGTCTCCCATTGCTCTGATGGCGTTTTTTATGCAATTTGAGCTGGCAGCCGAACTGAATGGCTGGCCGATGGACAATAAAAAAAAAGGCTGCCCGTCTCGTTTTGTCCCTCACGGATGATGCCCTGGCATGTTTGAGTGCACTGGGACCGGAAGAGCTGAGAGACTATGGAGCTGTGGTGGGGGCGCTGCAGAGGCGTTTCGGTCGATGTGACAATAAAAGCATCGTGGTCACAGAGCTATGTAACCGGCACAGATGGCCCGGTGAGTCCCTTCGTGCACTGGCAACTGACATTGAGACACTCACGAGACGGGCATACGGCCACATGCCCCCCGCGGTGTTGAGTGAGTACGCCAGGGATCAGTTTGTCCGCGCCATCGAGCCGCGAGACCTGCGTGAGCGGGTTCAGCTGCGGCACCCGAGCACGCTGCAGGGGGCCTTGGAGCTGGCGCTGGAGAGAGAAGACCTGCGGGGCGAGACCACACAGGAGGGCGTGAGGGAGGCCCCTCCCACGGTGAGGGTTGCGAGGGAGAGCAGCCCAAGGGAGCCGGAGTGGGTGGGCACAATGATGGAGCGGATGACTGAGCTGGTGCGTGCCGTAACATTGCAACCACAAGGAGGTGCGGCTCATTCACCGGGGCCCATGCGCTGCTGGGGGTGTGGCCAACCCGGGCATCTCCGCAGGGACTGCCGCAATCGCCAGGAGAGGCAGGGAAACGGCAGGGGGTCCGTGTAGATGGGGCGGAGCGGATCCCTGGCGCCATGTCCCATGCTGCTCTGCCTCCAGCGGGGGGAGCCAATCAGCACAGCCGGGGGGTGGGGCTCTACTCCCCCAGAAGCAGACGTTGACACTGAGTCAGTCATGGTAGTGGGCTGGACGCATGCAGGCAATTTTTGCTATGTTCCCGTCACCCTGGCTGGGGCGCCGTGTTCGGCCCTGGTGGACACGGGTTCGACTGCGACGCTGATGAGGCCCGACGTGGTCCCGGTGGGGACACAGCTGGAGCAGACGTCGGTGCAGCTGAGGACAGTGACTGGTGAGCTAGCCCCCATGTTGGGGAAGGGAAAGGTGGTCATAACAGTGGGGGGCCTGTCGGTGGAGTTCCGGGTGTGGGTGGCAGAGGTGCAGGACCCCTGCATATTGGGGCTCGACTTTTTGAAGTTTGCCCGATGCCTGCTGGACCTGGGGGAGAACACATTGAGTTTCCCTGGGGGCCCCACTGTTGAGATGATATCCCCCCCACTTCCTCCGAGGTCAGCGCCACTGGCAGTGAGGGCAGCAGAGACACAGTTTCATTCTGCAAGCCCCCTGGACAGTCACGGTAGCTCCCGCTCCCGGAATACCTGCCTGAGATATTCCCCTGCCCACTCGACGGCTGAACGCTCACCCCCCATGCCCATTGCCCCTGACAGGCAGCTCCCTTCACCTGCTGGCAGTACGCCCCTGTCCCCATCAGCAGCCCCATTTACACCCGGGGGCCCCCTCCCCCTGGCGCAGCCTAACATGGAGGAAGAGGCTGACAGGCTAGCAGTTGTGAGGGGCATATGGGAACGCAACAGTGGCCACTTGGAGCCGGAACAGCGAGAGGAGCTGTGGCAGTTGCTAAATGAGTTCAAGGACATTTTTGCACTGACAGATGCTGAAATTGGCTGCACTCACTTGGTGCATCACCAAATAGACACAGGGGACGCCCGGCCTATCAGATCACCAGCCCGCCGCCTTCCCATGGCGTACAGAGAAGCTGCAGAGTGCGCCATTGATGAGATGCAGCGGGCGGGCATCATATAGCCCTCTGCCAGTCCCTGGGCTTCGGGAGTGGTGATGGTAAAGAAGAAGAACACTTCCAAAATGAGATTCTGCGTCGACTACAGACCACTGAACAAGGTGACAAAGAAAGACTCTTACCCGATGCCCCATGTTGATGAGGCGCTGGACACAGTGGCTGGGTCGTCCTGGTTCTCCTCACTAGACTTACGGGCTGGCTACTGGCAGGTGCCCCTCGACCCAGAGTCTAAACCTAAGACAGCCTTCTGCACACCGAGGGGGCTGTGGCAATTCCGTGTCCTCAGCTTCGGGCTGTGTAACACCCCAGCCACGTTTGAAAGGCTAATGGAGCTAATTGGCTGGCATTCCTCCAGAGGAGTGCGTGGTGTACCTGGACGACATACTGGCCCACGGCAGCTCCTTCCAGGCGGCCCTCCAGACGCTGAGATGGGTCCTGGGGAGGATAGCCGAGGCAGGACTGAAACTTCACCCCGACAAGTGCCACTTCATGAGGAGAGAAATGGAGTTCTTGGGACACAAACTGACGGGAGAGGGCATCAGCACGCAGGAGGGGAAGATAAAGGCGGTCAAAGAGTGGCCCACCCCCGCAGACAAAGAGCAGCTCGAGAGCTTTGTGGGGCTCGCCTCATACTACAGGAGGTTTGTGAGGGGGTTCTCCTGCATCGCTGAGCCCCTATTTCGACTGAAGGAGAAAGGCGCTGACTTCACCTGGATGCCTGGATGTCAGCAGGCGTTTGACCTCCTAAAAAAAGGACTAACAGAAGCACCTGTGCTTCGACCCCCAGACCCCTCCCTGCCGTTTGTCCTGGACACGGATGCCAGCAACGTGGGTATGGGGGCCGTGCTGTCTCAGGTGGGGCCGGACGGAGAAAGAGCGGTGGCTTACTTCAGCCACACATTCAACAAAGCGGAGCGGAATTACTGCGTCACCCGCCGGGAGCTTCTGGCTGTTGTTGAGGCAGTTAAACACTTCAGGTACTACCTCTGTGGGCCGCCGTTTACAATCAGAACTGACCACTCCGCTCTCCAGTGGCTGACGTCCTTTCGAGAGCCGGAGGGGCAAGTGTGCCGCTGGCTGGAGAGGCTGGCAGACTTCAACTTCACCGTTAAGCACAGGGCCGGCGTCCGCCACACCAGCGCTGACGCCCTGTCCCGACGGCCCTGTGCTCCGGAGGGGTGTCGATACTGTGAGAAGAGGGAGGCAAGAGCGAGAGAGCTCCGGGAGGAGGTAACAATATGCCCCGAGCACGAGGGCGACGGGCCGGTCTGCAGGGAGCTGCAGGTGATCGGAGAAGCGGAGTGGCGAACGCAGCAAGAGCAGGACCCTGATTTAAAACCTGTTTTGCAATGGGTAGAGTCAGGTCAGAAGCCACCCTGGGGGGAGGTGGCAGGGGGCACCACTGCTACAAAGGGACTGTGGGCAGACTTTGCGGCTCTGCGGGTGTGGGACGGGGTTCTACAGAGAGCGTGGAGGTAGCCGGCTACGGGAGAGAACAGGTGGCGGGTGGTGGTCCCCAAAGCAATGAGAGAGACTGTGTTAAAAAGTTCCCATGGCACCGTGGGGGCTGGGCACTTTGGCATCACAAAGACTCTCCGCCGCCTCCGTCAGGGGTTCTACTGGGGACGGATAAAAAGGGACGTAGAGGATTTCTGTCGCCGCTGCGACCTCTGCGCAGCATACAAGGGCCCACCTGATCAGTCCCACGCACTACTCCAACAGCTGGGGGTGGGAGCCCCCATGGAGAGAGTGGCGGTGGATGTTATGGGGCCGTTTCCGTGCACGGACAATGGCAATCGCTACGTGCTGGTCGCCATGGACTATTTCACCAAATGGCCGGAGGCATATGCGTTGCCGGATCAGGAGGCCAAGACTGTGGTTGACGCGCTGGTGGAGGGCATGTTCAGTCGGTTTGGCGCAGCGGAAACCCTCCACAGCGATCAAGGGAGACATTTTTAGTCACATGTCTTTGCCACCATGTGCGAGCAGCTAGGCACCAAGAAGACCCGAACCACTGCTCTGCACCCACAAAGTGACGGGTTAGTGGAAAGGTTCAATAGGACTCTGGGCAAGCAGCTAGCCATTCTCACAGCAGAGCACCAGCGAGACTGGGACACGCACCTCCCCCTCGTTCTCATGGCATACCGATCCGCTGTACAGGAGTCCACCTCCTGCACGCCAGCACTGCTCATGCTGGGCCGGGAGCTCCGGACGCCGACGGAGGTGGCGTTTGGCAAGCCCCCTGACACTCCCCCCGTTCCCCCGGGGAGGGAGTATGCCAGGAGACTCCAGGATCGAATGGAGTCCGCCCACAACTTTGCCCGGGGTCAGCTGGAAAAGGCGGGCATGAGACAAAAAAGGAACTATGATGTGAGGGCTAAGGGGAGGCATTTCCAGGCCGGGGAACTGGTCTGGGTGTATAGCCCTCGGGGGAAGAGGGGGCGGTGCCCTAAACTGGACTGTCACTGGCAGGGGCCATGTAGGGTGCTAGAGAGGGTGGGGGAGGTGGTATACAGGGTACAATTGCCGCTCGGGGGGAGGAAAGTTGCTCTTCACAGAGACAGACTGGCCCCGTACAGAGGGGATTGCCTCCCACTGCAAGACCCAGCCCTCCCAGCGGCCTCACCTAGAGACAGTGTTCCGACCACCACTGGGCCCGGATGTAACCGCCGTTCGAGGGGAGTGCACCGTGGTCCACCAGCGGGGGGTTTCCCCTCTTCCCATACGGGGGGCCCCTCAGAATCACAGACTGTGTTCCCTGTGCGGGACAGACATGGCACTCCCTGGACGGTTCCTGTTCCGCAGCAGGTCGATTCAGTCCTTCGGGCAGGGACAACGCGTCCACAGAGGCGGAGGCTGCCGCCAAGTCGTTTCAAGGACTTTGTGTAAAAAAAGAAGAAAAAAAAGTGTGTTCTGCTTGAAATGGAAAATGTTATTGGGAATGTGCTATGTGTTGATGTGTCTCTCGGGGCGAGAGCTCAGAAGGGGGGGGGATAGTGTAATGATCTGGGGTCTTGTGTGTCACTGTACCCGGGGGTGTGTTTCCCCCCGGGAGAGATAGGAGGTGGCACCGGAAGTTACGTTGTGTGCGTGAAATAGACGTGAAGGAGGAAGCTGTGTGTGTGTTCCTAACGAGTGAGGTATTGACCTGTATGTTACTAATTGAAGTGGAAGTAAATAACCAAAAGAAACATAAACCTCTCCTCATTCTTCCTAACAATACGGGTACGACAGAACGCTACAATATGTTATTGGGCAAACATGAACTGAACATACTGTATTTCCGCTAGATGAACATAATTGTGAACACGTTCATTCTCTGCCTCCTGCTGTGTTGAGAGGTGGATGGTCCAGGGTGATGTTATAAGTGATTTGGGTAACACTTTATAATAACACTCAGTTATAAGACATTTATAAGGTATTTGTAGATAATGAACTAATCATGAACAAACCATTTATATACATTCGCAAATGATTATTAAATAATGTATAACTATATTTGTATAACATTTACAAATGATTTATAACTCATTACCAACATTGTTTGTACTTGATTTGTTCATCATTAAATAATGTTATTTAATGTGTAGTAACACATTTGTAGATTCTTTGAAAAATGGATATGAAAAAACGACTATACCTCCATTTATTTGTTCATGTTCAACAAATGATTTGTAAAACATTCTTAAAATATCTATAAATCATTTGCAGATGTTATTGTGTGCCCTAATCTAAAGTGAAGACTATTCATCATTAACAAATGTCTAATCGTTTATTATTTGTGGACTTTTTACTCACCAGTTATGAACGTCTGGCTTTTATGAATAGACACGAAGCAATTACCAGACTTGTCTTTTCATGTTTAACAAATGATTTGTTAGACATTCATAAAAAATCATTTGCAGATGCTATTGCGTGCCCTAATCTAAAGTGAATACCATTCATCATTAACAAATGTCTACTACAGTTTGATAATTATTTGTTGACTTTTTCATCACCTGTTACAAATGTTGCCAGGTCTCCAGACTTCGGTACCGGGATGATGTTGGAGAGGGACCATATGTCAGGCTTATTGTCTTCTATCAAAGTCCGGTTGCATAACTCCAGCACAATGTCGTCAAGTTCCCAGTTCCCAAGGATCTCTGGGGGGATGCCGTCCGGGCCAGGGTTTCCGTTCGAAAAAATTGTTGCCGGTCTCCGTGTCTACCGGACAAATGGGATCAATTCCGGTCAGAGTTTATTGAGCTTAAAAACAATTGATAGGCAGGCTATATAAAGAATGACATCCTCAAGGCATGTAGATTTATAATATTTTTACTTAAAACTAGGCTACTTTTGCGTATACAGTCATTATATTCCAAATCAAATAATTCCAGAGACTCCGTGCTGCTGCTGACTTTAAATCAAATAGGTGTCTCTGTGCAGTCGGCCCGACATTAAATACAGCAGTGTGTTATGTATTAATTATATCAAGCGAATAACTGAGAAATTTGGCAGCGAGAGACGGCAACATTATCGTGAAATATAAACGTTGCGTGATGTGATCTCCGCCTCCCAGTCCCAACGAAGAACATACAACTGCAGAGCCGCAGAGCCAGCGGCGCTCTCAGGTCCGGTCTGGTGACTGCTCAGCAGCGCCACCCACCCAACAGCTGAATTGCCAATGGCTGAATTGGAGTATTGCACTGTGCGCGCACAACTGTCAGCTCTGCGGCTCTGCAGTTGCATGCTTCTCGCAAATCTAGCTCCCGCTGCCAAACCAAATGAATCTCGACATCGCTTCACCAATAGTCGTTATCAGAACACTACACACATATCATAATAGAACACACATCGTTGTCATTATTAGACCTGCTTGGTGAAGCAACAATGAAACAAATGTAACTATTTTAATACAATTAAAATTGTGCTTAGAGGGAATTATTTTCACCAGACATTATGACCGGAGAGATTTAAATATGTCGGACTTCAACAGATTTTGCCGGTCAAAAACCGGTAATTGCCGGACAACGGAAACCCTGGTCCGGGCCCAGCGCTTTTCCCCTGCCTCAAGGTGGACTTGACTGCGGAAAACTCCATGACTGTAAAGGGGCCATCATCAATCTCGAGATTCGTGAGGACTGCAGGTATCTCCTCCTCAGCTCCCTCCACTGCTGGGTGTGCTCCTAGGAGATCCCGGAAGCCCCCGGAGGCCACCCTCTGCCCTGCAGCCTGCCAGCTATCCCTCCCTTGGCCTCTTGCGCCCACTCATCTCGTTGATGATCCTCCATGACTCCCTGTACTGCCACTCGCCATGCACTGCCTCCACATTTCTCACTTTCTCCATCAGCTTCTCCCCTTTGACCCGGTCGTAGGTGTTGAACAGTTGGTATTTGGCCTTGTTCAACACCTCCCGATTCTCCGCGGACCCTCTTTCTCACAGCTTCTACCTACACGCCTCCCCCATCCATGGTCGCGGCCTCACAACCTCCGGATTTTTAGATGTAGGGGAGGTTCTGAGTCTCCCCTCAGAACCCATCTCCTGGTTGCCTTCTCGTTAGCAGCGAGAAACTGCCCATATGTTGTCTGAGGCTCGTCAGCCATGCTGTTGTAAGCGGCTTCTCACCTCCGTTCACAAACAGCTAACCCACTTCATTGACTCCAACCATATCCTGTCAGATCTGCAGTCAGGGTTCAGAACTAACCACGGATGCATCATCGCTACCCTGAAGGTCCTCGTTAACATCATCACTGCCATAGATAATACAGGTCTGTATAGCTGCCTTCATAGATCTGACCAAGGCCTTCGATTCAGTAGACCATACAATCCCCTTGCATAGGCCATAGCATTGGCCTGTGGTTTGCCAGCTATTTCAATAACCGTGCACAGCGAGTAAAGTCAGACAACTTTGTGTCAGATCCTCTTAACATTTCTAAGGGTGTAATTGGCATTATTAAAGGGGAGGAATAATAGACCAAAATAACGTTTCTGAACTTTTTTTGAGGAGTTTACATAAATGATGTGGCAAAGGCTATCGGTGCCTCCCAGATACACCTCTGTGCGAATGATTTAATAATCTACCATAATTTAATTCACTCAATTTACTGGCCCTTCACTCCACTCTGCTGCATCCACCCTCCAACTTAGCATCACTTCTATCGAGAAATGTTTTCATGACCTTCATCTCAACTCCAAAAAGACAAAATGTATGTTATTTGACCGGAAAAACAATGTCACCTGCCCCCACAAGATCGCCTGTGCTGATGGCTCAGCACTGGAGTTTGAGAGCTCCTACAAATACCATACTCTCTGGCTGGACTCCTCACTTTCTTTTCAAAAGATAATAAATAAATAAATAAATAAAAATAACCTGCAAGCCAAAGTTTACTGTAACAAGGCGTCTTTCACACACACCATACTCCCCATGTTTGATTATGATGATGTCCATCTATAAAATGGCTTCCAAGTGTGCCTTTAACAGGCTCTGTCTGTCTGTCTGTCTGTCTGTCTGTCTGTCTGTCTGTCTGTCTGTCTGTCTGTCTGTCTGTCTGTCTGTCTGTCTGTCTGTCTGTCTGTCTGTCTGTCTGTCTGTCTGTCTGTCTGTCTGTCTGTCTGTCTGTCTGTCTGTCTGTTTGTCTGTCTGTCTGTCTGTCTGTCTGTCTGTCTGTCTATATATCTGTGTGAAGTGAACGTTGTTCAGGTGCAGGTCCAGTACTTCTGTCTCTGCATTGCAGCCGGTACTGCACCACTTATTCACCTGAAGTACATTCCGACTGTGATATGATCAGTGTGGCGTTGAGGGATGGCTCTCATTGAGTATGCTTTATTCCATTCGGTTAACCCTTTCACTGCCGCACTACCAAACGGTTAACCCTTTCACTGCGACAATACACAGAAGGTTAACCCTTTCACTGCCACACGACATCAGGTTAACCATTTCACTGCCACACTACAGAATGTTAACCCTTTACTATCACACTACCGACGGTAACCTAGTGTGATCGTGTAAAGGGTTAACCTTCTGTAGTGTGGCAGTGAAAGGGTCCTGGGCTTGAACTATGACCTCTGCCAGTGGGTCTTGGACTTCCTGACGGGCAGACCCCAGGTGGTAAGAGCAGGCAACTGCACCTCCTCATCCATCACGCTCAACATAGGGGCCCCCCAGGGCTGTGTTCTGAGCCCCCTCCTCTACTCCCTGTACACACACGACTGCGTGGCACAGTGGAACAACAACACAATCATCAAATTTGCTGATGACACAGTAGTGGTGGGCCTGATCTCTGCCAACGACGAGAGGGCCTACCTGGAAGAGGTAGAGAATCTGTCACAGTGGTGTCAGGAGAACTGCCTCTCCCTGAACGTCAGCAAAACAAAAGAGAGGATTGTGGACTTCAGGAGGTCGGGGGTCAAGGACTACAGCCCCCTCAGCATCGACGGGGCACCGGTTGAGAGAGTGAACAGTTTCAAGTACCTCGGAGCCCACATATCCGAGGACTTGACATGGACCGAACACATTGACAGTGTTGTGAAGAAGGCACGACAACGCCTCTACTTCCTCAGGCGCCTAAGGAAGTTCCAAGTCAGTCAGAAGATCCTTAGGAACTTCTACTCATGTACAATCGAGAGCATCCTGACTGGCAACATCACCTCCTGGTTTGGGAATAGCACTGCACAAGACCGTAGCAGACTACAAAGAGTGACACGTTCAGCCGAACGCACAATTGGAGGGGGGCTTCCCACCCTCCAGAACATTTACATCAAGCGGTGCAGGGGGAAGGCTAAGAGAATCATCAAGGATTCCAGCCACCCGAACAACTGCCTCTTTGAACTTCTGCGGTCAGGCAAGCGATACCGGAGTCTTAAGGCGAGCACAGAAAGACTCAGAAGAAGCTTCTATCCCCAGGCCATCAGGCTGCTCAACGAACAATAAACACTATGCAACAACCATCAAATGTACACAGCACACACATCCACACGCACACACTCACTTTAAACAAACAACTCACTGCAGCACCCACTTTACACACTTTAGAACACCTAAACACACTTTACACTTTATATTTATTGGTAAAGGATTTGCACTACAACTCGTACACCATACTGTAAATTGTACCTAAATTGTACCTCATCCCATTTCTGCTCTGCACTACAGATACAGCACTCAAAACTCAAACCTCTCATGCCTCTCTACCACTCTCTACCACTCCTCTATTGTTCTTGACCGGGCCAGATTTCACACCTCCACTTCCTCCCACAGGCTGGGCAGATTTTCATCTTACATTTTTATTCGTCCCAAATGTCCCAGCCCCATCAGATTTCTTAGCTTTTTTCACTGTTTACTTATCATGCATTGCAACACTAATATATCGTCAGTACCCCAAGTCAGACTGCCCATATAAAAATTATTTTGGGGGTCTGAGGGCAGTAGCCCCCGACCCCCTCCCTGGGGAAACACTTAAGTTAACTACCCTCCCTTTGTTCCCCCAGCCAACACCCCCGGAAAATTAACACCTGAGTAGACTTAAGTGGCACACAAGCAGCAACAAGCAGCAGACAAGCAGCAGAATTGGTTTGATTTTTGAGCGCTGCGTCTGTATATAGTATTGTATATTAGTACATTGCATAGTATATTGTATATTGTATGGTAACTCAGTTACTTCTATTCTGCATCGAACATTGTACATATGTCTATACTGAACACTGTGACCTCTATTTTTACTTCTATTTTACATGCTATACTATTTTATTTCATACTTATCTTGTCTAACACAGTCTCTGGAGCGAAACAGTAAGAAGCATTTTGTATAAAAGTATTCTGTACTTCTGTATGACAACTATTAAAGAAACTTGGTTAAGAAGTTACATTACGCTTGTGCCTGTTTTCATGGATAGGGTTGGGTATTATTTGAACATCTTCAATACCGGTACCAAAACCGATACCTGGGATTCAATACAGATAATTTTTGCTGAGTTGTGCTTCACATGTACTGTGTGAGCCAAAAGTTTAAATTGAAGTGACTTGAAAACATTTAAATACTCAGACAAGTCAAGTACCTTTGTAAGGTGTCATTGATATTAAATGTATATTGCATTATTGTGCAATGTAATGCACTGTGTATGTATAGTCTACATGTAACCCAGGTTTCAGATTAATAACTATTTAGTTATGAGAACATAAATAGTTAATGCCATTGAATAAGAACATAAATAGTTAATGCTATTGTGTAAGAACATAAACAGTTCATGTTATTCATGTGAGGTTAACGTTTTGACCAAATCCTTTGAATTGCCTCACTGCCTCGCTCGCACAGAAACAGTCTGTCCAGATGATGTAGCCTACACAGCGCTCTACACAGAGCGCAACGACACACATAGGTGACAATAGTGTGTGTGCGCGCAGGCCGGAGCGACTATGTCGCAGGCTGAATTTGTGTCCCCTAGCGTATCTGTGACATAGAACCAGTGGCGAATATTCAGGGAAGCCAAGCTTCCCCAAAAATATAAACAGTAAAAAAAAATATATATATATATATATATATATATATATATATATTAGGGATGCTCGATATTGGCTTTTTTACCGATACCGATATTCCGATATTGTCCAACTCTTAATTTACGATACCGATATCAACCGATATCAACCGATACCGATATATGCAGGGTTTCCCCCCCCCCCCAAAAAACTGAATAATTTCAGGTAACTAATAATTTCACTGGATATATATATAACAAATATTGTTATTGTTTTTCTTTTTTTTTTGAGAATATTTGAATAGGGCGGGTTGTCTTTTTCTCGTGTCCACATTGTGGACTCCACAACCAATTATTAGCCAATAAGATTCAAGCTTAATAAAGGGGTTGGGTTAATGCCTACGCCTAGGGTGGGTGACCATATTTAGATCTCCAAAAAAGAGGACATGCTGGCCCCAGCCTCGAGATTCTTAATGATACTTTGCACAATGTCTTGTGTATGTATGCGATGAATAAACCTCTTGAATCTTGAATCTCTACTCAAAGTTTACTCAAAGATGCCTTATTGTTTTAAGTGGCAATTTTTTTTTACTTGAACTTGAGGACTGCATACTTTTTTAGCAAAGCTTATCTTTATACTTTATGCTTATAGGGAGGTGTAGTGGTTACGTCATTGTTGTTTCTGGCCGGTCCACCTCGCTTGAAATTGCAATGTATATCCAATGGACACATTTGTAAATCATCTCGTTTAAAACAAATAAAGCATGAACATTGGCATAGTGTAGCTTTATGTGTGTATTCATCCACAATCTATAGCTCAACATGAAACAATTAGCAATTAATCGTAAAATAATTACGTTGAATTTGATTTCAACCAAAAAAGCTTAAACAATAATGTTAGTGATAGAAGAGAACTAATTTTGTGCAAAAATGGAAAGCTTGCCAATGTTCATGAGGCAGAATTATTACAATAGCCGATAATACATTTTCCCAATGATAAATCCCTAAACGGGTGGACCGTGCGGGTGGTCCAAAGTGCGTCAGACTACACCTCCCTATAGCACATGCATAAGCCTGGTCTCTTTTGAAAGATAACATTCTGAAGTTACTAATGCAAAAAAGGAAAATCACCTTTAGTGCTAATGAAATAGAGTAGCATATAGGTCTGAACATGAGTTGAACTTGAACTTGTGTACTCAAATTTTTCTGTAGTGGTTGCAATATCCCAAATGTAACCACATAACATGTGCCCATGTTAGGGTTTGAACCGACCTCAATCGCACGGCACAGACAGGAAGTTCAGAGTTAGCCAAATACTAGGGCGTATTTATTTACAGAGTCACAAAAGGGGTAAAGTAACAATTATGAAACAACAAGGGAGACTGCCATCGGCAGAGTTCTCTGCGGCTCTGCAGATCCTCCTGGTGATAGCAGTGGGGAATCGGTATTTGACGTTGTAGCGGCTCTGCAGATACTCCCAGCTTTAACTCGAGGTGGAAAACGGAGAGAGAGAGATATCAATAACAGTCCAACGAAACACAGAGGCAGTGTGGTTCCCTCCTCCCTTAGCTGTGTCCAGAACCAATGAACAGTAACAACCTTCAGTGTTCTCCACAACACACAAGTTAGCTGAGTTTAGTGCAAACAGAAATGATATCTTCAGTGTCTCTTCAAAACACACACTTCAACTGAGTCCAGTGCAAGCAAAAATGATAATCTTCTGTGTTCGTCACACACACAGACAGAATAATCCAGAGGGGTTTGGTTCCAACTCACCCAAGCGCAAACGCGTAAAGCGGGTAAACGAGGCGTAGCTCCAAACGGGGAACAAGGTTCTCATCAGCGGATCTCCACAGAAAGTCCTGGAGGGAAAGAAGACGAGGCACAGCAACGGGGAAAAAGCAGGCAAAAGCAGTTGTATTCCAAAACGACCCGACATCGATTGAAGGGAAGTCCCAGTATAAAAAGCCTCTGGGGCGCTAATCAAAAACTATGACAGGTGCGCGCTGGAATTGATACTTGCTCCAAAAGCGTGTTGCGGGGAATGCACCAATCAACACCTTAAAGGAGCGGAGCGTGTGGCGGGGAATGCATCAATCAACACAGTACCTTAAAGGAGTGGAGCGTGTGGCGGGGAATGAACCAATCCTCACAGCCCAGAAAAGTGGCAATTTTATTTTACTTGAACTTGAGGACTGCATACTTTTTTTGCAAATCTTTATACTTTATGCTTAGCACACGCATAAGCCTGGTCTCTTTTGAAAGATAACATTCTGAAGCTGGAAAACACAGCAAATCCATAGCCTGAAGTCTTATGTCCAAAATCTTATAAAAATCCATTCAGAAATTAGTCTTCTAGAGACATCCGGGTAAAGCCACACATGTCACAGTGCGCCAAGAAAAAAGCTCTCCATCTCTCCATTTCCTGATCCAAGTCAATTCATTTGGAATTTGTATCTCTTGATCATGTCTTTGTTTGTAAATGTTCACCTAGATCCTTGATTCGTACACCCCCACGTGCAGGGCCGCCTGGGAGAAATGCGAGGCCCTGTGCGAAATTTAAACGTGAGGCCCCCCCCCCCCTAAAGGTAAAAAAAAAATATATATATATATATATATATATATATTTTTTTTTTTCTTTATTTTATTTTTTTCATACAGTCAATATATTCTTAAATAATAGCGCTGCCCGAGGCTGGGCATGATACAGTCAACATATAGCAAGAGAGAGAGAGAGAGAGAGAGAGAGCGAGAGAGCGAGAGAGAGCTCCCGTTCTACAGTCAATTTACAGTGTTATGCCCCTGACCAGAGGAGAGAGAAATATAATATAGTTAGTAAAAGCACTATATAAGCTCAGAACACATCTCAGAACACAACACAGCTTAGAACACAGCTCAGAACACAGAACACATCTCAGAACACAGCACAGAACACAGCTCAGAACACAGCTCAGAACACAGAACACATCTCAGAACACAACACAGAACACAGCTCAGAACACAGCTCAGAACACATCTCAGAACACAGCTCAGAACACAGCTCAGAACCCAGGACACCTCAGAACACAGAACACATGCAGAACACAGCTCAGCACACAGCTCAGAACACAGCTCAGAACACAGAACACAGCTCAGCACACAACTCAGAAAACAGCTCAGACAGAACACAGCTCAGAACACATCTCAGAACACAGCTCAGAACACATAACACATGCAGAACACAGCTCAGCACACAGCTCAGAACACAGGACTAGGTACAGACTCAGCGAGCACAGCCTAGCCATCGAGAAAGGCCGCCATAGGCAGACCTGGCTCCCAAGCGAAGACAGACTATATGCACCCACTGCACACAAGATGAGGTGGAAACCGAGCTCCACTTCTTAACAACCTGCCCACTATACCAAGACATCAGAGACATATACTTCCCACAAATTGCAAACACCCAAAGAGACTTTGAAAACATGGACAATAACTCAAAACTCCCATACCTACTGGGAGAAATACAAGAATGTGCAAACACAGCAGCCAGATTTGTGAGCTGCTGTGACAAGAAAAGGACATACAACGGAATACAACCACCATAAAGACTGTACAAGAAATTCCTTCTGTGAATAAATGAATGAATGAAAACTTTATTTAACAGATTGCAGAATGGGTACAATACAGTACGGCTCAATACATACAATTGTTAAGGGGATGCAGACCTGAGAAAGACGTTTGTCTTGTTTCCATCAGGGTCCCCCATTTTCAATTCATATAGACATTTATGACATACACAACATACATGACATTTATGGCATAGGGACATATAGGTATTTAGTACTGATACATTTGTGACATAAACGGTATTCCAATATACAGTACTGTTACCCCTAGATCCTGACAGAGTATATACATATGATGGGGAGGGGACTGTACATTAGGGGGGGGTGGGTGGGTGGGAGAGAAATATACATACGGCGGGGAGGGAATATATACATGCGGTGGGGAGGAGACTGTCTATTAGGAGGTGGTGGGGGTTTTGGGCATTTACGGTGGCCAGTTTCGAATTGCAGCCTCCCGTAGGTGCTCTTTAAGAGCGGTATTGAATGTGGGCAGGGATTCACATTCCTTTACAGCTTTGGGTAGGGCGTTCCACATTGTTGTGGCATAATTGCGAAACGTGTTTAGTCCCTTGTTTGAGCCGAATCTGGGTTTAACATGATTTGTTGAGCTTCCTCTGGTGTAGTGGTTGTGGTATTCACTGACCTTTGGGAAGTATTTTGACATGTACATGGGCACCCCGGTCGTATAGTGTATCTTGTAGACCAGGCCCATTGCAAGTTGCTGTACTCTGTCGTCTACTCTAAGCCATCCTAGGTTGTCAAAGTGGGCAGGGGTGAGGTGGGTTCTGGGGTTCAGGTCAAGTAGTAGTCTGACCAGTTTGTTTTGTGATGTTTGTAATTTTGTTTTAAGCGCCTTTGAGGTGCTTTGGTACCATGAGGTGCACGCATACCCTTGAATGAGTGCTCCTGCCAGAGTCTTCAGGGTATTCTTGTTTACCAGAGAGGAGATCCGGTACAGGAATCTAGTTCGTTGGTTGACTTTTTTTATTACATTGGATGCCATTTTGTCACAGGAAAGATTTGCCTCTAGGATGGAACCCAGGTAGGTAATTTCGTCTTTCCTTGTGACAATATTGTCACCCACTGTAACTGAGAAGCTGTCGGTCTTGTTGAGTTTGTTATTTGAACCGAAGAGAATGGACTCTGTTTTACCCAGGTGTAATGATAGTTTGTTGTCAGCGAGCCAGGTGCAGATTTTGCCTAGTTCCGAGCTGAGGGTTTTTTCAACCTGTAACTTGTTCTTGTCAGAGACCAGCAGGGCTGAGTCGTCTGCGAACAGGAACAAGTTGCAGTCACAAGCATATGACATGTCATTTGCATAAATTAGGAACAGTAGCGGTCCTAGTATGCTTCCTTGTGGAACACCACAGCTCACTGGGAGGGGTGGGGGATAGGGTACCGTTTTCCTCCACCATCTGTTCTCTCCCCTCCAGGTAGGATTGCATCCAGCTCACTGATAGATTATCAAAACCAATTGCTTTTAGCATGTCAATCAGAATGGAGTGATTGACAGTGTCGAAGGCCTTTTGTAGGTCCACCATGACCATGCCGACTCGACTCGCTTTTGCTATTTGAGTGTCCTGGTAGCCGTATTTGAAGTGATGTCACACGAGGAAGTAAATAGTCAACAGTAACACACAGCGTTGGAAGGAGAAGACCTGATGATATAATATAAACCAACAGCCAATAAATGTGAAGTTATCTTTGAACCTCTTGTCAAGCCTCGTCAATATACCCCCCCGTCCCCACTAATCGAACTAATGCAACACAGCGAAGTGACTCCACGATTAGCTTGCGGCTAACGCCAGTTACCTCACGGGGCTAACACTAGTTAGCTTGCGGCTAACGTAACATTAGCCTAGCTTGCGGCTATGTCATAATCGAACAATACACACATGCCCGGAACCGTGGAGGTCGTATCAAACGGTGTACGGTTCAAATGCGTAACGTTCCACCCCTAGTACATACGGGATAATCCCTATGTTCCCCGGGTCCTATGTTCCCCGGGTTCTATGTTCCCCGCTTTGATTGATTAATAGATTGAACATTTTATAAATTATTTTATTAATTATTAATGTCCGCCTTGTTTCGAACGGTTAAGCTTAGGCCCTCTTTCGAACTGGTTAAGGTTAGAGTTTGGAATCAGGGCTGGTGGTCTAAAATGTTCAATCAATCAATCAATCAATCAAAACGGGGAACATAGAACCCGGGGAACATAGGACCCGGGGAACATAGACATGCTCCCGTACATACAGTAGATTTCATTCTCGGTTCTTCATGCATGCCTGGTGATACTAAATCCAAATTTAACTCTGCCATTGGAAAGAGTAGATTTGGCCCGATCCATAATGTGCAAGTTGGCTATAATAAGGTAATTTATAGGCCTCATATTCTATATTCTATAACAATATTTCAAATTGCATGGGTCCGAGGCGGCTGGGTGGCGTAGCGGATATTGCGCTCGTCACCAATTCAAGAGACTCCGGTCTCGACTCCCCGAGTCAGTGTTGCCTGCGGCTTGGGCCAGTCGTCATACTATCTCAATTGGCAGAGGTAGCGGGTGGAAAGTCGATGGGTGGGGATGGGACGTTGTGGACAGCGACTCCTACAGGTCGGTTGGGTGACGCCTGTACAGCAGAGACAGGAAGTATCGGGGGCAGCGTGAGCCTCCCACGCATTATTCCTCGCAACTGAGAGTCCACGCTGTCTGGTGAAAAGATGCGACAGGCTGCCTCCTCGTGTACCGGAGGGGACACGTGATGCAAGGCTTCTATCCTCACTACAGCCGACCAGTGGGAGGCATAGTCTAGCAACGTTCAAGACAGGGGAGGGGAGAATTGAAGGGGAGAATTGGCGATACGAAATTGGGATGGGAGAAAAATAGAAAAATAAGGAGAAAAAGTGGATACAAAATTGCATGGGTCCGGATGGCAGAATTCAGTACTGTATCTACAAAACCTTCTGTTTATTCATCTTCCCTTTATTAATTGCCTTCGATATTTTGTACATGTGATCTCAAAAAGGTACTGAACAAGCTCATGTAACGGAGGTCTGTGAGTAATATCCACAGTCACAATGGACGTGTCTTGTGAAGTGACTGTGGCAGTAAGTGGTACTGCGAGTAAAACTCACTTCCCCTTAAAAGACACATAGACACGTTACCAAGAAGTGAATTCACCTCTTGGTATAGCGGTCTATGCTGACGGCCGCGGCGTGGGAGACCCGGGTTCGAAACTCCCTCTGGGCTTTGACATTTAACACAACGCAGGAAGGAATAATATACGATCGGTCACACTCAGTGGCAGTTTTTTTTTATGTCTGGTCATTATTAGCATGGTGTTATTCACTGTCAAAGATGCAAAGAAAAATCATAATTCATATTCTCCTTTGTTTCATCACAATTTATGGATATGGAGAAGTGGAGCAATCTTCCATTTACTTACTATTTTAGGTGGATTTTCAGAAAATAGGGCTCCGGGCTTAAGAGGTTAAGACCGAATCCCGGAGGAGGGACCGTTGGTGAATCCCAAAGTGGAGCTAGGACAAAAATGTGTCTGATCTTTTGTCTTAAGTCCATTGGTGAATGAGACCCATTGTTCCTTGGGGAAATATTGGGGATACCAATACCCTATTAGCCTTGTATCAGATTGTTATCTGATACCAGTATCGGTATTGGTGCAACCCAATTAGGGTCACCAGTCCCATAGGTGTCATATTTCTCTGTATAGTGTGTGTTTAGTGCTGTGTGACTAGCTAATAGGATCTCAGTGCCATCCACTGCATGTGAAATCCCTTGTATCTGTGACATTCTTGGCAAATGAAGGTGATTTAAATTCACATAATAACAGAAAAAAATACACACCCACACACACACACACACACACACACACACACACACACACACACACACACACACACACACACACACACACACACACACACACACACACACACACACACACACACACACACACACACACACACACACACACACACACACACACACACACACACACAAACACACACACAGGTTATTCCCTCTAACCAAAAGCAGTTTCTGTTTTATTTGGGTTGATGTATCATCCATGTCAGCCGGGAGGCAGAGGCGCCTGCAACAGGATGGCAAGGCGCCGTCCGCCCACATGGCAGGGCAGGACGCGACGCCACACAGAGCTCCTCTTCAACACAAAGAGGAACATGTCACTTGCCTCAGGACACCAGGATGGGCCTAGAGATGACGGGCCAACTGCTGAGAGAAAGGTCGCCAGTTTGATCCGACTGGCATTGAAAGGTGTATCAGACACTGGAGGATGAACAACAACACCAAAAAAGTCAGTTTAAAAAAAGATTGTCCTCCAGCAAAGATAGTACGATATTATTCACGTTTTCCAATCTCCTCATTTTCATACTCACAACCACACAAAACCAATGAAACAATCATATTTAGTACATGTGATACTATTAACAATTGGAAATAACAATGCAATTTCAAGGTACAGATCCAGCATTGAAAAATCAAACCTCTGCTGCTCCTCCACCACTCCACGGGCCAAGCTGATTTTGTGACTCCCACTGTGTATCAGGCTGGGGAGACTTTTTCATCTTAAATTTGTATTCGTCTCAAACGCCCCAGCTCCATCCGATTCCTTAGCTTTTTTCACTGTTTACTTATCATGCATTGCAACACTAATATATGGGCAGTACCCCAAGTCAGGGTGCGAACCATGGGGGAGCTAGGGGAGCAATGAGAAATCAGCTCCCTTGAAAACATGATTTGTGAAATTTTGGGTGGTCTCTAAAATACTGACAATATATGCAATTTTTGCCATGCATTTCTATTTTTCTCAATTTTCTGTATTGTCATCATCGTGTATAATGCGTAAAATTACAAAATGTATGATTCATGATAGCTCACTAATTCGCCGTAATAGATAGCGAAATGCATGCTATTCTTGCATCGGAGCGTGCCGGCGCTGCAGGCACAAATCAAACTTTACCCACGTTTTAACAGAAGATTAAAAATATTTTGACATTGCGCCACAATGCACCTACTTGTGTTTCTACTCGGGTCGGGTAACAAAAGTTGTGGATGTTGACAGAATTTAATGTCCCGGCTGCTGCTGATGTAGTTTGTAAGGTTTATTGCCCAAAAGAAAAAAATTATTGAAAACAGAACAGTTTGCGTCTCTCTACTGCTCTGTGGCTTCGGTAGGAAAAAAAATTCTCACAGCAGATGCACAACGTTGCTCTAATTACAGAGCCTATTATATTAAGATGTGGTGTGCCCCTAGTGTTGCGCTTGTCTCGTGTTGGATCAGATGGGCTAATCTGAGCATGTGTATTTCAATATGTGCGTCTTCATCATGCATGCAGACCTGTGTGGACTATGTGTGGTTCTGTAACGTTCCTCGTTACTACAGCAAGCGTCACAGTAAAGTTATCGCGCTCCCCCGAAGACACTGCCCCAAGTCAGACTGCCACGAACCGACTTATTAAAAATGATATTGGGGGTCTGAGGGCAGTAGCCCCCGACCCCCTCCCTGGGGGAGCACTTAAGTTAAGTACCCTCCATTTGTTCTTTTTGGGGTCAGCTCAGTCACTAGTTCTAAAGTGGTAGAAGGGTGGCAGAAGTGCAGCAGAAGGGAACTGAATCTGAAGTGCTTCATCTGTACTTGTACTTCACTTGAGTATTTAAAATTTTACTAAACTACATTTCAAAGTAAATATTGTACTTTTTACTCCACTACATTTATCTGAGGTAACTTACTAGTGAACAAAACATGGCATAATTTATTAAGTACTTTAAAATGTTAAACCAGCAATCTGAAATAGGATGTCATCAGAGGAGCATAACTGGGCCACTTTAACACTTCAGAGGTCAATAGATCGAGGACTGAATGTCCCCAAGCGCTGAAATACAAGAATGTCATATAGAATAATTTACTTATTAAAACATATTGAAGTACATCAGTGGAGGTTATTGCATGACAACTAGTGAGGCAGTACTTCACTAGTATTTTACAGACAAAAAAAATTATATATATTATTATTAATATACATTATACATATATATTTTATTTGTATTATTATTTTTATTTTATTTTTATTATTATTATTATTATTATTATTATTATTATTATTATTATTATTATTATTATTATTATTATTATTATTATTATTATTATTATTATTATTATTATTATTATTATTATTATTATTATTATTATTATTATTATTATTATTATTATTATTATTATTATTATTATTATTATTATTATTATTATTATTATTATTATTATTATTATTATTATTATTATTATTATTATTATTATTATTATTATTATTATTATTATTATTATTATTATTATTATTATTATTATTATTATTATTATTATTATTATTATTATTATTATTATTATTATTATTATTATTATAATTTGTATTAGAAATGTTTTCCTCTGTGAACAATGCCAGTGATTTTTAACAAAAACAATGCCAGTGAATTTTTTTTTCTTCAAAGTGACAGCTCTGAGCTCTCTGACCTGACTGCAGTAATGGCCAGCTGTCAATCACTTACTGCAAAAATAGTTGCACGGGTTGGGCTTAAGAATATAATTATCCAATCAAAATAGGCGATTTGAGTTTAAAAAAGCCGGGTAGTGAGACGGAGCGCACTTGATTGATTGGCGTTCACGTCGTACCACATTGTGTTGACAGCCTTGAAATCCAATCAGAGAATGCCTGCGGACCTGCACTTGGACTGTGGGGCGTGACTGGCGTCAATATGTTTCTGTCATCATCTCACGTGTGCAATTTGCCTGGAAAGAGACTGGAGTGAAGAAGAACATTCATTTGCCTAATATAATAATTCATATTTTAAGATCTTTATTCAATTGTTGAACTTCATCAACTTATTGTGCACTGCATCGTTTGATGAGATATATATATATATTTTTTATCTCAGTTGAAGACTAGTGTAGTTCACGTGAACGTGCCGTCTTGTAAGTCATAAACTTTCCATGGGAATGGGATTAGTGTCTCGAGTCGGAATATTCAACGGAAGATGAGATCGGTCGAGTTGGCAATGCTTTTGTGTTGACTTGAATCGCTTGGGTGACCAGTTTCTACAGTCCCGAAAATGGAACATTTCAGAAAAGACTGTGTTTGCATTTTTGGATTTACAACATTGAACAAAATATCGAAGGATGGATTTTATTTACAAGTGATCTGAAGGGACTGGGACACTATTTCTTCGTAAAGAAGTACATCAAATGGTGAGTGGATTTAAAATATATATATATATTGAACCGCTGCGTCTAGTGTGTCAGTGATGTGTGTGTGTGGCTGACATGCGTGTGTTTACTTTCGAATTACCAACGTAATTGTGTCTGTTCCTGAAGTCTGGGGCCAGGCGGATGTTTCTCAGGAAGTTTATCAGAAGGTTATGGGAAGCTCCTTCAGATAAAATCGGTTCCTGAAGTAATCAGGTGTTGTGGCTGATGTTTGACTGAGAGGCTGAAGTTCAGCAGCTTGTTTTCACAGTGCTGCTCTTATTGACGTTTCCCTCGATATTCCAATGTACAGTTTTGCTTGTACAGTTGTACAGTTTCCCCCACCCCGCCTATACCCACCCAACCACCTCCAATTGAAATCGTCACAGCAGTAGTTTGTTTATACTTCAGAAGTACAATATTTAAACATGGTCCCCAAAATGAATGGAAGCGAATGAGGAGCCCGACACCTGGGAGGAATGGGGGTGTTGCAGCCTTGGGGATATTTTAAAAATATAATTTAATATATAATATAATATAATAATTTGTGCTTCACCAAAAAATTTGGTCAGCAGCCGCCACTGAAGTACATTCAATATCAAATACTAATTTCAATTGAAGGACTTTTACTTTTACCAGAGTACTATTTTATCTGGGTATTTCTACTTTTACTAAGGAACTGTGCACCTCTTCCACCAATAGCTGCAAGGATAATTCCAGTTTCCCGAATCTGGATTTTAGGATTCATCAAAATGACATTATGAGGGGAAGATATTTTCTAAAACAGTTGGTTTGGAGGCCATTAGAGAGCCATCTCCAGCTGTTTTCAGTATTTACAAATATCACCCTAGGACCAAAAATAATAAATATCCATGCAATTTTCAATCAGTAGCACATATTATAGACCTCTATCCCCAGGCCATCAGGATGCTCAACGACAATAACTATGTAACAAACCATCAACTACACTCACAGCACACACATCCACACAAGTACACACTTACTTTAAATAAACAACTCACTGTAGCACCCACTTTAGACACTTTAACACACTTTATATTTATTGGTAAAGAGATTTGCACTACAACTCATACCTCATTGCAAGTTTGTACCTCATCCCATTTCTGCATTGTACTGTATATTGTATTGTAACTCAGTTACAAATTTTTTCTACTCTGTATTCTATATTGAACACTTTTGTTTACACTTGTTTACGTACTTTTGACTTTCTTTTTATACTTATCTATTTTTACCTTTCACACTCTCAGGAGCAAAACAGGAAAAAGCATTTCATATAAAAGTATTCTGTATTTTTGTATGACAACTAATAAAGAAACTTGAACTTGATATTGCCAGAGGCTCTTTTAAATGAGATGTACAATATGTTTGGTGGTGTTGCCTTAATTTAATAGACGGGTCTAATTTAACTCTCGATTCCTATTTAGCTTATTTTTTTTTGTATACTAGAATAGAATAGAAATACTTTTATTATCCCGTGGGAAATTTGACACTGCAAATCGCTAAACATTTAAACATTTAGACAGAACAGGTCACAAATTAGAATAATAAAACAAATCAAATCAAGTTGCCTAGGATAAGAGTAGAGTAAAATAGAATAAAAATGGAATAAAATATACAGTAAATAAATACAGTAAAATATACTGAGGTCTACAGTAGGTGTAGTATTCACAGTGCTGTTTCGAACTAAGTCCAGGAAGATGGTAACTGCCACTCTGTGCTCAGTGATGCAGTGAGGCACAGTGATGCATTGTATAGTCTGATGGCTGTTGGAATGAAGGACTTCCTGTGCCGTTCAGTGCTGCATTTGGGTAGTGTGAGCACTGAACATGCTCCTCCTGTCAGACAAGTCTGTGTATAGTGGGTGGGAGGGGTTTTCCCTGATGGCCTGGAGCTTAGCAAGGCTCCTCCTCTCCGCCACCCTCGCTAGGGAGTCCAGCTCCACCCCAACCACGCTACTGGCCTTCCTGACCAGCTTATCCAGCCTGGTTGTGTCCCCTGCTCTCAGTCCGCTGCCCCAGCAGGTCACAGCGTACAAGAAGGCGCCCGCCACCACCGACTCATAGAACATCCTCAACATCCTTGTACAGACATTGAAGGATCTCAGCCTTCTGAGGAAGTAGAGTCGGCTCTGGCCCTTCCTGTACAGTGCCTCTGCATGTTTTGACCCGTTCAGTTTGTTGTCGATGTGCACACGGAGGCAGGGCCGCCTCAGGGGGTGTGCGAGCAGTGCGGTCGCACAGGGCCTCGCGGGAAGGGGGGCCTCGCAAAATAAAAAATAATTAAAAAAAAATATTTTTTATTTATTTTTTTTTTATTTTTTTTGCGAGGCCCCCCTTCCCGCGAGGCCCTTTTTCCATCACAGACCTAAAATCTAGTTTGGCTTATATGCTTATATATTTCACATTAGACACGTTTGTAGAATGTGTCTGACTTGTTCCTGCCTCTGCGGCTCTGCAGACTGCAGTTTTCCGGTTTCTGCGGATGTGCTGCTCTACAGATTTTAGGATAGTGTTTCCGGCCCGGGCTCTTCTCCCGTCCGCCGTAATACCAAATAGAAGAAGAAGAAGACACACGAGGTAGATAATTCAGCGCTATTCAGAGGATCCAGTGGATGTCTTTTCAAAAGCAGCATGGATCAGAAGAAATTACACCGTGGGCCAAGAAAGTCTCCTTCCAACTTTACCATTGGCATGATACTGCGTTATGGTGAGTCAACTATTATTATATTCCCGCCGTGGACCTATCTCTCTTTCTCTCTCTCTGGAGCCAAACTGGTCGACTAGCTAATAGTACTACTAGTAGCTAACGGTGTGTGCCTGGTGTCAGCACCTGGCTGTATGTAGCCGCATAGCTTGCTTCTGCGTTAGCTAATGGTTAGCACAAGCTAACAGCTAACTCAAGGCTAACTGATAGCATCAAACGAACGTTCCCAGCCGAGCGCAGCCGGCAGTTAACGTCGAAGCTAAACAGCTAACTGGCTAACAGTTAGCTCAATCAGCTGTTAGCTAATTAGCTGTTAGCTTGTGCTAACCATTAGCTAACGCAGAAGCAAGCTATGCGGCTACATACAGCCAGGTGCCTGATTGAGCTAACTGTTAGCCAGTTAGCTGTTTAGCTTCGACGTTAACTGCCGGCTGCGCTCAGCTGGGAACGTTCGTTTGATGCTATCAGTTAGCCTTGAGTTAGCTGTTAGCTTGTGCTACGACCATTGACATTAGCCGTGAGAATAGCAGGGGGTTCTGGCACTCTGACTCGACATCATCTTTGACAGAAGATGTAGTCGGGCCTGCACCATGACAAGGCTCTGGCCATAGCTTATTTGTCCCGACAGCGAGAGGCCTTTCGTCAACGTGGAGACCTGTGTTGCGGCCTTTCGCCCTGCGTTCCTTTGGTGCAGGTAAGATTAATGAAAATGTCATGACATTACCCCACTCTTCCTTCCTTCCCCTCCCGAATGTTTTGTTAATAACGATGTTTTTTTCCAGGCAAAACATATGCTACTTCACAACATTTGGAGATACGACATGTGCTGTGTGTGAATGTCTTGGTCGTTTGTGTAGCTTGGGTAGCGTTGGGCCGTTGGCCAAAGCTGTGTGTGGCCTGGTGTCACAGTACCTGGCTAGCCTATTTAGCTGATGTCGGCCATTGGCTCCTTGCTGCTTTGGTTTCTCTGGTATAGACCCTCTTCTCGTTGGATTTAAGTGTTGATCTTTGTCCTTTTGGATCTCTCATACATGCTCTAGTCTCTCTCTAACACACACACACATGACAAACACACATGTTCTCTCTCTCTCTCTCTCTCTTTCTAACACACACAGTCTGCCTATGGCGGCCTTTCTCGATGGCTAGGCTGTGCTCAAGGATCTTCAGTCACAGTGCTCAGGTATTCTGCCACTGTGTACTCTCTGTTTAGGGCCAAATAGCATTTCAATTTCTTTCCAATGTGTCTCTCTCTCTCTCTCTCTCTCTCTCTCTCTCTCTCTCTCTCTCTCTCTCTCTCTCTCTCTCTCCTTGGATTTAAGTGTTGATCTTTGTCCTTTTGGATCTCTCATACATGCTCTAGTCTCTCTCTAACACACACACACATGACAAACACACATGTTCTCTCTCTCTCTCTCTCTCTCTTTCTAACACACACAGTCTGCCTATGGCGGCCTTTCTCGATGGCTAGGCTGTGCTCAAGGATCTTCAGTCACAGTGCTCAGGTATTCTGCCACTGTGTACTCTCTGTTTAGGGCCAAATAGCATTTCAATTTCTTTCCAATGTGTCTCTCTCTCTCTCTCTCTCTCTCTCTCTCTCTCTCTCTCTCTCTCTCTCTCTCTCTCTTGGATTTAAGTGTTGATCTTTGTCCTTTTGGATCTCTCATACATGCTCTAGTCTCTCTCTAACACACACACACATGACAAACACACATGTTCTCTCTCTCTCTCTCTCTTTCTAACACACACAGTCTGCCTATGGCGGCCTTTCTCGATGGCTAGGCTGTGCTCAAGGATCTTCAGTCACAGTGCTCAGGTATTCTGCCACTGTGTACTCTCTGTTTAGGGCCAAATAGCATTTCAATTTCTTTCCAATGTGTCTCTCTCTCTCTCTCTCTCTGTACACTGTATATTGACTGTAGAACGGGAGCTCTCTCTCGCTCTCTCTTTTGCTATATGTTGACTGTATCATGCCCCGCCTCGGGCAGCGCTATTATTTAAGAATATGTTGACTATATAAAAAAAATAAAAAAATAAAAATAAACTTTGGGGGGGGGGGGGGGGGGGGGATCTCTCACCGTGAGAGGGATATAGGGAGGTGTAGTCTGACGTCACTTTGGACAGCCCGCGAGGTCCACCCGTTTAGGGATTTATCATTGGGAAAATGGATTATCGGTATTGTAACAATTCTGCCTCATGAACATTGAAAAGCTTAAAATTTTTGCACAACATGAGTTCCCTTCTATCACTAACATTATTGTTTAAGCATTTTTAAGCAAATTTGACGTAATTATTTTACGATTAATTGCGAATATTTTCATGTTGAGCTATAGATTGTGGATGAATATGCACAGAAAGGTACACCACGCAAATGTTCATGCTTTATTTGTTTTAAACGAGACGATTTAGAAATGGGCAATAGGGAAATACGTTGCAATTTCAATATGGTGGACCGGCCGCGTCTATGCTTTTACCAACGTGTTCGTGTTTCCGGGTTCCCGCTTTGCGCTCTGATTGGCCACTGACCTTCGCTAGTACGCCCCCCTCGTAAGTAGAGAGTCGGCGCACCATCACGCCAGAGTGGATAAAGAAATGCTCCAGAAATGAATATGCGTAGGGAAAGGCTTAACGAGTCAGCACGAGAGCCCACACACAAAAGCACACACGCATGATATCTGACTTATTAATGCCAAATAATGGATGACGACCGCAATTGGCACTTGTAAAGTGTAAATGATGGATTAGTCAGTAACAATTCATGACAGCTTGTATAGCTCAACTGGTTAGTGCTCTGCCTGTGGACCATATGGTCCCTGGTTTGAATCTCTTGCTTACTTTTTTTTCTTTTCGTAACGTTAATGTGATACTGTGAATACTGTATTTCAGTTGGTTAGATAGTCAATTCTATTGACTTATTTGTTTACACTGCTTGTGTTGTTTTCACTACCCCATGCTGCTATGATGCCTGAATTACCCCAAGGGGATCAATAAAGGAATATCTTATCTTATCAACCAGAGTGGATAAATTAATTAACGTTACAGAAAAAAAGGAAGTATCCAAGAGATTTGAACCGGGGACAATATGGTCCACAGGCAGGGGACTAACCAGTTGAGCTATACAAGCTATTATTAATTGTTATTATAAAATACAATATTATAAAATCCTGTCAGGAAGCGTGCCTCAAAGCATGAATGAACCGGCATTTACCGGCATTTCTAAGCACTTTAAACTTACCAGAACTTTAGCGCACATAAAGTCACGCGGAAACAGCTGTTCCTGGAGGTACTGTGATACGCATTTGCATTTCAGCGTCCTGCTACGCTCATAGCGAGGGGGGCGTACTAGCGTAGGTCAGTGGCCAATCAGAGCGCAAAACGGGAACCCGGAAACACAAACGCGTTGGTAAAAGCATAGATGCGGACTGGCCGGAAACAGCAACGACGTAACCACTACACCTCCCTATACAGGAAGAGAGAGAGAGAGCAACTTAAAAGGAAACTGGATTTAAATGTTCACACAGTGCAGTGTATTGTGAGGATTGCGAGGTGGTGTTGAGAGATGATTCCCCAGCAGGAGACCCAGGAGTTGGGTAAGTCTCGAATCCTACCCCTCATTAGTGATCAGTCCCCCTGGCCAACAGTCTTGCTGTGTCACTTGACTATCTGAAAGTGGTTAACAGAGGAAACCAGCCTAATGTGGAGAGAGTTGTCTGACACGGAACCAGGAAGCCTGCTCTCTTCCGCTGGCCGAGAGAGTAGTGATGCGCGTATGGAGACAGAGTGTGAATCTGGGAGGCGCAGCCCTGCCAAGCGACTGATGTACCAGAGAAGGGAAGAGAGAGAGTCCCTCGCCGAGGCACTGAGATGTGGGCACCTGATAATCCGCCGTGGCTGGCAGTCCACCTGGGCACTCGACAGGACCACCACAGCCAGCCAATCAGAGTTGAGAGTTGGCAAAACATTTGGGAAGAGTTATTTCCGGTGGCCATTGTAGAATTTTTTTATTGATGAAAAGGCATAATATGGTTTTTACCTATACATTCGGATCAGCAGTTCAGCACCTGCACTGTTGGTGGGTGAGCCTAGTAAAGGATGTCGCATTGCGTTCATCTTCAATGAATGGACCAATGCAATAGTCTACCAAAGCCCCCCCTCTCTCTCTATATATCACACACACACACACACACACACACACACACACACACACACACACACACACACACACACACACACACACACACACACACACACACACACACACACACACACACACACACACACACACACACACACACACACACACACACACACACACACACACACACATTTCAGAAACAAACATAGTATCAATGAGAGCATCAATAATACACTTGAGTGATGTCTAGTAAAAAAAAGTGCTGGGCCCTTGGAATCATCCTAAGCTACCCCTCCCCCCCAGCTACGCCCCTGATTGTAGATGTCTCTAGTGTGTGTGTGTGTGTGTGTGCGTGTGCGTGTGCGTGTGTGTGTGTGTGTGTGTGTGTGTGTGTGTGTGTGTGTGTGTGTGTGTGTGTGTGTGTATGTGTGTGTGTGTGTGTGTGTGTGTGTGTGTGTGTGTGTGTGTGTGTGTGTGTGTGTGTGTGTGTGTGTGTGTGTGAACTCAAGCACCGGTTTTGTGAGTTGTTGTGTGTCTGTGTTGGGGAGGAGTTGTTGGCAGTTGAGATGAGATGTTCCTTTATTTATCCCCTCCAGGTGTCATAGCAGCACATGGGAGGGGATGTAGAGGTACAGGCAGGGTAATAGAAAAATTATAAAATATAAATAATAATTAAAAAAATCTGGGTAAATGGCTGCTTTTTTATATAGCGCTTTACAATTTGTTACTCACAATTTACCCATTCACTCACACATTCACATATTAAAACACGACAGTGGAGGCAACGATGCAAGGTGCCAACCTGCTCATCTGGAGCAATTAGGGGTTAAGTGTCTTGCTCAAGGACACATCGACACGCTGCCCGGGAGGAGCGGGAATCCAACCGGTAACCTCCGGAATGCCAGACGACTGCTCTACTGTACCTCCCGAGCCACTGTCGCCCCTAGGGTAGAGGTAGGAATAAGATCAAATATGAATTAAAATAATAAACAGTAAAAAAAATTATAAAGTTGAGGGTCGGACAGGTGAGACATATCTATATTTCACCAATAATAATAATAATAATACCACACTACCCGAACAGACCAGTCACCTCTGATGGCAAAAATGATCACCTTTGTAGCCAATTAAATTCTGGAGCCAGGGGTGTCCCACACAAGGGCTGATTGCAATGACAAAGACAGGGAAGTTCTTTGTTTTGACTAGAGCCTCAGAAATAAATGGCAGCGGATGGCCATTTTGGATAATCATGCCGAATTAACACCGGTACACACGTTACAAAAACCTTTGTAAAACACTCATTTTCTGTGGGATTGTTATCAACTTTGGACCTGTAGCCTACTAGATAAGACTTCAGGCTATGTAACTGTTATGTTGTCCAGCTCCTACCTCTCAGCTGGAACTCAAAAACAGGCATCTGGCAACAAGTAAACAGAAATGTGAGTAAACAAAACTTTTACTTCAGTGTGTTCAAACCTCTGTAACTCTATTTCATTAGCACTCTTTTGTGTGGAAGAAAGTTCAGAATGTTTCCTTTCAAAAGAGACTAGACTCATGCATGCATTATAAGTATAAAGTATAATAAATCACAAATTACTTTGGGTATGCAATTGTCAGGCGTGCAAAACTATCCCCCATTTTTGCCCAATGCATAAAATGTTAATGAGGAGTTACATACACGGAACACGCCTCCTCGCCGTGTGGTTTATACATTTATTTATAATCTGTAGGTAGTGGGAATGTGAGGTCAGGGTTAAGTTAAGGGATAGTTATATAAAGAACTTTTCATAACTGTTAAAGGAAAACTCCAACATTTTGGGAAATTAGCTTATTTGGCGTCTACCCTGGAGTTAGACAAGAAGATACATACCCCTTTTCTTCTCTGTGCATGCAGTAGGAGTAGGAAGACACGCACTGTTAGCCTAGCTTAGCGTCAGTCACTGGAAGTAGGTTCCTCCATTAGCCTAGTTCCAAACGTCTTCCTTCTCCTACTGCATGCACAGAGAAGAAAAAGGTATGCATCTTCTTGTCTAACTCCAGGGTTCCCAAAATGTTGGTGTTAAGATACATACGTCTTTCTTTTCTGTGCATGCAGTAGGAGTAGGAAGACATGCACCGTTAGCCTAGCTTAGCATCAGTCACTGGAAGTAGGTTCCTCCATTAGCCTAGTTCCCAACGTCTTCCTACTCCTACTGCATGCACAGAGAAGAAAAAGGTATGTATCTTCTTGTCTAACTCCAGGGTAGATGGCAAACAAGCTAATTTCCCAAAATGTTGGAGTTTTCCTTTAAAATGATAACATGACATACAGCAGCCCAATTTCCAAACCGAATGGTAACTCCCCATGTCTGACAAACTGGAAATCCACACACACAGTACAGTACACACAGCACACAGCAACGAGGTGGGATAATATTGCCCTGTGGAATCCCACAACCAAGAATTAGTTCCATCACAAAACAGATGCAAGATGCAATGGTTTCCAAAACGTGTATTGTCCACCTTTGCCTTGAAAGATTATAGGAGGGATCTTACACTCTTAATTACTAGGAAAATATTGTGTGGCTCTTGAGTTCAATGTTGATGAATGCACACGGAATTGACAGAACTTATTAGATGAAAGGTAATACCAGTAATATAGAACCCTTGGCCCACTTCCTTACGTGAGGTGGTGCACAGGACGCACAGGTGCCAGATTATAAAACATCTGATTTACAACAAACAATCAAGAGTGCAGCAAGGGCTGCTATAACACACCACAACAACTTTCAGCTGTACACAATTATAATCCATATGCTCAAATGTATTTGAAATGACAACTTCGGTAGCGCAGCGGAGAGAGACAGTGGGATCGAATCCAGCTGTGGTGCTTCCGGGTTGGCCGACCGTCCATACTAACACAATTGGCAGTGTTAGCGGATGGGAAACCCGGCGAGGGTGGGTCCTGGTCGTTGTAAACAGCGACTCCTACAGTTCGGTCGGGGCGCCTGCACAGCAAGGGAAGGATCTAGGAGAGGTAGTGTGACCCTCCACACGTTACACTCTCCCAGTGAGAGTCCGCGCTGCCAGGTGAAAAGAAGCGGTGGGCTGGGTACACATGTGTCGGAGGAAGCATGTGATAGTCTCCGCCCTCCCGGACCGACGGATAGGGGGTAGAGTGCGCAACGACCAGGAAGGGGATTGGGAATTGGCATAACGACTAACATTGGGATGGGAGAAAAACGGAAAAAGGAGGAAAAAGATTTTTTTTTTAATAAATGAAATGACAACTTCAACATCCCATCCCAGCTGTATGGCTACAATACAACCCACTAGCTTAGCTCCAGTATATTACACAGCCATAATAAGGAATTAGCTTTCCCCTGCAACCGTGTCAATCACATTGTCTGAATGTGGCTTCAGGATCACTTTTTGAGTTATCCATAAGCATGAAGGCCTCCAAATAGCCCCGGAGACAGCCTGTTCCCAGACGATAATGCACATTACGCTGGTGAAACATTTGTCTTTCACTTGACAGTCTAACGTTGGGCAATGAGAGCATCATGGGAAAAGATATTAGGCTATTTTTCCCAAGGCGTGCAGAACTACAATTGTGGTCACTCATTCACTTCACTAGAACGAAGGCGCAGATTATGTATAAGCTACTTTCTCCTGTGTAGTGTGGAGAGAGATCTAACTATGCCAGACTAAGCAATGCCTTTCTTTAGATCTCCCTAAATCATCCTCGAATTCGGCATTATTCCGCTTTCAATTGCAAGATAGTAACAACACAAAAGCTGCCCCCCAGCTGCTAAAAGGCACTCTGGTGTGCACGTCTACTTTTTTTTTAATAAATAATAATTACAAATTTTAAGTATGTTTGTGTTTAAAATGCACAATAACGTGTAATATATAAAATATAAATCATTGCTTGTGCTTTATGTTCATCCCCTCTCACTTTTGGGGCGCTAGAAACATCGCACCAACTGACTGGGCATCAGTGCGCAACGCAGCCAATTGAAAAATTCACATGACAACATAAATGCACCTAGCAACTAAATTTAACCAATCAGCGTCTTCAAATATGATGCCTAAAGGGCGATTTTTCTAGCGCCCCAAGCAGAGTCATTGGTGTGTTATGGGGTGCGTGGACTGATGACGACAACAATGGGGGACCCTGATGGAAACAAGACAAACGTCTTTTTCAGGTCTGCATCCCCTTAACAATTGTGTGTATTGAGCCGTACTGTATTGTACCCATTCTGCAGTCTGTTAAATAAAGTTTTCATTCATTCATTCATTCATTCATTCATTCATTCATTCATTCATTCATTCATGAACACAGGGACTCGAGAGACAGGATTACGCTAATAGTTGTTGTCGTCGTCGGAAATTGATAATAATCACAAGATACATTCAGACAGTGTTGGATTTAACTAAATGGATTTATGGACACATTTATGGAAAGTTTAAGCCCGGACCACAAAGCTTCTCGAAGGGTTAGCGAGACGGCTCTTACAATTCCTACGGATGTTCTACCGGCAGCAAAAAAAAAGTGAGTCTCAGCCTGTTATGATATGAAAATGTAATTCTAGTGTTGTCAGACCCTGACACGGGTTGTCTTTTCCATTTATTTTATTCTCTGATTGCTTCGTTTACCTGTTAAAATCACTTCCTTCTACAGCAATGACTGGGAAAAGATGTAATCTAGCCAGAATGCACAAATTCAGATCAGTGTGCTATACTTACCAGCAGGACAGAGGCAAGCTTGAGTCCAGATGTGAAAAAGGGTTCTTTGTAGGACACGACAGAGGGAGCCCAGCACTCTTAGTCTACTATCCCGGTAAAGGGAAGGTGCAAAAGCACAGACTAGTGAAATTTGTCACCAAGAGAATGTGCAAAATCGAGACACAGACAGAGGAGCCATGGCTGGACTCCAGAGTAAGGTGTGTAGAAACAGAGACAGCCCAGTGTACTTAGTACGGTCGTGCAAGCAGACAGCCAGCCACCCCCAGAGGGCGATGACGAGGAGCACCCGAGGGTGACGTCAAGTGCCCCAAGCAGTGGGAGGTATCCCTCAAGGGAACACAACCCCCAAAATATCTGATAGATTATGCCCGGAGAGGGAGTGACGAGGATGACAATACACTCGCCGATATTGACTACTGCTACAGAGTGGTGTGTGGCGTGCCTCAGTCCTTTAAGGAAGCCATAGTGTCCCCAAAGTCGAGTAAGTGGGAGAGAGCGATGGACGAGGAGATGAGGTCCTTAGAGGACAACCACACTTTTACTCTCACACAATTGCCAGAGGGCAGACAGACAGTGGGAGGAAAATGGGTTTACTCAATCAAGGAAGGGATCGAAGGCCATGAAAAGTACAAAGCGAGATTTGTAGCTAAAGGTTTCAGCCAGAGGGAGGGGATAGACTATGGTGAAACATTTTCCCCCACCGCCAACCTGACCAGTGTAAGGGTAGTGGTTCAGAAAGCAGCTGAGGACAATCTGATTCTACATCAGATGGATGTGAAGACAGCCTATCTGCACGCACCCATAGATAGGGAGATATATATATATAGAACAACCTGAAGGTTATGAAAAGAAAGGGGAAAAGCTAGTGTGCAGGCTAGAAAAATCCATTTACGGCCTGAAACAGTCTGGGCGAAATTGGAACGAGATGGTCCACACATGCCTCATCAAGGATCACTTCCTACAGAATCCTGTAGACCCCTGTGTTTACTCAAGGGAGTCAAAAGAGTCAGGGAAAGTGATAATCGTCATTTGGGTGGATGATTTGATCATCGCAGCAGACAACACCAGGAACCTAGATCAGGTGAAAGGTATGCTCTCCACCAGATTCAAAATGAAAGACCTTGGCAGGTTAAAGCATTTCCTAGGTATGGAGTTTGAGCAGTCGGAAAATTGTGTAACAGTATCCCAGAAGAGATATGTGGAAAAGATGCTGAAACGTTTTGACATGCAGGAATGTAGAACAAGGGAAACACCATGTGATCAGAAACTGGATTACCAAGAGGATGCTCAGAAACTGACAGATGTAAAAATGTACAGGGAAGCCGTGGGTAGCCTCATCTACTTAACAACATGTACCCGCCCTGACCTGTGTTTTGTAGTGAGTAAGTTGTCACAGCATTTCGCTGATCCCACAGAGGAACACTGGATCACAGTAAAACATGTTTTTCGTTATAGGTACAGTTATAGGTACAGTAGATAAACTACTTTGTTTCAGAAAGAGCAGCGAAGGCTTAGGGCTTAAAGCCTACAGTGATGCAGATTGGGCTGCTGACACCACAGATAGAAGGAGTACAACTGGATACTGTGTTAGTTTAAACACAAACAGCTCACTGGTTTCATGGAAAACAAAGAAGCAGCCCACAGTAGCACTGTCAACTTGTGAAGCCGAGTACATGGCTCTGGCCATGACGATACAGGAGTGTATTTACCTAGAACAACTGCTCGGAGGGATGGATAACTATGTATATAAGAAAACTGTTGTTTATGAGGACAACCAAGGTACTATTGCCATTGCGAGAACCCCTGTGTGCAGACAGAGGTGTAAGCATATGGACATAAAGTACCATTTCATCAGATCTGTCATCAGAGAAGAAAGAATGACACTGATTTATTGTCCAACAGATGACATGGTAGCAGACGCTATGACAAAACCTGCTTCCAAATTGAAATTGAACAGATTTGCAGAGGTTATGTTTGGTGTGTAAATATTGAATGCCATACTCTTTTTGATGTTCTAAGACTGTGTTATTTCCTTTTTAAATTGTTTTGAAGAGTCCATACAGAATGTTAAGCAACCATAAGTGGGAGTGTTGAATATATAGGGTGTATGTATGGTTGTAACTGACTGTAATTGCTGTAATAGAATACCATGCCTCTTGTATACATTATTGCCGCCCCCATTGCCAAATCTGTTAACAAAACTGATTGAATATGGCACTGCCCCACCTAGAATAATTTTCACCAGCCGCCACTGGATCTGTGCATTGCCAGAGGCAGGTTCACTTTCAGCTCAGTATGGACAATTAACCCTCTTTAACTCCGTTGTTATATTGTCAGTGATTAAGGTGAGAATCTACTCATGTTTCTTCAACTGTAGAACAAGTTTATTTTCTGTTAACATGCATATACCTTTGTGTATTTCCCAGTTTGTGTTTGTAAAACGAATTGATGAGCCAAGGTGTTAGCTTACATTGTGAGCGAATGCCCATTTCCCGGTAAGATAGTGTGTCATGTTTGGCATCAGTGGATTGCAATTTCAAGATTCATGCTAGCTTAAAAACTCAACCCGGTACGTGCTTCAAAATACAGTGATGACGCAAGGTCAGGACGATATGGGCTTCTAGCATTAGCAAGTAAGTGTAACGTTAACCAAACAACTTTCACATTCCACAACTGGCTGTGCCAACCAGTGATGCCACTAACGCGTTACTAAGTAACGCGTTACTGTAATCTGATTACTTTTCCCCGAAAATAGTAATCTAACGCGTTAATCTTTACAAGCCAGTAATCTGATTGCAGTTACTTGTCCAAGTGGCTGTGCGTTACTATTTAGTTACTATCTCATCATAATGCAGGCGGAATGCAGTATTTTCTTTCGTTTTCGACAGTCAAAAATACGTTTGAAGCTGTTTTCCTTGTATTGGGGAGTGACGTCACAGCACGCAACCTCACGGAGTTGTACCATGCTGGTGGGCGCGGCTGTTATTGTTATTATCAGACTGACCTAAACTATAGCGAGCTAGCAGGGAGACGCTCACGCTGGTAACGCTTTCTTGCACTGGAAGTTCAATCACTAGTCTACTACTTAACGTTTGTGTCAGCTAAGCCGGGTGAAAAAAACATTCACTATGCGGAGGAAACAAAATACTGTCTACCGCATCTGGAATATACAGCACAGCACGACCAAACGGATAGAAGCCGAAGCATCGACTTCTACAGGACTCGGATGTGCACCAGCCAAACAGCAAAAGCTGGATTTTTTTACTAGATTTAAACTTTACTACTCACACTTGAAGTGCTGAAGCACTCTGAAGGACACCCTGCAGGACACGACTGCAGGCCTTCCAGATGCCATAGTGCAGGTATGTTCCACCTTTGAGTTAAACATCTTTTGCATTGCACTATTCATGAACATGGAACACCATACTGCAGTATGTAGGTTGTCAGTAGCACACAATAATAAATAATAATAATAATAATAATAATAATAATAATAATAATAATAATAATAATAATAATAATAATAATAATAATAATAATAATAATAATAATAATAATAATAATAATAATAATAATAATAATAATAATAATAATAATAATAGCATGGAGGAGCAGTACCGTTTAATAGACTGTTTTTTAAGAGCATGAGCTTCAGATACTGGATAGACCTTCAAACATAAAGAACATTTTCTTGAAGTATAACACTCCAACCCATCAAGTGCTCCTGTGGAACGGCTTTTTAGTCTGGGAGGGTTGGTGCTCACGCCTAGAAGGAACAGACTTTCTGACAAGAGGTTTGAGAAGATTCTGTTACTGAGATATAATCACTGGTTTACTCACCCCTCTCCCCTGTTTCACTAGGAACATTAGAACCATATCTGAATAGGGCAGGCCTCAAAGGTAGGCTACATATCAGCCTACATGTGGTGTTATTGACCATTTATCTTTTGTGAAATCTATAGATCTATAGATAGGCCTACCTGCCCTATTAGTACATTTTACTCAAACTGAGTAAATTTTACTCAATTTTTTTTTGTCATTCTTATGTTGTGGCAGCAGCAGGGGGGACGACTTCGTAACCTATAGTTACTTTCAAAGTAACTAAGTTACTCTGATAATCAAGTAATCAGTAAAGTAACTAAGATTACTTTTTAAAGGAGTAATCAGTAATACATAACGCTACCTTTCTAGCTGTTTTTATCTCCATCTGGCTCTTCTCGCTGTGCATCTGTGAGGACTTGCGCTGGCACTGGGATGTGTCAGCATTTGCTTTCCAGGCTTTTAGCTAATGTTAAACGTGGCCCCCGATGACAGGAATGAGGCAACTCGCCTGGACCTGCATCATTATAATGGTAGGTATAGTTATGTTGTTTCTCTGTTCACGCCTGCCCGGAGAGGCAGTCCCCTGATGGTATCGGATGGAAAGGATTACAAGTGTTTAAATTTGCCTCTGCCCCATTTGCAAGGCGTTCTACTTTTTATAAGTGGTTCTGTTGTGAAATAGCCTTGTCATATTTCCGAGTTACTTCATCTCGTGTGGATGTTGTAAAACCCCTCAAAGCCTTTTGCAGTGTGGGATCTTATTAAACGGGATGAACATTTTGGAACATATTTGCAGTTCCCTTCAGGTAAGACTTGTCTGATGCCTGAGAAGAAATGCTAGACTTTTAGAGACATTAAGCTACTACGTACTTGTAAATCCTTCACATTAACCTCACATGCACTGTTGCTATAAAATGTACGGCTGCTTCGTTTGTTGTCATCACTTGTATTCCTGTCTCTTGGGTGCATTTATGAATTGTTCTTTTGCACCAAATGTACCACATGCTAATTGAGAGCATCCCCATTCATATATTCAGAATGTCACCATCACTTAAAATTCAGAGCACATACTGGTACCTTGCAAACTATAGCTGGCACTCAACCCAGTAAGAATAAACGTTTTCAGGCAATAACTTGGCACAGCCTATTAACCTCTTAACACATTCCCTGCCACGCTTCTATCCATCAATGTTTGATCACTGCCACCAGTCTAAGCCTATGGAGATGTTTACCTTCTTTGCAGGGCTATAACTTTTTAAATTGTATTGCTAAATTGACATTACTATGGCCCATTCAACATCGATTATCTATCGTTCAGGATGTGGGAACATTATACTTTTTCATTCATAGATTCATACTAAAATACCGTCTAGAATATAAGTATGTTTTTATCGTTTTCTGCAGTAATTCCTAGAACGCTAGTTATAGGCCTAAACGCATAATATAGATTATCGATTGCAGTTTATTCGTGATACACGCTATATAAAAAAATCCAACTGAATACGATCCTAAACGTTATGACTCATCATGCACGGATGAACGGGGGGGGGGGGGGGGGGGGGTCGTTTATAAGTCTGTGATCGTCAGTAAATGCTTTATGTAGTATGGGTTGATTTATTGATCTGTTGGTTTGTAAACAAAGAAATGTACAATCGCCTTGAAAATAACGTCAGCATCCTCTTACTGTTGGCCGATGAGACTGGAGCAAAAAGATCCCACTTATTTGACGGCGATCGACTCGATCCATTTCCGGTTTGTATAATAATAATAAACGCCCAAATCATGTCGATTATTGAGTTATGGCAGCGATCCATATACACGGTGTGTGTCTAGAGTCCCGCGACAATATGTGAGTGCCGGACGCATTTCCCAGACGCACCGAGATCGACTTGGTCCATTTCCGGTTTGGTAACTCGCCGATCATCCACCAGGCGCCGTTGCAGAGTTGTGGCTCCCACTGCATCAGACCAGGCTCCGTCAGGGAATTATGAATAACATGGCGAAAAAATGAAATATGATCTCAATAACGTTGTACGCCGTGGAATGGCAGAATTCGCATGAACTTGAAACACGTCGTAAGCCGTTTCCGGCGGTGGATGTGTTAAGCCCTAGCCCTATTTTGTGAAAATCCGCCTAAAAATACATACCTAAGTAAATGGAAGATTACTCCACTTCTACAAGGTCCATTTGCATGTTCTTGGTATCTAGGGACATCTATGGATCTCACGGAATGTATTCCCAGTGTCCGAAATATTGTGTCTGTTACTAGGCTTACTAGGAAATATGACAAGGAATGTGTTAAGTGGGGGGAGGGGGGGTTACATTGCTTTCTGGGTAAAGTAGTCATTATGCATAGCAAGATAAATGGCTCCGGTGAAAATTACCCTAAAGGGCCCAGAATCACAAAATAGCCCAGACATCAGAAGGTTAAAACTCAGTCCTCAAATATACCCTTTTGTCCAAGGGTGCACTTTTGATTCTGCTCAATCGGCCACCAAGAACAGGACTTGTGTTTCGACGTCAGGTGGAGGTACAGGTTTCGGCCTAGGAGAGTAAGCGAAAGTTATTGCGAGCATGAATGACACCTGTAATGGCAGAGGGAATTCCAGAGACATTTCTGAAGACTGTGCCAGCCAAGGACAAGGCTCTAAATCCCAGGACTATATAATGCCCCCTGCCATCATATATTTTACATGTCACGCCCAGTCACCCTTTAATGCAGCTAGATCACTCATTTCACCCCACCTGAACTGTTTAAATGGAACCAGAATGCTGTCTTTTAAAATATAGCTTTTGATTTATGTTGCCTACAAGCACACTAAACAAAAAATGCTGCATGGTTAGTGCGTGTGTGTTGCACTATGGAATAGGACTGTACAATATATCATCCAGGAGGCTAACATGCCATAGGATATATTAGTACATTTAACATTTGCATTATAGGCATTCAGCATACACTTGGGTTTCCATGTAGTTTCCACATTTACCATCCGCAGATGCAATAGACCCTTTTCAAAGCAGCCATTTTGACTCGTCATTAGACGGGTAAATGAAGGTGTAACCGTAGATATAGGATATGAATTGTTCCGTAGCCGTAGATATAGAATATGCATTGTCTTACAACATTGTTTACCCATCTATGACAAATGAAAATGGCTGCTGTGAAAAAGGTGTAGTATCCCACTCTGATTCTCCAATTGTGGAATGCCCTCCCTTTCTCTCTGAGATAAATAGAATAATGTGACTCTTTTAAAAAACTAAAAAAGCTGAAAATGCTACTGTTCAGACAGGCGTTTGGCTAGTCTTATCTTGGTTTTACTTTGTATTATACTTTCTAGTTGGTGTGTTTGATTGGTTCTATGTATTGCTGATGATGGAAAGCACTTTGTGATCCTGTATCTTGAAATGTGCTATATAAATAAAATGTACTTACTTACTTACTTACTTACTTACTTACTTACTTACTTACTTACTTACTTACTTACTTACTTACTTACTTACTTACTTACTTACTTACTTACTTACTTACTTACTTACTTACTTACTTACTTACTTACTTACTTACTTACTCCCCCCACTCCTCTTGAACCAAAGTAGGTCTTAAAGCTTTTTTTCCAGTGCAGACCTTCATCTTCTTCACGTCTACTACGCTCCACTGGTCTGAACCCCCTGAGTAATTTGTATATCATAGGAATGGGGCCCTAACAATGTGCTCTTCAAAGGTCCATTTCCTCTATACCCTCTGGTGACAATGACAATGGTTTTATTACCCACACGTATCTGAGATTGTAAAACAGTTGCACTTAAAGGGTGAACTCAGAATTTTTGGATCACCTAGCCCCATTTCCCACTTAGCAAAGACGTTGTCGATCGGTAGAATCTTTTCTCAGAATGGCATGCTATTCGTCATACTGGGGATCCTCGCAGCTCTAGCTAGTTATAGCCACAAAACTATTGAAAAGTAGGCTAATGGGGCCATACTCCAGACAGTCCAAGCCTTGAAATAAATGGGTCAACCTAGTTTCAAGTTTAATTTGCTAAAGTTTGACAAGGCAGTAGGTACAGCAGCATAAATACACCGTCTTTAAACGGTCAATCCTGAAAGGCATCAAACGTGACAGCGATCAACATCTGTGGAGTGGTGCGGTAATCACAACCTTGCTCTCAACTCCACGAAGACCAAGGAAATGATTATCGATTTCCGCAGGACTGGTGACCTCAGCCACTCTCCACTACTCATTGGAAGCGAGGAGGTGGAGAGGGTTTAAAATGTTAAGTTTCTGGGCGTGACTATGACTGATGACCTGTCCTGGGGGATCAACATTACCTCTGCTGTGGGGAAAACACAGCAGCGCCTTTTCTATCTGCAGAAACTTAAATGGGCAAAACTCCCACAGGGATTGATGGCTAACTTCGACCACTGCGCAGTAGAGAGTGTGCTCACCTACGGACTACTGGACCAGTACCACCCAGCACACCACCTTTTCCAACTGCTGCCCTCTGGTCGAAGGTACAGATCCATCCAGTCTGGTACTAGCAGACTGACCAACAGCCTCTATCCACTGGCTGTCAGGCTGCTCAACGATCAACTTGCCCCCCCCTCACACCCCCCATCCCCAACCACCGGTGACATAACTCCCACTTCTACATTACAACAATAACTGAACCGGACTTGCATTGCATTGCTGCACTATACACTATACACTATTCCATCCATCCATCCATCCATCCATTGCAAGCCAACGCCCCCCCCCCCCCCCCCCCCCCCCCTCCATCCATTAACTCAACTGGACTGTCACTGTACTATTTATTGCACTAGCACTATTGCACTTGGGACATTGTTATTATTGATATTATATGTATGCTATATTCAGTATGTTTGTGTGCCAGTGGTGATGCTCTAAACCCAATTTCGTTGTACCAACGATGACAAATATTCTATTCTATTCTATCGTAAACAAAAAGCATGAAATTAAAAGAGGCATAATCTCCGGAATAAACAGGTAATCCATGAAACAATTTAAGAGCACGAAGAGTAAAGGAACGGCGCATGTGTTTTGGTTCTACTTGCGGGCTCTGCCAATCCCCTGCGCTGACACGAAGCGAGTGGGTCGGTGTTGAGGTTGCAGGAAGGAAACCATGCATGGGGGATGTATTGACCTTGTGTGTCTTGGTGAGGGAGCAGAGGGTGGATGTTCTGGCCTTGAGTATGTTGGTGAGGCTGAAGGCAGGGTGGCCTCATCACGCCTTTCACTCAGTGATGGAAAAGAAAGAGCGTTGTTCCTATACAGAACATCATGTGGGAGACCAGCTCTTTTGGCAACACTGAAGTAATTGGGATCCTTGGCCGTGTCTTTGAGAGCATAATGATGTGGGGATCCCATGACAAATCAGTCCACAGTGCACCCAAAGTAACGTTCAGATTTTTATTTCAGGGCTTGTACAGACTGGAGCGTGGCCCCCATTGATTTGTCCATTGTTTTGTGGCTAACTAGCCAGAGATGTGGGGATACAGTGTTAAGAAAACAAAAATGTGGATTATGCTGAGAACTCAGAATTTACCCTTGAATTAAAAAAAGTACTTCCTCTAATATTGCCCTTTTTGACTGGTGTTTCCTGGTTTCCCGAAGCAAAAAAAAGAAATCAATGCAACTGTTTTACGATCTTCCCGAACCCTGGGCTTCTATGTTGTTCCTGTGCTAATCTATGGCTATAAAGAAAGAAAAAACTTCTCCACCCAGAGAGGAGGCGGGATCTCACCACTAATCTGTTGTGACATTATCCACTTGTACGGAAGGCGAGGACACAACAGCAGCACTGCTAAAGACGCTGTACATTGTCCTCACTGCCACCGTTAGTCCACGTGGCTGTTTGGCAGAGTCGTGCGGCATTCACTCACATTAGAGGGGGATTTCATGCGTGTGCTAAGCTCTGCTAATGGCTTACAGCCTGCCCTCTCGTCTGGAGGCAGCCTGGGGGAGCGCTGCCTTTTCAAAGCGCCGCCCAGGTAAAAGAGACAGTTTCATCTGTTTTGTTTGTTTGATATGCCTTCCTGTATACTTGTGTTACTTGTTTGTCTTTATGAATTAACAGTGTCCACATGTGTGCCCACAGTACTGAACGTGTGTTATCGGTTTGTCTTTGTCACTGAAAAACACAGCTGTGCATTTGCACACGTGTGTCCATGTGCCTACCAGCAGCACCGGGGTGTTTGTTTGTTATCGGTGTGCGTCTGTGACCGACAACACAGCTGTGTGTGAGTACGTACTGTAGGTGTGCCCACATGCCTGCGTAATGTATACAGAGCTGTGTATTTGTATGCATTTTGGTGTGTCTGTAACTGAATGGATAGTGCAATGCCTGTGAGCTGCCACTAGGGGTGGAGTTGCTAACTGTGAGTGAGTGAGTGAGTGAGTGAGTGAGTGAGTGAGTGGGTGAGTGAGTGAGTGAGTGAGTGAGTGAGTGAGTGAGTGAGTGAGTGAGTGAGTGAGTGAGTGAGTGAGTGAGTGATAGTGACCTTACCAGTCTAAAAATAAATAGATAATGATAATCTATTAATACAGCTGTGTGTGTTTGTGCATAATGTGTCCTTATTAGGCGACTACCCCTGAAGACAGATTTAACTGGGTATAGGAAGGAAGTACCATACGAGCCGCAAATTGAACATGCAGTGAGTCTGCGACAACAACCCAATAATAAACACTCGAAACAGCTATTACCAGACAATTACAACAGCAGTGGTGCCCGCTTCAAATGTCACGTATTATAGGCTATAAGCCCGTGTAGATCTATTCGGAATAATAAACATATACACCCACTGACCTACACGCGTACGCCCCCCTCGCTATCGCCTTTGGGGCGTGAGATATGAAGACGCATTCAACTGGGTATAGGAAGGAAGTACCATACGAGCCGCAAGTTGAACATGCAGCTGTGTGTAAGTGTATGCTTATTACCATTGACTGCAGTGGGGGGGGGGGGGGGGGGAGAGCCCCGCTACGACGGTCATTTCATATGCATGACGAGATATAATAATGATAATCTAGCGTTGATTTCAGGATGATTGGATAATCAGCCGGAAAATTACGACGTGATGACTGGATTACAGTAAAATGCCTTTTTCTCGTCTTTTTCCTGGAATTACTCAAAAGCACCCAAACCATACTCTATTCAAAACGGTATAAAACGGAAATGTACGGATGAAAAAACGATCAGTTTTGGGCATGTTGACTGGAAGCAACTCACTGACAGTCGACAGTGTTATTAGACCCATATATATAATATAAGATATATTTTAAGCACTCGCAAATGTCGCAGTCTAAAACTATATCCATTGAATAATGACCTGGCAATGAAGGGGGATCAGTGCCCCCGTGCTGCTGGCGGTCAATGTGTTAATCATATAACTTGTATATCTATAATATAATGTTTCCTACATTAGCTGGCCAAATCTCAAAGCCAACGTACAGTATGTGCACAACTACATTATAAGGTTAACTAAACAGACCACACGCAACGTTATCATCCCGCATCATAATAGGTAACTAGCCATCTAGCTAACCTAGCTAGCTAGAAGGCAACCATACACAGAATTAACTATAACGTTAACAAGAAAAACTCAACTCCACTCCTATCCTAGCTCTGGAAGGGTCATCAAGGAGAACCTGCCTTTTCTCAGTCCTTACCCCACAATGGTGGAATGAACTACGCACCCCAGTTAGGACAGCCGAAACCCGTCCAATCCTTCGCCCTCAACTAAAGATGCACTTCTTCAACCATTATCTGAAATAAAAAATTCAAATACAAAAAAATCTAACCCTAACTAACCTTGTCCTAATAAACTAACCTACACTGTAAAACTCAACACTTTGATGCACATTGTTACTCAGCTGATAGAGTTGTGCCCTTCCTGACGACTTGTCGTACAGAACTTGTGAGTCGCTTTGGATAAAAGTGTCAGCTAAATGACTAAATGTAAATGTAATGTCAACTGATTGTTTGTGATCGTTACTCTACCCTTGGGTTTAGGAGAGACGTCGTGAAATATGATTAGATTTGTTGTAGCCTTACCTCTCAGAGGTCAGAGGAGTGGTAGCCTATATATGCATCGTGAAGGAATGAATGATCTGACTGATCCTGAAGAAGAAGCAATAGGATGTTGTTGTCTGACAATTTCACAAGATTGTTGCCCCCTTGAGAAGGGCAGTTTAAGCAGCCACAGCTGTAAATGGTAAATGGCTGCTTTTTTATATAGCGGTTTTATCCAAAGTGCTTTACAATTTGTTACTCACATTTTACCCTATCATTCACACATTCACTCACACATTCACACACCGACGGCGGAGGCAACCATGCAAGGTGCCAACCTGCTCATCGGGAGCAATTAGGGGTTAAGTGTCTTGCTCAAGGACACATCGACACGCTGCCCGGGAGGAGCGGGAATTGAACCGGGAACTGGCCTGTTGTTTACCATCTCTGTCTGTGTCCCTGTGTCAAAGAGCCCTGTATAAAGTCACTTAGCTGGCCTGTGGCCAGGATCATCTGCCATTAGGATGATGATAAAGTTGTGCAAGAAAGTGGGAGAGAGAGAGAGAGTTGAATGACGAAATATGGGGAAAGAGGGAGATGAGAGAGAGGGTAGGAAATAGATACAGAGAAGAGGGAGATATACAGCACCCGATTCCATCCCTTCTCTTTCTATGTCCTATTTCCCTTATGTATACACTACAGTAAACACTGTTGTGTAGAGCGGGGTGATCTGATGATAAAAGCAGATGTCATCTCAGATCGTCTGCCTCTAGTCATCACATGTTCCTCTCCGAGTGCGCTACAGTATGGCGCGATGTGAACATGGGGACAAGGGGCCACTCGAGACGAGAGATGAAATTACTCCAGCCGGGCTGTAACATTGAGTATGTTGCGGACCTGGCGGGCGATAATGGAATGGAAATTGACTGAGCATATGCACTTCAAAAGGGGAAGGAGTGCAATTCAATCAAGCCGTCGTCGCATTCAGCGGTCCAATGGAATCAAACGGAAGGGCGGTTGGGGTGTGTGTGTGTGGGGGGGGGGGGGGGGGGGGGGACTATACATGCTCACCTCACAGATGGATCGGATTGCAACCTGAGAATGTACATGGCATGAGAATAAAAGGAGGACACGGTTTTACCGGTAAAAATAAATCGGATATTGTTACTGGTGTTATGATGTCATCAGTATGATGGAAGCAGTGGTAAATATGAGCCTAGTTTGTTTGTTGTGTACCTTGGGTAAGACAGGGTCCTATAATCAAATGTGAAATCCTGCTTATTTGTCTGAAAACTTAAAATGTAATTTCCCCGTTTACGCCATGGGCGGCGCCATTTTAGAGTTAGCTAGATGGTGACGTCACTGTAATGGTTTGGGCTGGCTCCCGGTTTACACTGCTGGTTAGATACGTAAATATGGAGTGTCGTGAAAGTCAGTCAGTAAATTGTCAACCAAATGTAACGTTACCTACCGAAAAACGGAACCGCGGTGGTTCTTTTTGCATTGCTCCCGGCTGTTCGAATAAATGTTACCGCGTGAAAGAGAGGAAAGTTAGTTCAAGAGACAGACAGAGCCCCTGTTTATAATAGTCTGGTTTTAGCATTATAGTCTCGAGCATGTAACAGAAATGAAAAAGAAGTATTATTAGCAGTGAAGTGCAGTAGGCCATGTTTTTGGCTATATTTATATGTAAATTGTTCCTGTTAATTAATCTTTTTTTTTTAATCCACTTTTCCTCCTTCTTTTTCTGTTTTTCTCCCATCCCAATTTAGTCGTGCCAATTCCCCCCTCCCGTCTTGATTGTTGCTTGCATGTGCCCCCCACTGGTCGGTCATAGGGAGGGTTGAAGAATCTATCGCATGTCCCCTCCGATACATGCGGAGTCAGCCAGCCACTTCTTTTCACCTGCCAGCGCGGACTCTCATTGGCAAGGTGTAACGTGTGGGAGACTCACACTAACATCTCCTGTCCTTGCTGTGCAGGTGTGGGTCAATTTGTTTGCTCCTCGAATCAAGACAGAAGGGTATGGAAAGTTAGACACTGGACAATGAGTTCAAACATCATGTATTGCATTTATTGAATAATCAGAAAGAATAATTACATGAATTATCGGGTGGTCCATGGATCAAGACAGGCTTGTTGACAGCAATGCAGCATCAGAGTGGCCAAGGAGCTCTCTCCTCCTCTATTCTAAATGGTCTGATATACGCGTCTGACCTAGGGTGTCTTCGCTGGCTGACCAATCAAGTGTGAGACACCTGTGTCCTTTCCCATATGATCCAGCTCGGACCAGGTCCTCGAAGATGCATAGTTATGTAACAGGAAAATGCACAGGCATCCATCCCGGACTGACCAGCCACCTTTCTGGAGATAAGGGGCCCCTTTAACCTTGGCCTAAAAAGCCTCTCAATGTAAAAAGAAAACCGACTTATATAATGTCCTCAAATGTTTATGATACTGATTGTACTGTAATCCTATTTATCAATGACTTTTAACTTAATCAATGTTCCTAATTAACTAATATATATATGATATAAGTGTAAAGTCAGCCTGACTATTTTTCAAGTCTGCCGTTAATTTCCGACACAGGCGCCCTGACCGACCTGTAGGAGTCGCTGTTTACAACGACCAGATTACCACCCATCGACTCCCCTCCCGCTGACTCTGCCAATTGAGTCAGTATGACGGCCGGCCCAAGCCGGAGGCAACGCTGACAGCCGGATTCGATACCGGTGTCTCACGCGTTGGTGACGAGCGATTAGACCGCCGCGCCACCCAGCCGCCCTTAATTAATACATTTTAATCGACCGGTCTATCTCTCTCTCTTGATAGACCAGTCTATCCTACATTACGAGCAACCAATGAGTCTATCTGAGGCCACCGGGCGACGGATAATAAACTATAGATTTATATGGAATTCGTTAAACGGATCCATTGTCTTACTTATTATTTATTTTTCCCAAATGAAGGTTGAAAGTCTGTCTCCGTCACAAACGTAATGTAGGATAGACCGGTCTATCCTATATACGCGCAACCAATGAGTCTATCGAGAGAGAGATAGACCGGTCTATAGAGAGAGAGCACAACTCATTGACTGCCTTAAATTAGCACACACAAATCATCTCCAAAACTAACGTTATTTATTTAAATTGTTCCTGTTAATGAATAATTAACATAAGTTCATGTGTTCATGTAGGAAGTCACTTTAAGAGCTTTTAATTCATTCCCCCAGAAGAGAGAAAGAACCTGGAATGAAAATATCAAAAGCTGTCGGATGAGATATTATTATTATATTAGGGATGTCAAAATAATGCGTTCCATTTAATTAATTATAGAAATTAATTAATTCGGGCGGCTAAGTGGCGCAGTGGGCAAGGCGCTCGCCACTAACGCAGGAGACGCTGGGTTCGAGCCCAGCTCTCGGCGTTGCTTCCGGCTTGGCTGGTCGTTCATACTAATATAATTGGCAGTATTAGGGGGTGGGAAAGCCGGTGGGTGGGGATCGGACGTTGTGGACAGCGACTCCTACAGGTCGGTTGGTGCGCCTGTACAGCAGAATCAGGAAGTATCGGGGGCAGCGTTAGCCTCCCACACGTTACTCCTCGCCACTGAGAGATCGCGCTGTACAGGTGAAAAGATGCAACGGCTGCCTCCTTGTGTACTGGAGGGGACACATGATGCAAGGCGTTGTCCACATTGCAGCCGACCAGTGGGAGGCATGGTCTAGCAACGTTCGAGACAGGGGAGGGAAGAATTGGATAAATACGAAATTGGAATGAGAGAAAAAATAGAAAATGGGGAGAAAAAGTAGATAATTTTTTTTTATTAATTCATAAATCCGTGTCTCTTGTGGTGCCGTGTTGACATTAAAGTACAGGAAAATGTGCAACTTGTGTGTTGTTTATTTGTATAAGAGATATATCTTTACACTGTTTATTTACTTGATAGTATTATGTCCCTTTATCGCACTGTAGACAGCGCAATATGCCTAATTACCAATACGCACCTGCGTATACGTAAATGCCAGTGTTGGAGAAAAAAGGCTACAGTCCAGTGTGTAATTTACGAGAGAGCAGGTTTTGCTTGTGAGCTGTGATTGGAAACGGTAATATAAGTTTAAGGAGAAGTGGAGTAACGTACTCGGACATAGATCATAGATAGATTTTTTTTGCACATCACGTCTCACTGCTGTCATTCTAATTGGCTCAAAGGCATAGGCCACTGGGTTTCGGATACTCTCTGTGGGTCTGTCCACCTCGTCAAACATGTCCAGATCCATTCTAGCTACCGCCTCTGAGTCTAGGTCAATAGCTACAGCCTGCAATTCTCTGAGGTGGGAGGCTCCGGGCGCACCATCTCCGTGACGTCAGCATTTAACGTGAACAAACATGGCGGCGCACTGGTTGATCACGAAGGGACATAACAAATCGTTTTTTCTTAGAAACGGCTTATTTTTATGATTTTTTATGTGGTTTATCTAAATACTAATTTGATGCTATGCCTATGTTTATATCGCTATTCAACATCTCCCCTTTAACACATCCTCCGCCAAAAACGAGTTTACTCATTATTGCCCGCCAATCTAATAACGCCAACAACGAGTTTACTAGTTTTTATGATCGTTATTTCCTTTATTCGCTATTGGCATTCATAATTCATCCAGGAAGGCTCCGGGAGCCAGCTGGACTATGTCTGATAAGTCCTGGTGGATTTCGGGCTAGTTGCACTCCACTCTAAACCAGATGTGGCGCTCTGTGCATCGGAGGAAATCCTCCGGCAGAGCTATCTTGTTATGTTGATAAAGACAAACACTTGAGTGCATTTGATCGCTTTCGAGACGCAAGAATCAATATGCTTTCGGCGTTTATTGCGTCATACAAACGGAAAATGGATCTAGCAGATCGACATCAAATATTTGGAATTTTTTTTCTCCAGACGCATCGGCCACAGGTAAGGAATCTAACGTTAATTCCAGCTCGATTGTCCATTTATTTCATTGCAATCCATCTCCTCAACGTATGATGTCTTACTAAGGATAGCCGTTACTGACAATCAAGGAATCATAAACTACCCCTCCCCCCTCTCTTTCCTTCACGCATGATGGAGCTTAATGTATACCGAGCATATGCATTTGAATTTTTTAATATAGCGTGTATAGGAACGAAACGCCAATCAATTATGTATAATATGCGTCTGGGCCTATAACTCGCCTTCTAGGAATTACTGCTCTACACTCCAAAAACATACTTGTATTCACGACGGTACTAACACGACAATGTATGAATGGAAAAATATAACGTTCCCACATCCGGAACGATATGTTGAATGGGCTATAGTAATCTCGATAGCTATAATATTAAAAAAGTTATAGCCCTGCAAAGAAGGTGAGCGACTCCATAGGCTTACAGCACTGGCAGAGAGTGGTATAAGATGGGCAAACTGCGTGGCACAGAATGTGTTAAGAGATCTAGCTTCCCTAATGTTCATAGGTAGTGTGTTCCATAACTTTGGTACATAGTTTGCCAAGGCTGCATCCCCGATTTTCCTTAGACTGTGGCTTGGAACCTTCAATAGACCAGTAGTAGATGATCGCAATGTTCTAGGAGGCACATCGTTGACTAGAGAATTTGCAATGTAGCTTGGTCCTGTTCCATTTAGTGCTTTGTATATAAGGAGGAGGACCTTGAAATCAATTCTAAATGTTACCGGAAGCCAGTGTAGGTTAGATAATACTGGACTCATGTGGTCTCTCCTCTTGTTTCTAGTTAGTAGCCTAGCTGCAGAGTTTTAATGAGTTGGAGTCGCTCTGTGTTTTTTTTTGGGAGGCCGGTGAGGAGTGCATTACAGTAGTCAAGTCGGCTAAAGATAAAGGCATGGATCAGTTTTTAAGCGTTTTTTTTTTATTTATAAACAGCCGTACCTTAGCTATGTTTCTAAGGTGGGAAAATTATGTTTTTGTCACCTTGTTGATGTGTGATTTAAAGCTTAGGTCTGAGTCTATTATAACACCAAGTGTAACTGAGGGGTACAATTCCCTGACTGTATTAATCAAGTACTGATATCATTGAATCACTACCGACTTGTACATTGCTGGCCAACACCGTACAACGGTATTCTAGATGACGACACTCGCACAATAACAGGTTTTCCACACAAAATACTAGTTTACAATATTTATTACATAAAAGGGCTTGTTTACAGTATTTAGATTGCGCTTATAAGGCAAAGAATGTGCAGGTAAATCAATAATGGATATTAAGTCTCGTAGTGGTGACCGGAGTGCCGGATGTCCCGCGATGATGTCGGGGAGTTCGCGACCCTCTCTGCGCCACCCCCCTTCCCCCTGTCTCCGGCTGTCCCTGAGCAACGACCGGAGTGTTGAATGTCCCGTGACTAAGACGGGGAGGACGTGACCCTCTTGCGCCGCCCCTGTGCCTCAAATAGATCCGCTATCAACTCTATCTTTAATCTTTCAAAATGTTCAGTTGCTATCGCTTTTAGCTATATCTTTAATTTTTCAAAATGTACAGTTGCTATTGCATGCACTCATCTGTGTTTCGCTACACACATGAGTGCATGCTTACCAACTGTCCGTCTGCAACACTACTATCACCGACATCTAAGAAGGGAGATCCCCCCTTGAACGGCCCTTCTAAGGTTTCTCTCCTCCACATTGCCTGTGGAGCTTTTTTTCCCTATTGTTAGGTTTTAGTGAGTTTTTCCTTACCTTCGCGTGGGGTATGTCTGGGAGTGCTTGCATTCTTTCATTTATTTGCATTCATCTAAAAAATGTTTGGATCCTATGGTGTTCTTGTTCTGTTCTTGACTTATTGTTATGTTGTCTTCTTGACTTGTTTAAAGAAGACCTGTACGGCCCATGGGGACATTAACGTGTGTTGTCGGGCCCTATAAATAAATTTGATTTGATTTGATTTGATTTTAAGTGAGTAGATCTGGTTATTCTGGGAAAGGGTGTACTACCGGTTGTAAGCCAGCAGAGGGGGCCAAAGCTCTATGCAAGTCAATGGTTCACGGGGGCAATATCACCCCTGGAGCGGTGGGGATAAGCAACCTGGTCCCAGGATGCGCGCCGTGTAGGTGAGAGCCGTGGAGTCTCTGCTCCGGCAGAGACGGGCTCGAGTGGAGGTCCTCACGGGCAGGTGTAAATCCCACAGTAGCAGTGGGGTAGGCGGTTCTCTGTTCCAGCTTATTTGGTCAAAGCAATGAAGAAGAATAATCCTTGCCCGGAGAGTGGCACTGCCGGTGGGGTGTAAGTCCTCCGTGGTGCTGCTGCTCCGGTGTAGATATCCTCTCCGGTGCGGTAGTGCACGGCTGAACTTGACGTTACTGTACTATTAGCACGCGGCAATAAGTGCTCTATTATAGACACACAATTACCCACTTCACGTGGTCGTAATGAAGGTTTACTAATATATAGAGAACGATACGACAAACAGACGTATTTAGGATAACACGAGGCTCTATCTTGGGGCATGCAAGCCCTGTTATACCGCACGTTGCGTAGTGGGTAAGGCTTTACTTAGTAACTGAACCAGACTGAACTGAAGGCGAACTGAAGAGGAACTGCCAGCGGGAACTGCAAGCTGGGTTCTGTATTCTTGCGCCATATTTATATCCACGGTGGACAAATAGTGCCTATCTCATTTCTGTCGCCTCCCGGTCTCGTAGCCGTGGGCGAAAGCGGGCATGTTCAGACAAGTCCGAGGCGGTAGCTTTCAAGTCAGCCCGAGTGGGTAAGGCTTTACTCGGTGCCTGGCGCCAGGGGGGTCGCTTCCAATCGGGGAATGAATATTATGGTCTGTCCTGCTAGACTAAAGGGATATTCCGTGCATATTGTACAAGGAATATACAGGGGATATCAAACGATATGCAGATATCATACATGGGATCTCAGGCAATAAACATATATATTCGGTTTAATCTGACCCTTTGTAACAGCCGCCCCCTAATTAGTCCCACCTAATTAGCTAAGCAGGGGCAGATTAACCGCACTGTCCACCACTCAATGTCTGTGAGGGGTCGGTCAGTTCACAAAGTCAGGGGTCATGGTCGTCATTAGGCAAGTCGGGGAGCCTTGGCGACTCGATCAGCCTCGCCACGGGTCGGTTGTAGATCCGCCCTTGGCCGAGCACTTCTGCCACTCTGACCTTTCCGTCGGCACCAGTGGTCACTTTGCTTACGCAGCCGGCCGGCCACGCAGCTCGGGGTAGTGACTGGTCTATGGTCATGACGGCTGGACGGGATGAAGGGGGGCTTAGGAGGAAGCGGGCCTGAGACTGCTTTGATCTGGGCTTGGCTGTGCTTTCTCCTCCTCCGTCTGTTTCTCTTGTTCGCTCTGTACCCCGTGTGAGGAGGGGCCGGTCCCGGCCGCCCCGTCAAGGAGTCGCTTGGGGTGCTGGGTTCGAGGTCAGCTACGTCTGGAGCGCAGCTGAGGGGGGTGGAGTTCCGAACTCCCTCTGGTACCCACGGTTCTCTCACGGGCCTCTCGCTTAATGTCAATAGCCTCTGCTGTATGGGGGAGAGGCCGGTGTCTTCTTCTGTGTGTAGGCAGCTAGTGGCTGCTGTTCGGCTGAGAGATTTAGCGAGGGGGCCTTGGAGGGTCCACCCTAGGCGGGTCTCGACTGCTGCAGGACAGCCTCGGGTTCCGGAATGGACCCGGTCTATCGGGACGATGAGGTCTGCATGGTCGGAGCCTATCAACAGGGTCGGGGTCGCGCCGTCTATGAGCGGGATAGGTAGTTGACGCAGGTGCGCACACTTATCCATCAGCTGTGGGATGGGGTAGGTGTACTGTGATAGTCCTATTTCTTGGCTGGTGAAAGCATTTGTGATCTTGTACCGTCGCTCTGGCTGCCCGCTTGCTGCGATAGTGAAGGAGACATTCTCGCCCTTTATCGTCTTTAAATCTCTCCTTATTGTCCGAATCGTCATTTGGTTCTCGCTCCCCCGCAGTCCCAGCTGGGCCGCAGCGGACGCGAGCAGAAGGGTCTTCTCTGACCCGTCATCAAGGACGGCGTAAGTGTCCATGACTTTGTCCCCGTGGCTCAGGAGCACCCTGACCACTTTGAGGAGCACTCGGGGGGTCCCGCTGTGCTGGTCAATGTGGAGCACTCCTGCTAGTTGGTTGTCTTGGACCTTCTGGTGGGCTCCGCACCGTGCTGCGCGGTAAACGGCGCCCGCCTGGGCCGCCTGGCGCCACTGGTTCACTTGGACGGGGTTCAGTGTCTTATATTCGGCGCACTGTGCCAGCCAGTGTCCGCCGTCGCAGTAGGTACAGTAGGGAGCGGTCTGGTGGGACTTTGGTTCTGGTGCCACCGCCTCGGCGTGGTACATGACCGCGACGGGCCCACTCTGTTGTCCTGGGTGACGCTTGTTGATGTCGTGCAGGACCTGCAGGTGGGTGCCACCGCACCTGCTGCACTTTTTCTTCAGGTGGCACTCAGCTGCTAGGTGGCTGCGCGCGCAGCGGAAGCAGCGGCGGTGGTCCTTGACCCACTGGCTCACATCCTCCGTGGTCAGCTTCTTGAATTCCTCGCACTGATGGAGCCGATGTTCTCCCTCACAGTACTGGCACTCAATCTTCCACTGGTCCTCTTTCGTCGAGGGGGTGTTGTGGTTGGAGTGCTGCGGTACTGACTCTGATTGGTGCATGACGGTCACCGATCTTCTTCCATCATTTAGTCTCCTGGTTCCTTCTCTGGAGCCAGGGGTGCTCCGTCCGAATGTATCTAGCCGTAAGCTGCTGACTTCTCTCGCCAGGAAGTCGGCTAGATCGAGGAGGTTCGGTTCGGGGCCATTAGGGTCTCGGTGGTCTCTCTGCCGCCTAAAGCGCTCCTGTCGGGCGGGCGGTAGCTTCTCCAAGATCCTCTCTACATTTGAGTTGGCGTATAGTTCATGCCTACCCTTTTCCCTCTGCGCTCCCAGCATCCCTACCAGGGACTGCACTCTGATGGACAGGTCGTCCAGTGCTCGATTGTCTGTGGCTGGGGGTAGGCGGTCAATATGCCTTATCTCTTCGATCACGTAATCCCATATACGTCCATATCTCTGGTCCAGCGCTGCAAGGGCCGCTGTGTATGGTGTTGAAGAGGAGGCGTAGGCCAGCGCTATATTGTGCGCTCGCGGTACTTTCAGGTGCTTCAGTAATATTGCATACTTGTGGCGTTCATCAGCGACATCCACCATCATTGTCTCTAGGCACATCCGGAGCTCCGTGTACTGTGCTCGATTCTCATAGACGAAGTCTGGGATTGACGGCGTGGCGATGTATGACGCTGTGGGTGACTGATACATCGGTGAGCGTTGGGGGAGAGGCCTCCTAGGCGAGTCTCCGCTTGCGTGTCGTCTTGGGCTGGTACTTGGTGGGTACCAAAGGTCGGGTACCCAGGTGCTGTTCCTCGGGGCTGGCGGTGCGTCAAACTCACCCGTGAGTTGAGTCGGGGGTTGGTAGCGCAGGGCCTCGGGGCTGACTTCTGGGCTGTACTGGACCTCCTGGTCCTGAGTATGTGGCTGCGGGTCGGGGCTGTACTGGGCCTCCTGGGCCAGAGCACGTTGCTGCTGGTCGGCTTGACACTCCTCTTCCTCCTCATCTCCCTCTGCTAGGACCTGGAGTCGTCTGTTCAGTCTCTCGGCGTGGTTCGGTTCTGTACCCCGGTTGCTAGGTCTCGTATGGACCGGCTGGGGAGGGGGTTCGGAGACGTGGACAGGATCCTCCTGTAGGCGGGGTCCCGGGTCGCTTCGTCGGGTAGGGGAATGTGTCCTAGACCCATGTCTTGACGACCTCTGGGAGATCCGTGCGGAGTGAGGGGGTGTCGCCATGGCAACCAGTTTGTCCATCAGCTCCGCCTGCAGCCGGTCGCGCTCTTCCTCGCGCCGGGCATGGGGTGCGTCGCGCGCTGCTTCGCGCTGGGCATTGGCGATGTCGCGCTGCGCGTTGGCACTGGCCTGGGCAGCGTCGCGCTGTGCGTTGGCGACGTCGCGCTGGGCATTGGCGCTGACATGGGCGGCGTGGAGCTGTGCATTTGCGGCGTCGGCGCGGCTTCTCTCGACGTCGCGCTGGGCATTGGCGCTGGCATGGGCGGCGTCGGCGCGGCTTCTCTCGATGTTCTCTTCTGTCTGGAGGCGTCTGGTCTCCAGTCTTATTCGGTCGTCCTCGCTCCTTTGTTGCGCCTGGAAGCGCTCTCGCTCGCCTGCATAATGTTCGCGCTCGCACGTCTGTTGCGCTTGAAGTCGATCGCGTTCGGTGGAGGCTGCCAGGGTGGCGATGAGTGCTTGCGCCAGCATCTTGTCCGCCTCGCTGGGGGAAGACGCCGTTCGGGGCGATCGGCTCCCGGCAGTACTGGTTGGAGATCCGTTCTCCGGTTGCGTACCGCGGAGATCCGTCTCCTGGGTGCGCGTCTCTTTAGGGTTGTCTTCCTCCCGGGGCTGGTCGGGGACTACTTCTTGGGTAGTGTCTGGGGGTAAAGTCGTGTCAGTTCCCTCCTGGTCCCCACCGTGAGCTTGGTCAGTTACATTAGCACCCACTAGGGCCTCTGTGGTCGGGGTAACCTGGTTGTTAAGGTCAGACATAATTTTACTTTCTACTTTTTCCGCGTTTAACTTCCCTTTAAAGCTAGGTATTGGACTGACAGAGTATGCCTCTAGGTAGGGAGGTGGCTGTCGTCTGCGCTGCGGGCGATCTAGCTTAGGAGAACCGTTTGTGGAGTGTTCGTCATCGGCCAATTCCATATTAATATTATATTAATATTACGCTAATTATTATCTCGGCTATCGAAGGACCAATTGTAACTGAGGGGTACAATTCCCTGACTGTATTAATCAAGTACTGATATCATTGAATCACTACCGACTTGTACATTGCTGGCCAACACCGTACAACGGTATTCTAGATGACGACACTCGCACAATAACAGGTTTTCCACACAAAATACTAGTTTACAATATTTATTACATGAAAGGGCTTGTTTACAGTATTTAGATTGCGCTTATAAGGCAAAGAATGTGCAGGTAAATCAATAATGGATATTAAGTGAGTAGATCTGGTTATTCTGGGAAAGGGTGTACTACCGGTTGTAAGCCAGCAGAGGGGGCCAAAGCTCTATGCAAGTCAATGGTTCACGGGGGCAATATCACCCCTGGAGCGGTGGGGATAAGCAACCTGGTCCCAGGATGCGCGCCGTGTAGGTGAGAGCCGTGGAGTCTCTGCTCCGGCAGAGACGGGCTCGAGTGGAGGTCCTCACGGGCAGGTGTAAATCCCACAGTAGCAGTGGGGTAGGCGGTTCTCTGTTCCAGCAGCTTGGTCAAAGCAATGAAGAAGAATAATCCTTGCCCGGAGAGTGGCACTGCCGGTGGGGTGTAAGTCCTCCGTGGTGCTGCTGCTCCGGTGTAGATATCCTCTCCGGTGCGGTAGTGCACGGCTGAACTTGACGTTACTGTACTATTAGCACGCGGCAATAAGTGCTCTATTATAGACACACAATTACCCACTTCACGTGGTCTTTGACTCGTAATGAAGGTTTACTAATATATAGAGAACGATACGACAAACAGACGTATTTAGGATAACACAAGGCTCTATCTTGGGGCATGCGAGCCCTGTTATACCGCACGTTGCGTAGTGGGTAAGGCTTTACTTAGTAACTGAACCAGACTGAACTGAAGGCGAACTGAAGAGGAACTGCCAGCGGGAACTGCAAGCTGGGTTCTGTATTCTTGCGCCATATTTATATCCACGGTGGACAAATAGTGCCTATCTCATTTCTGTCGCCTCCCGGTCTCGTAGCCGTGGGCGAAAGCGGGCATGTTCAGACAAGTCCGAGGCGGTAGCTTTCAAGTCAGCCCGAGTGGGTAAGGCTTTACTCGGTGCCCGGCGCCAGGGGGGTCGCTTCCAATCGGGGAATGAATATTATGGTCTGTCCTGCTAGACTAAAGGGATATTCCGTGCATATTGTACAAGGAATATACAGGGGATATCAAACGATATGCAGATATCATACATGGGATCTCAGGCAATAAACATATATATTCGGTTTAATCTGACCCTTTGTAACACCAAGACTTGTAACTTCGGGTTTGATCCAAGGAGTAAGTTGCACCATATTGCTCTGTAACATTTCTCTTTTTGTTATAGGACCGACTAGTAGGATTTCAGTTTTGTCCTCATTTAATTTTAGGGAGTTGTTTGTCATCCATTAATGATTAATCTGGTGAGTAAACTATTTCACACACGAAAAGCTGGATGAGCTGAGTTGAGGTGGGTGTTCTCTCTAAATCCCTCGATTTACTGTCTCAGTATATAATTGAGTTGTATCACTGCCAGATCACAAATTGCCCACAAAACAAAAATATACATTTCCTTGTTAATGTGTTTTGGCCAGATAACACTCAGCAGTGTAACCCAAGTAACACAACCCTGGCTTGTTCGCCGTGGGCCATGAGCGGTCCGACCGTTGACCCATAGGGTCAGCCCAGAGAAGACATTCCCATAATTCACACCTCGCCTCCTGCTATTGTGTGTATTACTTCCACCCAGTGACCTCACGTGCTTAAATCAGGCTTACGCCTACAAATGCAATGCGGTGTGCCACCTTATACTCCTAGGTTTGTTTGCTTTTTGTCATTAATGGCTATTGTGCTGAACGTATGGCCTTCGATTAAGCAAAGCCCTTTTCATGCAGTTCGGGGGGAATTATGAGCAAAGTTGACAAGCAGTCAAGCATGCAAGCAGTTTCCTATTGTTTTGTTTAATCCGCGTCGACCTTAGTATCGCGGGCCAACCGGCATTACATTAACACTTTCACTCCCACACTACAGACGGTTAACCCTTTCACTACCACACTACAGACGTTACCTTTGTCGTATGGCAGTGAAAGGGTTAACCTTCTGTATTGTCACAGTGAAAGGGTTAACCATTTGGCAGTGTGGTAGTGAAAGGGTTAATTATTTAATGTATAATTATTGTGTATTGTTGTATATTGTTGTGTGTAGTGTGTTTTGTCTCATGTATGCCAGTGCCAACATTGCCATTTTATGCTAATCTAATGGACAAATAAATTAATCTGAATCTGCATTATGTGAATCACAAAGCATGTGCTGGCATCGTGAATTAATGCTGCACCACAACAGCATTATGACATCACGGCATTATGACATCACGGCTCTGCCATTGCTTCGCAGGCGGTCTGCAAGGATACACATGTGTCATGGGAACAGAAACCGTTAATGGACACACTCGGGGATTGAGCCCCAATTATGAAAGAACTAGGGCTGACCTTGACCAGTCGAATAGTCGACTAATCGATTGAAAGGAGCCCGTAGTCGTAGTCGAATACACAAAGAATTATTATTATTTATTTTTTTAAGCATTCCATTTGGGCTGTGGGAGGTGCTTAATGTCTTATTTAACTTAAAGGAAAACTCCAACATTTTGGGAAATTAGCTTGTTTGCCATCTACCCTGGAGTTAAGCACCCCCAACAGCCCAAAAAATGTTCGCCAATCAAGGTCGACTATACAAATCCTTAGTCGGGGACAGGCCTAGAAAGAACACATAAAATCCAAAAATACTCCGCCTCACATGTTCATACATCGAAAGGCGTGTATAAATGTATGTGGCTGGGAGTGGTGTATTTAACACTCCACAGTAAACACCCCCCATGTACTCAATAGCGGACATGTCCCAGAGGAAATAACACAAGCCCCATTAATGTTGTTAAGCCACTTAACACAGCTCTCAGCAGAGGAACGGCGCCTTCAATGACTAACATCCTCAAGGAATTCAAACGTTTATCTTTTTTATAAATCATAATTATAAATAAAATACTGACAGTAAAACGTTTACAAATATTGGTAAGGGTAATCTTGCATTTCTTAACACTTTGAGTGCCAACGACGAGATTAGTCATCCTAACTCGCCATGCGTTGAGTGCCAATGACGAGTTTTCTTGTCTTTTAATCGCTATTTCTTTTATTAGCGATATCCATAAATTTTTCATCCATCCAGCCTGACGTTATCATTGTGAATGGGTCTGAGCTCGAAAAGGGCAAATACTGCCACCTATCGTCTCCCGGATGGTAATGGACATCATTGGATTGGGTGGCCATGTGCATCAGAAAAAAAGTCCGGTCCAGGGTTTTCCCATCTCTGGCAAGCAGTATCGTGTTACCAGATTGACTGAGGACCCTCAGAGCAGCGTCGATTATGTGTTTCGGACTATAACGTTGGATCAATAAACGCGATCAATATTTGGAATGGCGATCAGGAATTCGATTAATCTTTTTGCAGAACATCTGATGTGAGGTAAGGACTCTATTTGACCAGTATTGGGTTAATCAGATGTATTTTTCTCAGCCATCGCAGCGTGTCTGTGTGTGTGTGTGTGCGTGTATGACGTTAGCACTGACCAGGTCATGGATAATAGATTTTTCAGCCCGCTTCTCTAGCGTGCATAAGTACACATATACTATCGATAATCTAGTGTTTATTTGAAAACGATTCATAAATCAGCCGAAAAATTACAACGTGGTTTGTGTATTTCACTAAAGAGCTATTATCGCGGAATTTCTCTGGAATTACTAGAACTCTCCAAAACTATACTCGTATTCAAAACGGTATAAAACGGAAATGTACCAATGAAAAAACAATCCGTTTCATACATGTTGACTGCCAGCAAGTCATTGATAAGCAAGGGGTGTTTTAGACCCATAGCCATAATTTAAGATAATGTTTAAGCCTTCGCAAATTTCCCCGACCTCCCATTGACTTCAGCGCTGGCACGGAACGGCCATATATGGTCAAAGGGGCGTGGCACTCAATGTGTTAATCAATATCGCTGCTGTCGGGACAAAACCTCATAACTCCATTTTTTGAATTTTTTTTTTATTATATAAATCAACTCCGTAGATCATCCTCCATATGTGTGTGTGGGTTTTACAACGTTTAAACAATGGGAAAGCATTAAACCGATCATCTGTCTAAACCTCCTAACTCTATTCACCCTCAAATCTGTGTTCGTTTTTTTCATCACGGAACGGCCATATATGGTCAAAGGGGCGTGGCACTCAATGTGTTAATCAATATATAATATTTGTGGCTTACTATATGTGCATAAAGTAAATGTACATTAAGGTACCATTAACATAGCTCGCAAGTGTAACATATCTTCTATTTATATATATATTTGAATATGCAATGCCATTGTGTGTATACATAAGCAGTAACCAGGGCAAAACCATTATACCTATTGAACAGGAAATTAAATGTGGCTATAGGACATCAAATGATTTGATCAGATACACACTGTTCCTATGAGAGGAAACTTCAGTGTTGTGGGAGAGAAAATTATATAGAATATCCTTACACCATTTTAAAGGGGACATGCATTGCTATTCCTTTCACTATTTTGGCAACTTTACACAATTCCTGTGAGTCTATGGAACACAGCTGTAAAAAGAAATTCAAAAAAAATCATTGTTTTATATTTTTAATCCATTACTCAAAAGCAAAGATTTTCGACTTCAAGATTCCAAGCTGTTTTGGCTGGCCGCCCATAAGCGATTTGAGTGACAGTTGCCCACAGTCTGCGACTGGCAGACAGAGAGAGAGATAGAAAGATTGAGGGGGATACTAATTAATTTCGCCGCGGGGGGGGGGGGGGGGGGGGGGGGTCATAATCCCACGGGACAATGCATTGGTAACTTGTTTCAAATGACAATATATACCGCTGTGAATATTATTGCACGGATCGGAATATGGGCGTGCGCGTGGGAGTTAAAGATATTTTGACAGTGATCTGAGAGTGAGAAGACCCTCCCTGCGCGCCGGTCAGGTTGTGTGTAAAATGTGTGTGTTTCCCCGTGCGCCGGTCAGGTTGTGTGTAAAATGTGTGTGTTTCCCTGCGCGCCGGTCAGGTTGTGTGTAATCCGGAGGTTCCCGGGCAGCGTGTCGATGTGTCCTTGAGCAAGACCCATGACCCCTAATGGACCTGTCTCTAAACCCTGCCCTCTTTTCTTGATCCTCCAATCACAGCTGTCGCTTACCTCTGACTTCCTTGTACAAACAAAGTCAAACAAAGTTTGTACGAGGAAGTCAGAGGTAAGCGACAGCTGTGATTGGAGGATCAAGAAAAGGGGCAGGGTTTGAGACAGGTCTATTGCTCCTGATGAGCAGGTTGGCACTGTTGCATGGTTGCCTCCGCCGTCGGTGTGTGAATGTGTGAGTGAATGGGTCAAATGTGAGTAACAAATTGTAAAGCACTATATAAAAAAAGCAGCCATTTACCATTTACCATCTGTTAACCCCTTCCCTCTATGTTCATGACGAAACGCAGAAAATAATCTCACCAGAGCCTGTTAGCAAGCGCCCCCAAAATTGGCCATTTTAGTTTTCGTTTTTGAGGACTGCATACTTTTTTTGCAAACCAAAACAACATACTTTATACTTATAGCACATGCATGAGCCTGGTCTCTTTTGAAAGATGACATTCTGAAGTTTCTGATTCCAGAAAATAATTAACTTTTAGTGCTAACGTAATAGAATTACATAGGTCTGAACTTGAGTTGTAAAAAAACTTGTTACTCAAGTTTTTCTGTAGTAGTTAGTAGTCCAGAGGTAGTATTTCCCCAGAAGGTGGTATGGCTTACAAATCCAGACTGAGCCATAGCCTGAAGCCTTATATAGTACATATCCGAATTTCATAACGATCCATTCAGAAATGAGTGATTAGGAGTGATTTTGGTAAACTGTGTACAAAGAAAAACTCAGTTTTCTCATAGACTTCAATTCATTTGGCTTCCTGTTAAAGAATTTAGTTGTTCACCTAGATCCCTGATTCACACATCCCCACATGGGGTATCATTGGAAGCCACACTCATTGGCTACAACGATCCACAATAATTTTCGAGATCGGATCTAGATTGACGAAACTACTGCAGCCTGAGTCGGGAGTGGTATTTTGCGCAATACCGTGTACTTTGCACAAGCCTCAAATACCGGCATGTAACTCGAGAACCGCTGAACGGATTTTGTCGGATTTTGTCGCTATCGACAGGCAACAAATAAGCCTTCAAAGCCTACAAAATATGCACACCTGAGCCAGTAGGGGTCGCTAAAATGCCTGTTACAAAAAGTCCGAAAGTTAAATGGTGGAATTTGTCTCTCTCTTCCTTCTTCAATTCGTTTCGGTAATGAGCAACGTCGGGCAAAAGCCAATCTCGCACAGCCATCGCACTGTCTAACGTGAACACGCGTCTGACTGGAACTCGGGGGGCGGGGGAGCCCTGTCAGAAAGCTGCATCCAACTGCCCGCTGGAGTGAGAGGAAGCAGTAGTGACCGTGTCACGACATGTGGTGGGAGTAGTGACCGTGTCACAACATGTGGTGGGTAGCGAGATGAAGCAGTAGTGACCGTGTCACGACATGTGGTGGGTAGCGAGAGGAAGCAGTAGTGACCGTGTCACGACATGTGGTGGGTAGCGAGAGGAAGCAGTAGTGACCGTGTCACGACATGTGGTGGGTAGCGAGAGGAAGCAGTAGTGACATGTGGTGGGAAGTAGTGACCATGTCATGACATGTGGTGGGTAGCGAGGTCTGTCCTCCATTCTATGACCCGGTTGGGAAACACAGGAACAAGTTTACCGAATGCATTGATAACTCACATGGGCATGGGAAAGTGAACCACCCGACCGGTGTGACTTGCATGATTTGCGACACCAATGACCATGATTTGCTTCCTCCTTCCCGTTGTTGACCAAAAACACCCATCCCTTTTTCAGAGTAGGGGGGGGGGGGGGTAAATGTAGTAAATGTGGTTGTGTGGCAATAAAGGAATCTTGAATCTTGTATCTTGTAGAGTGGGAAACACAGTGGAAGAAAGCCTGTTAAACGGGCGACAATAGCATGCCATCCAACACACACACACACACACACACACACACACACACACACACACACACACACACACACACACACACACACACACACACACACACACACACACACACACACACACACACACACACACACACACACACACACACACACACACACAACACACACACACACACACACACACACACACACGATTCCGATAGGAGATTATTCTGTGACCCAATATAGGCACTCTCCAGGAACAAGTCCCCAGCCAACCAAATAAGAGCTTTGCACACCTTTGTCTCGATTTTACTATGCGTACGACTAACGACGAGTGTGTCCAAGTGGTCATCGGCGCGGTCTCCAGAGACACTATCGATACGATCTCCTAATATGGCGAGGCAGATGCTCTTACGCGGGAATGTCCGGTGCGCGGACGGATGACTGATAGCCACGGCGGTTCGGTGCCTCACACTCTAGCGACGGCCGCTATGTCTATTTAAAGCGCGTTCACCTCTGTCCTATCTCTCCCGACTGTCACACCATCACTACCCCCGGCCAGGGGTGTAACAAGTACCCAGAAATTATACACACTTGAGTAAAAGTTAAAAAAATTCTACTTTTAAATGTACTTAAGTACTAAAAAGTAAAAGTAAAAACTTTTTTTCTGACTGTCTATTCTTCTGATAGCAGGTGTTTAATCAACGATCCCCACTTTCTAGTCATGCACAAGGACCAATCAGCATGGGTATGGGCGGGTTCATTTTCCATTGATGGGGATTTGATTGGCTGTTTTTAAATAAAGTGCGGCCGCAGGATCAATAACGTTGAAATGGTTGGACCTGCGAGATTTGTACTTTGTACTTTGTAGGTCTGCATTTTAAATGTAAGGAGTAAAAAGTATGTTTTTTTTCTCTGAAATGTAATTGAGTAAAAGTACAAGTATACAAACCTAATAATACTAGAGTAAAGTACAAATCCCCCAAAACAGTACTTAAGTATTGTAACAAAGTACAATTACTCAAGTACTTTACACCCCTGCCCCCGGTTTACCCTTCCTGCCCGCCTCTACACCAGCACCACCACGCTGTAGCACCACAGCAGTGTGCTCCGTCCTGAAACAGTGGAGAGAGGGGCTGCCGATAAGACATATGGGAAGATAATAACCTTGGGGGCCTTATCAGTAAAATTAGCGCACTAATGGATTCAAGGTCAGTCCCAGACGCTTTTAGAAGCCATCTTGTGCTTTTAACACTCTGACACACACACTCTCTCTCTCTCTCTCTAAAGAGAAGCTGAAGCTAAAAGGTGTCAGTCTGGCAGCAGATAGGGGCCACAGGGGTTGACTTGCGGCGTATGTGGTTAGACGGGGATCGAGCTGAGACCATTTTACACTGAATGATTTCAGTCTTTGTGCTAGTGTAATGAGGTCACGTCGTAATAGCCCCCTTGGTGTAAACTCACTCCTTGAGGTCAGATTATCCCCCGCTTCGCTACCTGAATTGGATCTTTTACAGGTGGCAGACCGGATGAGACCGTGGTATTAAACTTTTGCAGGTCACACAGTGCTGGTTGAGTGTTCGCGGTTTGAGACTAGTCGGAGGAGGAGGGTGAGTGCAAAGTGCCCAGAGTCCTACATTTCTCCAACATAATTCATGAGCCCAACAACAGCTCCGCCGTTCGCAGTATCTGCTTACTGTACATTAGAGGTTGTACATCCAACCAGATTCTAGAGGTAATGCAAATTTGTAATTATTAAATGGCAGGAAAAAACTGATGATTCATTCAAATAAAGTACTGATATTTGGGGCCAGTGTCAATATTGCAGTACAGGAAAAAACATGCAGATACTTTGCAATATTGATGCCCCCCCCCCACACACATAAACACACTACTACATCACATTATGCAACCATAAACTTGATTTTAATCTCTAAGCTAGTCTCTGACAATTTTTTTACCAACAATTCATAAGCCAACCCCACTGACACAATTCACAATACCCTTTTTTCAGCTACTGTGACACATTTGTTACTGTGTTTCTTTCATACAGGTACACACCAAGGCAATAGCAATAGTATACTAGAGTGAAACACCATAAAAATAACCATATTCATCGTATTCTCATAATGTGTTTTGCCAACCAATAATGGCACAATGCCAGAGCTTATTGGCCACAGGTGTCATTGATAGTTGTCATTTGATTAAAATCATGTGTTATTAGAGTTATTTGTGTGTTTATGGCACGTCTCACAGGAATACTATAGTGATTCACCATACATTCTTCTACTGAACTATAGAAATATTATGGTAAAAGGTAAAGTTTCTGTGGTACATCATCATCATCATCATCATCATCATCATCATCATCATCATCATCATCATCATCATCATCATCATCATCATCATCATCATCATCATCATCATCATCATTTATTTATTCGTACATGGAATTACCACAGTCCAACAGTACATATTAATATAACTCACCAAATCCCATGGCAGAAAAATTCTTATATATACCTGCCCCAACACACATACAACACACCGATAGACTTATTGCGTAAAACCAAACAGAATGTACCCATTTTGCAAAAACCCATTTTTTTTTTTTTGTATTTTTTTTTTTTATTATTTTTTAAACAAACATAAACAAATATGACAACACACGATAAGATATACAAGCATTAATTGTCAGGGCACATCCAATGAGATCACATTTTAGTTAGTTGTCTTATATAAGATATACCCCTAATACCTGTTATCTAAAAAAACCTACACACATATGCTCAGCTCGAACCCCCCCCTCCCGGACCCCACCTTGAGAAGTACCTCCACTATCCCTCGCACCTAACCAGACACTACCATTATAAGCTAGCTTTTATTCTCTCCACCACTTCTAACCACATTGACATTTTGGATTCATTGAGACCCAGAATTCTTGCTGTAGATATTTCATGGTAAATTACATCGAGATATGTAAGAAACCAAACTTTACGGCACATTTTTTCTGGTTGAAACCAGCGTGATGCGATCAGCTTTTTGGCTACTGTGATACCCGATAAAACCAATCTCTTTAGCTGTGGATTCACTGCAAACTCAAAAACATCATTCAATAATAATACCGAGGGGTGTACAGGTATATTCCAAGATACGAGTTTTGATATTTGTTGGGTCACATCTTTCCAGAATGCCTTAACTGGTGAGCAGTCCCAATACATGTGCATAAATGTCCCCTCGTCCCCATTTGCACATTGGGTGCATTTGGAGTCTTGTATAAGACCCATTTGTTTCAGTCTTATAGGAGTCAAGTATGTCCTGTGAATATAGTTAAGATTGATTTGTTGATGGTCCGGGTTCCTTGATGTGAATCGAATATTTGCCCAGGCTTCTTGCCAATCAAAATCACTTTCCAGGTCTGGTATATCCCTCCTCCAGACGGAGTCTAGGTGGAGGGTTTCATATGAGGACGTTCGTAATTGATGATAAAAATCTGAAACAAAACCTCTTGATGTCTCTCTTTCATAGAAGAATTTGTGGTATCTGTGGTGTACAATTGGTATATTTAATGGAACACCGTGAGCCTTCAAACATGCCAATAACTGTGCGTAAAAGTAATATGTGGACTTGGTGAGATTAAATTTTTTGCGTATTTCATTGACACTACAAAAACCCTGTTTATTGAAGACGTCTCCTAATGAGTGTATGCCTTGCTTTTCCCATCTAGGGAATCTTATAGGTTGTTTACCTATCCAGAGTGCATTGTTACTGAATAAGGGAGTATGATTATGCCATTTATGTAGGGTAGAATATTTTTTTTGTGTTTCGCGCCATATCCGGATCGCATGAGTGATTATGGGGCCAAATTTCCGTTTGCATTGCTTAATTGGTAATTTGGTGTATACTATGCCCTTCAGCTTATGTGGAGCTACTATATTTTCTTCTAAATTTCTCCAGGATACTAATGCTTGGGGATCAAACCATGTTGTTAGTGGTCTTAAAGTGTACGCCTTAAAGTAGTGGTAGAAATCTGGAAATGCCATACCTCCGTCTGCTTTGTTTCTTTGTGCGGTGGATCTTTTTATACGTGGTGGTTTGTTATTCCAAATAAATTTGTATGTGGAGGAGTGTAATTCTTTCCAGTAACCCTTTGGAGGGGGTAACGGTAGCATTGAGCTGAAGAAGTTGATTCTAGGTAGGACGTCCATCTTGATTATTGATATACGTGCCTGTACTGAGTTTTTAAGTTTCGACCACCTGACAAGGTCGTATTTGATTTTGTTTTGGATTTTTATGTAATTGTGCTTCACCGTTTGGCTTATGGTGGGGAATATCTCAACTCCCAAACATCTAAATTGTTTTACCATCTGTATCTCTTTTGGGAGGGTTATATTTCTTTTTGCAGGGGCGTTAAGTGGGAGGAAGGCCGACTTCGGCCAATTTATCCTAAATCCCGATAGATCTCCAAAGTCCTCAATCAGCTTGAGAAGATGAAGCAATGCTGTGTTGGGGTTTTGCATGAACAGTATTACGTCGTCCGCATATAAACTAATTTTGTGTTGTGTGCCCTTGATTATGATTGGTTCTATGGATTGGGATTGTCTTATATATTGTGCTAAAGGCTCTAATGATAGATCGAATAGTCCGGGACTAAGAGGGCAACCCTGTCTGGCTGAGCGTGAAACCGGAAAGATTTTGGAGATGATTGTACCTGTTGTAATCATGGCCGATGGGTCTTTGTATAATACTTTAATAATATCAATGAATCCTTTTCCTAACCCCATCCTTTCTAATACTGCCCATTGATACGACCATTCCAACCTGTCAAAAGCTTTCATTGCATCCAGGGACAGTATCGCCTTAGGTGTGTTGTCTTCCTCGTTGGCATCTATTATGTGTAGTAATCGTCTTATGTTATCGGCAGTGATGCCACAGATTACTTGTAAAAGTAATCCGATTACTGATTACTGATTACTCCTTTAAAAAGTAATCCAAGTTACTTTACTGATTACTTGATTATCAGAGTAACTTAGTTACTTTGAAAGTAACTAGGTTACGAAGTCGTCGTCGTTCCCCCAACAGTTTTTTTTAAACGCTTTATTGAAAGTGCATAAATAGTTTTTAACTTGTTTCTCTGCACATAACGTAAATTGTTAAACTAGTGCTTCAGCTTCTGTACCATCAAGTATGGTAAAGCAACAGTCTATGATGCTCACAGCATTAGAGCAGCCAGCCAGTGGTTGTACAACACCAGTGTATCTATTCACATCTAACAAATGCAGGCTGAACTATTCAATTATATCAACTGTAACTATTAAATTGTTTTTATAAATGTCTCTCTATAAACATACAATCAGTCTCTCTTTAACATGTAAATGAACTGTAAATCTGGCAAATAAGAGCTTTTGCTCTGCCACCATCAAATATACATTAATCAATAGGGAAAGAAACAATCTTTCTCTGGTCTGCATCCCCCTTAACAATTGTGTGTATTGAGCTGTACTGTATTGTACCCATTCTGCAATCTGTTAATAAAGTTTTCAATCAATCAATCAATCAATCAATCTCTCTTTTGCTGTTTGGCTGGCCTCCGAGTCCTCCTGTACCTATTCGAAGCGTCGCCTAGTGTTGTGATTCCAGATGCTTTCAATGCAATTGGATGTGCTGTTTTTAGCGGTAGACAGTATTTTGACTGAGGCTACGTTTAAACGAGCGTTTTGGAGTGGAAGTCTGAACAGAAACCGCAAAACGTCTTCTTGCGGTTTCACTTCGTTTAGACAAGCGTTTTACTTTTGGGGTAAAATTCTCAGACGAACATAACAACGGAGCCCTGCTGTCACACGATTGGCGCATATGTCACATGACGTGCTGTGAAGACCCGCCCTACTCTGCCTCTGATTCGCAGACTGTGGATGGGGAATGTGATTGGGCCAAAGCAGAGTCACTCACAGACAGAGAGTCCAGTCACGCCGCGGGGACACATTCTTGTGTAACCCTTTCACTGCCACACCACGTCACTCCATAATAATAATAAGAAAAACAGCTCAAAATGTATTTTTGACTGTCGAAAACGAAATAAAATACTGCATTCCGCCTGCATTATGAATTTATGATGAGATAGTAACGAAATAGTAATGCACAGCCACTTGGACAAGTAACTGCAATCAGATTACTGGCTTTTAAAGATTAACGCGTTAGATTACTATTTTCGGGGAAAAGTAATCAGATTACAATAACGCGTTACTTAGTAACGCGTTACCGGCATCACTGGTTATCGGTGATCAAGCGACCTCTTATGAAGCCAGTTTGGTCCGGGTGAATTAAAGATGTCATATGCTTTTGTAGTCTGATGGCTAATACCTTAGAGTACAGTTTGATATCGGTTCCGAGGAGGCTTAAAGGTCTATAACTACCGCACTCGGTGGGGTCTTTGTCTTTTTTAAGGAGGACTGTTATGAGTGCAATATTGTCATTCTTAAGGAAGTTCCCCTCCTTAACTGAGTATAAAATCATATTTAGTAATAAGAGTCCAATTATGTCCCAACAAGAGAGGTACATTTCTGGTGGGATACCGTCTCTTCCAGGAGCCCTACCACTTTGCATTTCAGATATGGCCTCCCTAAGTTCATCTAGTGTGATCGGTGTTTCTAACTGTTTAGCGTCATCCTCTGAAAGTTTAGGGAGAATAATTTGATTAAGATATGTGTCCATTTTGTTTTGATCGAAGGTCGTTTCTGATTTATATAAGTCAGAGTAGAATTCTTTGAATGTATCGTTTATTTTTTCAGGGTCTGTTTCAAGTACTTGTTGTGCTCTAATGGTAGTTATATCTGCAAATGTTGCATTAATTCTTAATCGCATGGCTAATAGGTGACTAGGTTTAGAACCTTGGGAGTACTGCTGTTGTCTTGTGCTACGTATTTGTATTTCCGATTGTTGTCTGTATATGGCATTGATCTCTTTTTTTAGTACCTTAACTTGATTTTCTAGTCGAGTTGAGTTGTTGTATTTTAAAGAATTAAATAACGTTGAGTAAAGCGTTTCCAGCTCAGCCAGTTTTGTGCATCGATTCTTGCGCATTTTGGAGGAAAAGCTATCAGTGAAATCTTTGATCATTCCCTTTACCGACATCCATATTATTCTGGGGTCTTGCACCGAGTTTGCATTCTCCCGTAGGAATACTATAAGTGCTTCTTTGAGTTGTGTAATGAATTCCTTGTTATTAAGCAGCATCGAGTTAAATCGCCATCTTGGGGCTCGGGAAGATAGTATACCAAATGTTCCTTTTAGGAGTAAATAACAGTGATCTGATAGTGCATTGGGTATCATTTCCACTTCATAGTTATCAAATAGTCTCGGGGATGCAAAGACATAATCTATTCTGGATAATGTGTTATGTCTCGCAGATCGACAAGAGTACTTTCGGGTCGTGGGATTAAGTGATCGCCATAAGTCATTTACACCTGTAATCTTCGACCAACCTTTAATGCATTAGATGAATTCTTTTGTTTGCTGGAAAAGGCGAGGTAAGATTTGTCCATCCTTGGATTCCAAATGGCATTAAAATCCGCACCTATTATAAAAGAGTAATCGGGAAGGTCTAACATTGCATTGGTTAGTGTAGTAAAGAAACCCCCTTCGTACAAATTTGGGGCGTATACCGCTACCAACGCTATTTTCCTGTTCTTGTGTACAATCTTAGCTATAGTTATCCGACCATCTACATCAGACCATACTCCCTTTAATTCAATATTCAACTTACGTTTAACAACTATGGCTACACCCCGAGTTCTCGTACCAATAGAAGAGTGACTAATATTATGATATGTGTTGTCCGCTAACTTATCTATGTCTTTCTCTAGAATGTGCGTTTCGCTTAGCAGAGCTGTTCTTTTTTCATCAGTGTGAGCACGCTTTTGCGTTTGAGTTGGTTATTTATTCCCCCAGTGTTCCAGATCATTATATTCAAACTAGCCATAATCTATACATGTTGTAGTGTAGTTTTTGGTAATGCTTCTGGAGTGCGAGGCAACAATAGATATACATCCAACTAGTGAGGTCCCGTTGAGAGCCGAGCTTAAAAACATACATATATACAAATAAAAATCCCCTTCCCTCCCCTCCCACCGAGAGTCGTACAGGATTGTGTTCCATGAACACAACCTTCGCGTATGACTCCCTCCCTTAAACCACCGGATATCCCAGAATGATCCAATTATCCTTAACATTCCTATGTATACCATTCTAAATTCTACCATAAGTAGAATGTTAACTGTGGCTTGGCCACTTTCCCGTTAAATTAAAATTAAAATAAGATAAAACTAAAAATAAAGACCAAAAATAAGCTTCAATTATCATGCCATAATCACTTACATTTTATATGAACTTGTGTAATTTATAATAACCCAGGAATAATATGGAGGTATTGAACTGAAAAGAGAACCTCAATAAATCAGAGAAAAGATAAGAAAAAAAACAAGAAAAAAGGAAGAGAACATTAACCTAGATCTTAAAAGAGCTTTGCTATGCTTAAACATCTAAAGTATAAATTGAGAAGTAGTGGAAATATTTCCAATTAATAAAAAGCAGTTTTTATATACGTATATGCAGCATTTCCCCTGGCCAGGGGTGGGCGATGATCCGTTGTGAGGAATGTTATTCCGGCCGGCCGCTGCTGTGATGGTTCTGTGGTTCTGCAGCTAGATGCTGTTGGTTATTCCCCCGAAGGGCTTCTGGTAGTATGTCTGGCCACGTATTGCTGTTAATTCAGAATGTTCCCTATATCAAAGAATGTTTTAGATGTTCTAGATTATTCCAATATGTCATTTTTACAGTGTTCGAATGTTCCAGTATGTTCTGGAATGTTGTTAGAATTCCATACTCTTAAAATAAGGATCACTTCAACGCCATGTTCATCTTCTCTATATCGTTCCAATTTTGAATCCAATATGTCCGCAATAATAGAAGCCCAACGGGGAAAACATTCAATAACTCTGAGCTCGTAGGTCTCTCTGTCCCAAATCATCGGTTCATTAAAGTTTATACTATATGGTGTCCATGCATAACAGAGATTAAAAGGCCATTTATACACTATCCTGCGTTTTGTGCTGCCATGTATTTGGCTGCATCTTCAGGCGAGTTGAGGAAAACCCTTGCTCCTTGTTTATCGAGGATGCGAAGTATTGCAGGGTATATTAATAGGGGTCTGTATTTCTCCAGATAGAATTTAGACATCACCGTCTTGAACTTGGTTCGTAGGACCACCACCTCCCGACAATAATCTTCAAAACAGTGTATTGATATATCCTTGTATTTCAGATTGCCTTTCATCCTGCGAGTTTCACGAATAATCATTTCTTTTATTCTGACTTGGCTCAGGATAACCAATATCACTCTGGGTCTAACGTTATTGTCACTGGATCGGGTCCCCAATCTGTAGCACTGCTCCACCTCGGGTACTTTAGGAAGGATCGCTGGTCCCAGGATTTTCTGTAATTCTGTCGCAAACTCTTCAGGGTGTGCGCAGCTCACCGACTCATCCAGACCGACTATACGAATATTCAGCTTGCGACTTTGATATTCCATCTAGAATATTTTGGCTTTCTGTTCTTCATTGATTCGCTTAAGCTCAACCGTTATATCGTTGAGCTCCGTATTGAGTTCTTTGTAGTTTCCCTTCATCTCAGCAGTTAGATTAACGTTGATATCATCTACGTCTTTGTAGGTCCGAACAACATTTTGTTGGTGGTCTTCCAGGCCTGTTTCCAGTGCCACGGTGCGCTTAATATGTGCTTCGGCTTCCACTCTTAGCGCTTCTATTTTGCCTTTGATAGATTCTTTGATAGCATCTACTTTTTGGGTTATTGTCTTCTCCATTGTCTCCATTATCTTCTCCATTTTTTCCATTTCATTTTTCATTTCCCGGATGATATATTCGGTGTCCGCGGAGGTATTTGTATGGGTTGAACTTGTGGCGGCCGCTATCACGTCTATATTCTCCGCTATTTGTCTCATGTATCCTGTGGCCGTAGGCGAGTCCTCTGCGCTTGGTTTTGAGATTGTTTGATTTTTCTTTGGAGGCATCTCGATTCTTTCAGTCAATATAGTTAGTTGATAATCTCAGTTGATATATGCGTCAAGTTTTAAATGCATTGGTGGTCTATAAATATGTTTTTAAAACGAAAAAAAAATAACGGGTGAGCAGCTGTGTCACATGCGACTTACTCCATTCTATAGCTGACCGGAAGCTTAAACCCATTTTGTGTATCTATCAGTCAAACTACATATTTAGGTTACACACACACACACACACACACACACACACACACACACACACACACACACACACACACACACACACACACACACACACACACACACACACACACACACACACACACACACACACACACACACACACACACACACACACACACACACACACACGACACACACACACACACACACACACACACACACACACACACACACACACAATCATTGTGGTGTGTATGGGAAAACCCCAATAATACTATGAATCACTACAGTATTCCTGTGGTAAATCATTATAGTGTGTATGGAAAAAAACAATAATACTATGAATCACTACAGTATTCCTGTGGTCCTGTGGTACAGGAATACTGTAGTGATTCATAGTATTATTATATAGTGTGTACAGAGAAAAGAAGCAATCACAACAAGCAGCACAGGGCTACTATAGCCTAGCTGAAGGAGGTGAGAGGAGCTATTTTCTCCTCATTACCGACCCAGTAGCCTGAGCCAGGGTGACCGCATATATTTGTCAACATATTTCATATCTCCGTTTGCTTATTAGGGTATGGTACCTGTGTGGAGTGTGGATAGATTCACTGCCACAGAACCACAGACACACACTTGCATGCATACACACACACACAGATATACAGACACACAAACACAGTAACATACCGATACAGCGCTCAAAACTCAAACCTCTCCTGAGCCTCTACCACTCCTCCACCACTCCACTCCAAACTGATTGTGTGACTCCTATTGTTCT